>NC_068288.1:34221776-34533368 GCF_025860055.1 Xyrauchen texanus
CCTAAAATGAATGACACCTACACTATTGACTACAGAGTGGATTCTGTTTTCAGGGTATCAGACCTTTTATTTCAGAAGTCCCTGCATGGGTTCATCCCTTTTTCTGCACTTATTGACTCCTTTGTGCTATATGAAATAACTAGCCTTTTCAAGCACATTGAATTTGATTTCCTTGCATGAACACTACTTAGAAATGGTTTCTATCAGAAATGAAAATCCCATGTAATGTTGCTACTACACTAAAAGCAAAGTACTGTAGATTTCCTAAGTATTTGAAAAGTGTTGTCCAATCCAGAGTTTATCACAATATAGATTCAAAGTTTTTTGAAGCATTCGTTTTGAGATTGTAAATATTATATGTTTAAAATAATATATTAACTGTTAACTTTAAAAGTTGCAATGATAGATTTGGATACTTCAGATGACCTGTGTGCAAAAAGTGCATGCTTTACATACTGTATCCTACTTTTTCTCTGACAGCCTCTTTTCATCTATACCTCAGAGCACTTATATATATATAACCCAAGAAAAGTAAATGCCACAATACTTTTGCCACCTACCCAATTTAGCTTGTTCATCATTTGTTTTAGACCAAATGCAGCCCAAGTATTAGTATGTTGTTAACTGTAGTGCTGATCTTGCCCTTAATGAATGCAGTCCATTCCAGAGCTCGTCCATATCAGCATACAATGTTGCTTCACTGCCATGGTCATATTAAGGGAGTCCATATTTAAAAACATATTTTCACCTTTAGAGTTGAAAGTAGCAATAAATACCTAATGGCATATATAATGATATCCTCACTACCAGCTACATTTGAAATGCTAACTCACCTCCAAGCATGTGCACTTGGTAGCAAATTTAACAACCTGGCAACTGTTTAGGAAGTGGTGACAATGTTACATTTTCATAATTAGGCAGGATGGGAAAGAGCACAGCATTATCACAATAAACTGAAATGTATTATAAACAAAACACTGAGACTAATTTTGTGACAGTTTATTGCATTACAAGTGGAATTGTTGTGCACTACTATTAATTGTTAATATAACAATATAAAACATGAAATGGTGTGTAATTGTTTTGTAAATGGGACCTGTGTTCAACAGCATTTTTTTAAGTATATTAATATTTTAAATGGGAAATGTACTCTCATTTTTAGTATCCATGTTTATATACTTGTCTATATATGCATAGTGTTCTCTAGTTGCAAGTAGGTGAACATTTTCAGAATTACATTGTCATTTTGATTGATGATGATTATAAACCGCTTGCACCATAATTACCCTTCATACACCCCAGTACATTACTTAACTTGTCATACCAATGGCAATAGCCATCAACTCGAGATCTTTTCATTTATTTTTTAACTTTTACTAAATTCATTGATGTTTTTACATTTTATGTTTTCTGTGGCTGTTTCATATTCAACTGCTCTTATCACACTGACATCGGTCTACCTTTACAACCAGTGTGTTAGAAATATTTTACATACTGGAGTCATGGTGACACTTTCTGATGGCTCCATAACTTCAACTTTATTTTTATGTGCAAACTATATTCTTTCCTTAACTGAAAGTTATATGAACTTTTTTTTTAAGCTTTGGTAGCATGATGTATTTGCTTTAAATAGATACATCTAGAGTTATTATTATTGAAAAAGGAATTTTATTCACTGGTGACCAAAAGATTGGAATAATGCAGATTTTGCTGGAAAGAAATTGGTACTTTTAATTCACCAAAATGGCATTCAACTTATCAAAAATATAGTCAGGACATTACTGATGTAAAAAAAACAGCACCATCACTGTTTGAAAAAAGTCATTTTTGATCAAATCTAGACAGGCCCCATTTCCAACAGCCATCGCTCCAACATTTATCCTTGAGAAATCATGCTAAATTGCTAATTTGGTACTATAAAATCACTTGCCATTGTATCAAACACAGTTGAAAGCTGTTTGGTTCATTAAATGTAGCTGAACATTGTGTTTGTTTTTGATTTGCCACAGTATGCAATAGACTGGCATGTCTTAATGTCAATATTAGGTCAAAAATGGCAAAAAATGAAACCGCTTTCGTTAGAAACTCATCAGTCAATCATAGTTTTGAGGTTTGAAGTCTATACAATGCTTGAAAATGCCCAAAAATTTAAGATTTCATACAAAGGTTTACACTATAGTCTTTAGAGACAAAGGACAACTGGCTCTAACAAGGACAGAAAGAGATGAGGAAAGTATGACTAAACAAGGAGATAAGTACATCAGAGTCTCTAGATTGAGAAGTAGACGCCTCACATGTCCTCAGCAGACAGCTTCATTTAATTCTACCCGCTCATCACCAGTTTCGTGTAAAACCGTAAAGAGGAGACTCAAGTGTGCAGGCCTTATGGGAAGAATTGCAAAAAAAAAAGCCACTATTGAAACTGAAAAAGAAAAGGTTAGAGTGGGCAAAGAAACAGACATTGAACAGCAGATAATTGGAAATGAGTGTTATGGGTCGTAGCTGAGCTTTTGTGGGATCAGCTAGATTGTAAGGTGCGTGAGTAGTGCCCGACAAGACAGTCACATCTATGGCAAGTGCGACAGGAAGTGTGAGGTGAAATGTCACCTGAGTATCTGGACAAACTGACAGCTAGAATGTCAAGGATCTGCAAAGCTGTCATTGCTGCACGTGGAGGATTTTTTTGTTGAGCACTCTTTGAAGTAGTTTAAGAAGTTCTGAACAATTTTTTCAAATTGTAATAGAAATTTTCCACTTTTAATATTTTTGATCAGTTGAATGCCACTTTGGCGAATGAAAGAACCAAATTCTTCCCATAAGTGCAAAATCTGTACATTATTCCAAACTTTTGGCTACAAATGTATATACACAACAAATTAATTTGTATTTGAATTACATAAATATGTATAGCACAGCTTGGGTCCTGAATATAACTGATGCAAAACCAGTTGCCACTTCTGGTCCATGTCAACCTAATATCTAAAGCAATACATGTCTTCTAACTGAACAAGTGCTAGTACAGAAAAAAATATTTGTTTCCCCTGTTACTTTGTATGCTTATCTTTTAAAAACAAATTGTCCTTTTGATAAGTTATTTATTGATTGAACACATATTTTGTAACATGAAAATATTAGACTGTTAGGAAATGCGTCCTAATATGTGTATTTACTAAAGAGTGTTTGGTGTGAATTTGTGCAAAATTAACCCGTTCCCGTACACTGGCCCCTTTGTGAGAAATACTCCAAAATAATACTAGATTTTTATGGTTCATCCTCTGTTACTTCTTTTACGTATCGCCGCAAGTACTGGATAGCAGATATTGCGCTCACATTTGCCAGAAGAGCTGAGAATTAATAGAAGGAAAAAGGATTATGTTCATTTTGTGTGCTCATATTATCTGAATAAATTGCCTAATTTAATATGCAACAGACTGATCAGTGTCTTATTATAGAAATCTAGCATGTTCAGGTTTGTCTTACCTGCTTTCCACATGTCTGCAGATTTTAGGTTGGTTGATTTTAGTACCCATGATGCAAAAGCAATGCAAACCAGGCACATGTCTGCTTGCTTCAAGGAAAAAAAGAAGCAATCTCTGTCTGCAAACACAATTTTCAATGTTAGTTTAAAACATTTCAATCTGATCCATTTCCTCAAATTTTACTGACAGCATAAGGGTGCATGTCACTAAGAAATGTTCAGGTCATGTTTTACACCAAAAGGAAATAAATATACAGAACTGTTCAAAAGTCTTAGACAAATTAGATGTTTCACGAAAAACATTTGATGTTTATTTGATATCTTCTGCTTTAGTGTGTCAATAGGAAATGTCAATTTTAGATTTCTTTTTGCAAATAAAAAACAATAGAACTAAAAAAATTTATAAAAAGTCCAGCAAGAGATGGTACACATCATTGAGTTATTATGGACTAACGTGAAGAGATAGAATATTATTTTAGTTTAGAATATGTTTTTTTTTTTGTGTGTTTACTGCTCTTTGTATAAAGTTAATTTGTGAATAAAAATGATTCATCATTTTATTTTTGAAAACATCCTCACTTTACATTTTTCACATCAGCCTAAAACTTTTTCACTGTACTGTATATATATTTGGCACAAATATATACTATTTTTATTACAATTAAGCTCAGTTCCACCTTAAATTGTCATTAGTCACATAAAAAAACGCTCCTATTCATTTTTACTTATAATCAGCATAAATGTAATTAAGTATAAGAAATACTTCCTTGATGTTTAAATACTGTACAATTGTACTTAAATGCACTTTGAAATGTAAATAATTTTTTTTTATCTTCGCATTACAGTACGTTACTGTCATTAACTGTCATGAAAATAAAGCAAAAACATCGAATTGTCTGATGTAATCTGATTTAAAAAGTAATTAGTTACTGTAATCTAATTACTTTTAAGACAAAAATTACATTTGAATCCTTGTAATCAGATTTCAAATACTGACTTTCAATTAAGTTAATTACTTTTAAGTACATTGCAAGGGATATTTTGTAGAATTATTTTCATATGTACATCTGTTTGCATTTCTGTGACAGCTGGAGAGCGAGCGTCCCCTAATATGTCATTTTAAGGGTGAAACGTATGGTGCTGAGAGTATGATTTGTGCGACAGTGAACAAAGAGGAAATATAGACTTTATTTAAATTCATAGAACGAAACAATAATTAGTAATGTGATTACTTTTTCCATGAAATAATTCGTAAAGAAATCTGATTAGAATTTTGGAGAAGTAGTTAGTAATTTGTAGTTGATTCCTTTTTTGTGTAATTTACCCAATACTGATGGTCATAGACTCTAAATTCTTGTTTTTCTAATTGCAGTTTTCATGAAGACAAAGAAACTATTAGTTATCTAATTAAAATAACTATTTTAACACACTTACTTAAATACATGTAAAACAGACTTTACCTGGACCTGAGAGAGTTGTCCCTACATGTATCTGCTGATGTGTCAATTGTCCCAAAGTCTGGTTCTCTAGGAGAAGCATTGGAAGTTTTGAATAAGCTATAGAAGAATTTGAGGTTATTCCGGTTCCAAAATTTGCTGTAATGGCTTTGTCAGCTATTGTAGTCTTAGGAAAAACACAAGAGGTGGCCATTCTACACCAGGTCTTTTCCATGAAAGACAATTTGATTCGTCTCAAGGAAAGGTTTCTCCATGTTGTTTGGTTATTATGGCTTGTAATAAAGCACAGGTTTGGTGTTCCAGAGGGGCTTGAACACCTTGTTTGCTGATCTCGGATTGGGACACTCTTGTTTTCACTGTTTGAATGTTTCACCTCTTCCACCTTTGGAAACACTAGGTCTCTGATGACAGAGCGAGAGGAGGAATATATAGGAACCATCTTTTTCTCACTTTTCGTTGTACTTTGCTCTGAAGTAAAGAGAACATCAACCTCAAAGTCTGAGAACAAATACTCAAATGTCTCAGGCACAGACAGGTTCTGTGCAAACGGAAGTGAAACGACAGAGGTGCTTCTGCCTGGACTTCTCTCCTGGCGTTGCTCTAATTCAGTGTCATTCCTCAAAATTTCAAACAAGGACAGCAAACACTGGTCTTCTAGAATATCAGAAATAGATAAAACTGGAGAAGGTGTTGATCTCCTCATGGTACAGTGATCCAATAGAAAGGTACTCACGGTGGTGTCTTGATCATTGGTTGTAAGAAGCATCTCTTGCATATGTGTTTCCGAATACATATAGGGTTGAAGTTCACTCTCAGGAGGACATGGACTCTCCTCGGATTCACTTTGATAGCGTGACTTAGTTTGTTCTGGACCTTCTTGTAGGAGGTCTTTTCCAGAGGTAGACCCAAGGAAACTTTGAGTTTGCTCTTGACTGACATGGGGCTCAGGACTAGGGTTTGCACTTGCATGAAAAAGGTTTAGAAACTCTTCATCGAAATCCGAAAAAGTTGAGAATTCACAACTCGATCGGTCTGGTCTAGAGTCATCGACATGTGTGAAATAGTCTGAATCTGCATTGTCATCTACCAGGCCACTATCATCTATGCTCTCATCTTTAGAATCAACCTCACCTCTGTCTTGAAGATTGGCATCAACAGTTTCCACAGGCCTGCATTCCTCTGGAATATTGCTTTCTCTCAATGGAGAGCTGTTATTTGCTGTTCTAAGCTGCAAAATGTCATTTATTGTCAATTTTTCCATTTCATCCCAAAAGGAGGAAATGGCATATATGGGTCGAGCTGGACCTACTGCTGCTTCTAGAGTCTTTGCACTGTTACTAGAGGATTGTAGACATTGTATCTCTTGGTGAGTTGAAGAGTCTTTTACATTATCCATAGGCTGTCTAAAAAGTTCTTGCAGTTCTTTTCTTTCTTCTTCAGTATCTGAAGGAGCAGTTGGAGTGGAGGCACCCACAATAAATCTGGGACTTCCCACCCCTGTGTCATTAAAGTGGCTTAAATGATCAATTGTAGGTTGACATTCATTGTTGAAAGCTGTACTTTCATGATTCCATATTTGTTGCAAAGGGCCATCAACATTCTTAAATACTGACTGTGGGATTTGTTTAGGAGTTAAATGTGAAGATGAATTTATAGAGGCAGGATTACTTTCTAATTTTGCTTCTGGAATATCGGTTGTGCTTTCTTTTTTTAAATGTATAGCATAACTTATATTTTCCCATTCATCATCAGATGATCCAGCAGGTGAATCACATTTTATATCTTGATTATGAAGTACATTATGAATATTGGGCAAGTGAGAGGAAGAATTTTCATTGTGAGCATTGTTTTCTTCAGACTCACATTTGGGAGGTTTTTCAGATTTTACCTGAATTGTTTGTCTCTCAGTTATTTTGATATCTGCCTCTGCATTGTTATTTAAGGTAGCATGATTCTCTATTCTAACACTGCTATGCTGAGATTTTTTTTTTCTTCTTTTTTTTTGCCCAGAAGTGCTGGCCTTTTCTCTCAGGCGAACTGGGCTGTCATTCACAGTAACAAACCAACGTTCCTTCTCTTTTGTTGGCACTGGTGAACTGTCTGTCTCCTCAGTTCCTGTTTCTGTACCATCTGTGCTGTTTCCATGCCCTATATCCTGGGTACATGGTGAAGACATTTCAGAGACTAACTTGATGATGGCTTGGCTCGATCTATTCTCACCCTGACTCTTGCCATTTCCTCTTAAATTCCCTACATCTAAGTCTGTCTGGTCAGTGGGGTTGCTGTCTTCATTAGTGTTGTTGTTATCAAAGTCCAAACAGTCATAAGACGCTCCCTGGTCATTCAATCTGATATCAGAAGCCTGTCCAGCAGTCTTGGCATTGCATTCTGTAAACTCTGAATTCTCAGACTGACCTTTTTCTTGTGTTTTGCAATGTGTCTGTCCCTCTGCACTGCTATCTTTTTCAAAGAGGGGTTCAGGGCTTGCCTGAGTGGAAGGAGAGGACACATGGATGGATGTTTTGTCATCGTCATTGTCACTTAGGCCAGAGTCATCCAAGTCTGCAAGCTTGGCCTGCTGTACAGAGCATTCCTCACTCTCTGTACAGAAACTGTCCCAGTCCTGCTCCGCTATTAGCACGCTGTGGTCAAAGTCATCCATTCCAGCCGGGCTTATACGCTTTGTTCTAACATCTGAAAATAATTAATAACAAAAAATATCTATTATTTAGAATGATCTATTAGTTTGTTTTGTTCACCCTACATTGCTTCTTTTGGAATATTTAGGTGGAGAGTAAATACTGGGTGCATAATCACTTTTGAAAGTAATAGACAAAGGTTTTAAAAGTAAAAAACAAAACGCCATATAAACACATTAGCAACTGCTAGAACACCCTAGCAACACCCTTGAAACAATTCAGAACACATTTGAAAACATTGGGAAAGTTACCTGGCCAACTATAGCATCATGCTGGCACACAAATGTCATATTGCCTACAAATGTAGTTTGTTATTTAATGGTTGAGTGAAACTCAAGTGAAAGGATGTGTTAGTACAATAAGCTTCTTAGTCAAAAGATCACTTGTACAAATGTGTGTTTTCTCTAGCAAAGCTTTGTATGTTGATTTCAATATCTTTTTATTGAAAGGTATATAGCTATATAGAAACTGACTTGCAAAAGTAAAAAAGTGTGACAACTAGCGCCGTACTCCTATTCAAAAAACAAGATCTCTGTAGATTTCATTTTTTTAATTGGTTATTCAAATATCAGGTGAAAAAATCCCAACTATGTGGTCTTGGAAACCAAATAAATTTTCAACAACTAAACAAAAAGGGAAACATCCTTCTGCCTCTTAAGTAATGCAAATAAGACCTCCGTAATCTTCTTATAACTTGATGCCTCTTATAACTAGAATGCAAACAAAATGTCTCTAATGCCACTTTGGGAATCATCCTGTAAGCTGACACCAGAGCAGACTGTACCCAGAGTACATTTTCACAACAACTCACTAGAGAATGATTTGTGGACTTAAAACATGCCTGTCAGTAGCAACAGCCAGACAAACAAAGCATACCAGCATGCTTTCCTTTGAGTGTTGTTCTGCCTTTTGCAAATATTTGCATGGCCCTAATTTTATGACCTGGATTTGTCACTTGTTGCCTACAATTAAGATCATGATTTACAGCCATTAATAAGAAATAGTCTTATCTTATCTAGCTTGTGGAGTGTGTCCTTACAAACATTCTGGGTGCTGCAATAACTGCATTAAATGATGCTGTCATTTGTTATTTTTTCCTTTCATTACAATTTGAAGGAAGGTGACTCAATGTAATTTTTTGGGGAAAATCATGCCAATAAAGAATCTTTACAATGTTATTTCAATGTCCTTGCTCATTTGAGGTTGGGTTATGCAAAATTATGTTTGAGTTATATAGATATAGCCATCATGTTAATGCATACTCCGACTGAGTTTTACTACTTTGTTAGTGTGTGTAGTGTGCAATAATTCCATGATGCCAGTGCAGAGCCAGTACATTTTCAGGAAATCCCTTATCTGTGTGTTAAACATTTTTAAAAAAGTCAATTTGCGCTATATGGTATGCAACATGCTAGACTGGGCCACAAGTTTACATCAAGAGCTTTTAACATGCTCAAAATCTTACATGACCTAGGTCTATTTCTGTTGTGCAGCTGATATAATGTAGTATATTTTTAAGCATGCATTTTCAAGCTGTGCACTGTTTTCTTTAACGCTAAATGGCAGCCATTGAATAGTTGTATTTTGTTAATTTTAGAGCAAACATAATTGAACTCTTATGTCTGAAGTCTTTTTTCCTTGGGTTCATGGTTAAGGACTGTTTTGTACAGTATCACTAGTGCACACACCATAGACCAATGGAAAATATTTCCACATGCAAAAACTACTGAAACCGTTAAATAAATGTTCCACAAAGTTCTAGCTCCTTCATATTCAGTTCCTATACAAAATCTCTTATGTTTGTCCTACCTTTATCTGTTGATTACTCTTTTGAACTCTTCAGTGTTGATCAAGGACTGACATGGCACACCTTCCAAAATCCCACTGCCCTTGTGTGAAGGAGAGGGGGCCCTCTGTCCAGGTCTGTTATAAATAGAGCTATGTGTCTGATCACATGGAAGTGTATGTGTGTGCTGGCATTCTCAGAGGGGAATTCTGTTTCAGATTTATAAATAGGGTTTCTCTGGAAACATTATATGAATTTGTCTCTGGTCAGCCATTATCTACTGCTCATCAATAAAGGGTTAAACCACTGAACAATGTTCTCGGTGGATGGGTATAGCTTTAAGGAAGGAAAATAAGTCTCCAGGATCAATCTCCACGTATCTACTGTAATAAAAGTCTTGCAGAGTGCTAGAAAAGTGTCAAAGAATTACTGTAATTGTAATGGAACAATCTAGAAAAAGTAGATACTGTAAAACAACAGTGACCATTTGTAATAAAAAAGTTAATTTAGTTGTAAAAATGTTAATAACAAATTGATTGATAGATAAGACACATAATATAAAAAAGAGAAACTACATAAATTAGATAAAAATATATCTATCTATTTCAAATGCTACAAAAGAAAAAGAGAATTCTGGAAATTATTAATAATACCACAATTTAAAAACAAATGCCATTTGGTAAAGTGCTTACTGTAATCAAAATTCACATCAATAATTTGTGAGCATACAAAAATACAAAATAAATGGCATATTTTTGTATTTTACAGCAGGCACTATTATGGAGCTTTAGCCAAGACAATCTCTATATAGGATGTTGAATAATTAAAAAAAAATATTGTCAATTATTAAACCTTAGAGTCAATTTTGTTAATCTGTTTTAAACACATAAATACATTTTGAACATTTACAATGGAATATGGGAAGCATGTTACATAAATGAAATTGCAAACAAATATTTTTGCTTTCACTTTTTCAAATGAGAAATTTAATATCAAAGTCTTGTACTATATGTGAGCCATTCGTAAGCTGGTTTCCCCAAAATGATAAAAAAAAAAAATAAAAATGGCTCTGTGGTGCTTTCAAAACATTGCTCTGTTTGTTTAGTGCATCCTGACCAACCAAACCTGGCAACATGAACTCAACTAATGACTGGGTTTGGGGTGGGACTATCTTTTTGTCCAAACAATGGCAGAAGAGGGCGGAGCGGTCTGAAACCCCAAGCCATTATTTTTTCATTTCTGTTTGGTGCCGCTTGTGGCGCTAAAAAAAAATAACACATCACCTTTAACTTAAAGGGTTTTTACTGATATATCAAGCTGTAAATATTGTGGGCATGTTGTGACCTCTAGTGCATTCTTTTCACAACTTACCAACAAAGTATTTTGCCTTTGCTGAAACCAATTCTACCTGAAAGTTATTCAAGATTTGTGATATTCAAACAGCATCCAGGTTTTCATGAAAGATAACCTTCTCTGTTTCACAACATTGCTGTGTATACCTATATGTGTCTTATGAACCATTTGAAGGTGTGGTATTGAATGGAGTTGGATTCATTGATGTGTTCCGGAAACATACTGACATGTGGCCTTTTGTGAAAAAGCACTGGACAGGCCACAGTACCACAAAGAACAGCACAAGAAGAATCACAGTGAAGAGCACCAGCCTCTTCCAGTTACCATAAAATCCCATAAATCGCAGCATCCTGCTCCAACAACCGTCTCTTCTATCCTCTATCCTCTCATTCTCCTCCGGTTTATTCCCGCTGATGTCAATACAGATGCAGTTGGGTATCATTGGGTTTGAGTAGCACAGTCTCTTTCCATCTAGGAAAACTTTCTCCACTTGTTGCTGGTGACTTGGGAGTTGACCCAAAACTTCCTGGCTTGTGACCAGATCTGGAGGACCATGTGCAGGCACAGACGTTGGCTGGCGACAAAGGGGGCAAGTGATCAGGGTGCCCGACTGCTCTGGTGAAATAACCACAAAGCGCGCAAGACATTCCAGACAGAAGGTATGGGTACAGTCAAGAAGCTTTGGTGTCTTGAAAGTATTGTCGTATTCACTGAAGCAGATTGAACATTCCGGACCGGCGTCCCAGACATTGTCCACGTGATCGCTGGAAGGCAATGTCTTGTTTTTGTGCTGTATTGTTCCAGATGGTGTTACTGTTGACACTTCTGGTTCCTGCATCCTACTGTGTGTTCAGCAGAACCTGAAATGCATAAATAATCCCTCAGTTATTAATTGGCACAACCAATTAAAATGCTCTTTCCCAATCTCTGAAATGTTCAATGACACCTGAGAGAGGCTCACATTCATCACCGGAGCACACTGCTTTTACTTGTAGTTATGATCAGATATTCCCAATGTATAATCTGCTTTTCGTTGGAATTATAATAGATCACTTCTTAGGCGACTTTGATCTTGCTCTATATAAACACAAAAGTTAAATGCTGGATAACAAAAGCATGTGATCACAGTTAACTCTTTTTCAGTAGAAAAACTGTTTGAACTCCCTTATTTAAATACAATTATTAATGACTGACTGATTTGAGGTTTATTTGAATTTTATAAACCATTAAGGTTATATGGAAAGATTACAATATCTGACATGACATATACCAGAGTGTTAATGTGGTTGCTTTGGGCTATAGGTTGCTATAAGGTGATGCTGAGACTAAACACACAAAAGTCTAAATATCAATTATGAAAGGAAAGTGCTTTGAATGTCAATATAATAAGGATTGTGATGGTATCTATCATTTTACACTTTTATTTGTCATAAAATGTACCTGTTCATTGTGACTCACTTGTTTGAAATTTAATGCAGTTACAGGGAAAGGATACACCTGTCCCAACAATACAATTTCCTTAATTATTTACAATGTGGAAAAGTTGCACATTTAAAGATTTTCCCTTCTCATCATTGGAAAAAATTGTGGACATAACAATCTGCCTGAAAATTTGTTTACAGATTATTTTATAAAGTTACATTTGAACATCCGTTCACCTAAAAGAAGTTGAAGAGAGATATAATTACCTTAAAAGTAGTTTCGTTAAACCTTGTTGATACTTTGAGATCTTAAAGCTGGATCCAAATTTAGCTGAACACAGAAAAGTTTTCCAAACAAGTACTTCACTGCCTGTCTTTTTCCAGACTGGTCTGTTTTAGTATTCCAGTAAACTCTCTGCCCTCACCTGCTCCTCAGATATTTGATATACTTACAGTACAAGCTCTGACTCAAGTCAGTTAAGCCGTAAATCATTACCTTATTCTTCCTCTCTCCATTTGTGATTCTCATCTCGCCACCCCCATTGTACATACTCCAACTGACACACATAACTGTGCGAATTATGGAACAGCAGGTGAGACAAAGAAAGGGAAGTAGGAAGAAGTTTTCAGATAGGATTTGTTTACAGTACGCAGTCATTGTAGACATATGCTAATGGGAGAATAACAAAGCATTGTAAGTGACAAATGTTTGCCATGCAGGACTCATAAGGGCAGTTCTGTACATTTAAATGTAGTTTAATTTGAACTAATAAAACATTAACATAACATTTGCCACTGAATTTGGAGAGGCAATCTTTAGATAGATTACATTAGGCAGTATGCTGTCTGTTTGTTGACAAACTGCAACATTATTTACTACATTTACAAGTTTACTTTAATTATTCTTCCAGTTCTTCTGATCAATACGTCTGGTAACTGATAAGACATCACTATGCATAATAAAAACTTACTAATAAAGAAACTGGTCATTAATTAAATCCGTTTTCAAAGTCACAAAGTAATGATTGCTGCATGCCTGATCTCACCCTCGCTTGGAGATAAGCAGCCAGGTATGAAAAAAACACGGTCTGGACGTTCACATGTGTAACAATGTTCATGCGTCATCACAAGTCTCACCAAAGTTGTTTACTTTCCTGTTGTTTTACTGTTCATTTTATAGTGTAGTGTGCCAACTAGTGCTGCTAGCATGGCTTCAGTTGAACTGAATGCTTCAAATACTCCATCTGAAATGTGTACATTTGCAATTATATTACACATACGCCATATTTGCAGTGAGCAGCACATAATGGATTGAGCTAATGGAACGGCCATGTTTTTCTGGAACTTGCTTCATATTCATATGGTGATTACATTTGAGACCTACAGTAAATGGGATCAAAGTCCTCCCATCTGTTTACCAAAGGCAGATGAATGTCAATTTCGTATGGATTGTGATTTCCTGATCACAATAGCCGTTAAGTTTGATTATGTGAAATTGCTTTTGATGCGAAGTCCAACCTGCTCTAATCTTCTTCGATTTTAATATCTATTCTTCAGTATATAATACAATTATAGTAGTTAACCACCACACCCAACCTTGTCAACTCTTTGATGACCAAAACCAGCCACCACCTTGATTGTTTATTTTGCACTCTATGGCTCTCCAAAAGAACCACTGGTTCATATTTTTTATGCCATTTTCATAAACATAGGACAAATTGTATTAAGTGATGACAGGCCTTTGTGTTTTGTGATATGATGGGATGGTAGAGCCATTAAAACTAATAATGAAAGAGAAATGTCTTGTGAATCAAAATGTCTTTTATTTCTGACATCATCAAATATGATTCAATACTCACTCCCTTAAGATATCAACATAAAAATAGGTTCAGCATCTAATATCTGTACATAATAATAATAATAAAAAACAACGTACATGCTTGGCACAGGAAATAATTAGAATATATGTGGTTATATTCTGAAATCATTATCATTGCTGTATCCCCACACACAAACCACATAATTGACCTTTACCTTAAATAAAAAACAACATTCTGACAACACATTGAAGATTTTAAAATTTTACACAATATAAAAAAAAAGTTCCAATACCAATATTCCAATTTGTTGAATGGGTAAAAAACAAAAAGAAAGAATATGACAATCCTTCAGGTAAACAGAAGCATAATAGGAATACAAATGAGAAACTAAACAGAAAATCACAATCACATGAGATAATATGACAATTTAAAGGCCACCTTTTTCAAAAAAAGTAAAATAATAATAAAATAAAAACGGTAATTGAATAATCCAGCCATTTCATAGAAATAGTAGTGAATCACTCCATTTATGACATCAAAAACTGTAATAAAAAGATATATTTGCCTCTAGATCCAAGTTTTTTTTATATATATATATATATATATATATATATATATATATATATATATATATATATATATATACTCTTCCCAAATATTACATTCTAATTTGGTAACCAGGTCTTCTTCATCCATTATTACATTCAGTTAATGGCACTTTTGTCTGATAAAATGGAAAGACAAAATGATTAAAGTGGTCAAGGACAAGGTTCCTCAAATTAAAAATGGTATTTCTTTATTTGGCAACACATTTTCGTTACAATTTTGCTTAGATTTGTGCATTGACATCATAGTTTGTAACTTTAAGGCCTGAGGCCCATTTTAAATCATAATTATATACTTGGGAACAACTTTGGTGCATGCTATAACACACTATGAATATAGAAGAGCTCTATGAAGAACTAGCCACTGTTAACAGGAGGGTCTTTCATACTTGTTAGTATAACATAGTTGTACTATGTCCATATTTGTATTTTATATTGTTATTATATTATTTTTTGTAATATTCATGTGGAATTAATAAAGTGCTAATGGAATATGTGAACAAGGTACATAATCGATAGAAATAATCAAGTTTTTTTGTACAGGAACTGGACACTTAAACTGCTTTATCCACAAGTACAAAATGCTAATGGCTCACTGTGTGCAAATATCATCAAGGAAGTCATGTTTTGGATCCTAGGTACAATGTCAAAAGATTCAAAAGTACAATAATCACGTGAAAATACTGAAAATGAATATAAACATTACAAAATCCATTGAGAAAACAAATTACTTGACAAAAATAATAGATTTACACTACAAAAACTCTCCAGGTGTCAAAAACACCATGTGTGAAAAAAATATAAATAGAAATAAATATGAATCGAAAAAAAATTCCAAAAGAAAAATCTTACGTCAGTTTGAACATTTCACTCGCTCGTGTACATAACTAACGGAAAATGTTACTGCTCAATTAATTTTTAGAAAACAGTGCTGGCGGACACACTGTCCCATGTTTTGAGAGGGGGGCCCATAACTGGCCCTTTGAGGCTGGTCACACATTGTATACCTTTGTTACTGCACCAGTTGCCACAGTAGCATTGCGGGAGGCTGATGTTGCTGAAGGCCTCTCTCTCCTGACATACCTTTGTTTACGAACTGCAAACATAACAAAAATCATTAAGAAAAACAATGGCTAGCTTTAAATGCACTTTCCAAAGCTCAAAATATTCAGAAACCTGAGAGGCATTAAAGTGCATCATTTATCATATATACTAATCAGAGCTCACTGCTCTTACTAGTTTATAATAATCAAATATTCCAAATAGATGAAATATAGTCCAGCTGGTACTAGAATAAACCACATTTTGGACTACTTTGATCAAAGCATAAAATATCACAAAACTTTAGATAATAATTATCAGATTATGTACTAAGGGAGTTTTTCCCTCACTGCTGTTGCCATACACTTGCTCGCTGGAAAATGTGAGTCACTACACTTTGTAAAGCTGATCTGCATTGTGAAAAGTGCTGTACAAACATTTGAAATGAACTGAAGTAGTTCTAATTCCTCATACCTGAAGATGTGGCTTCAGGAATCATGACAGCCTTAGAAGAGAAATATTTCCTCATTAGTACTTTTGGTATCTTCTGCTTTGATAATATTTGAAGGCCAATGCTGCAATTATTCACATAACATTCAAAGAACATTAATGGATTATAAAGATCTTACCGTCTCACTTGGCTGGAACATAAAAGCTGACAAAGAGAAAAATTACAAACTGCTTACATATCCAAAAGAAAAAATTAAATGATTAAATTAACAATATTAAACATAATTGGGTAAAGACGGTTAACCTTAAACTTAAAGAGCTTGTCAGTAACAAAACATAAGAAACTTTTATACATTTTACCCTTGTTGCGCCTGTAGAAGAAACCAGGAAGGCGGTTTGAGCGCTTCAGGTAAAAGAAAGACGCCACAGTAAGGATGATGCCCAGGCTTATCAGAAGAGTTCCAAGAAGGACAGAGGCTGCTACACCTGAACCACCTGCCATTACACACACAATGCACAAAGGATGAAACTACTGAGTGCCAGTATAGAAATAAAAATTCTTTTTAAAGCCGTTTTGTTTGCGGGCTGCCCCCATTCACCCTATGGAAGTGGGTTTCATTATAGGTTCGTCTTCTCTCACTTGAGGAACATTTCAACAGTGATTTCAACTGATTTCACATTACAATCAGTTAACTTACCAATGAATGCAGGTACTGGAGTGTGACTGGACCTAGCTAGAGGGTGAGCAGAAAATACAATGAAAAGCAAAAAATAGACCTTATTCACAATTGTGCCATCTTTGATTTTTAATTGGAATGACAAGGAGGCTGTGAGGGATTACCATCTTTTCAATGGAAGGAACGGTATAAAGCTGTTTAAAGCTCCCAGATCACATCTGATTTTCCACAACTCATATTGTCTGGAGTTTGTCAACAGTGCTCTTGAAAATATATTTTTTTCAATGTTTTGTTGGTGGAATGATCCAAAAACATAAACAACAGTACAGACCATTGAAGAGACTGAACGTCTTTCCCTCACAGCGTCGTTGTCGTTCCCATTACGAATCAAAGATGGTGCTACGGTGAATGAGTTTTTAAAATCTGTTTTCCTAGATTTTAGCTTTAACATTTAAATTAAGTAAAATCTAAAATCATGACACAAGTGCACATGGAATTTATTCAACTGTCAAGCAATCTTATAAACTATGTAACTACACAATAATGTCTATAGCACAACACTTACTATTGTTGAATGTTGAATTCCACTGCTCCAGTGAGTCACAGTACACACAAAAATTTGTACTGTTCTCTTGAACATGTCGAAGCCCTGGTGATGGATTCAGAATTACAAAATATATAATGCACAAAGATTTATGTTTTTATATAAATTACATCTAAATGTTTGAGATCAAGCTTTGCACCAAATAAGCATATAAAATGGACAATCAATTTGCTCAGTTTGTATATTAAAAACACTCAAGCATTAATTTGCATCTCTGAGAATTATTCAACCAGGTTATTTATTTTGAAATATTTAGTATTTACCCTAAATTCAAAGTTTATTTCTTCTGTTAAATGACAAACATACCAGGATCACAGAGTGTAATATTTGCACAGGTTTCATTCATTCTCTTTATTCTTTCACAACAGTCATTGGAGTTTTCTAGCAGAGCCTGAAACACATACAAATCCAAAATATACACATAAAACATGGAACTGGTCTTAATAAATACAACCAAACAAGCTGCTTTGTTAAAGGGATGTTCAACCAAAAATAAAAATTCTCTCATAATTTACTCACCCTCATGACATTCCAGATGTGTATGACTTTCTTCAGCAGAATGCAAACGTAGGTCCATACAATGCAAGTGAAAGGTCATCAGACATTTGCAACTCCAAAAATCACATAAAGGAAACATAGCCATAACCCATATGAGTCCAGTGGTTAAATCCATATCTTCAGAAGCGATATAATAGATGTGAGTGAGAAACAGTTCAAAATGCAAGTAATTATTTTTACTCTAAATCTCCACTTTCACTTTTACATCTAAAAGTCACACGTTGTGCCTGTTTAGTTTCACTTTCACACCAGAAAGTGAAAGTTAAAGTGGAGAAAAAGGATTTAAACATTGTTCTGTTTCTCACTCACACCTATAATATCCCTTCTGAAGATATGGATTTAACCACTGGAGTCATATGGGTTACTTCTATGTTTCCTTTATGTGATTTTTGGAACTAGAAAAGGTCTGATCACCTTTCACTTGCACTGTATTGACCTACAGAGCTGAGATACTTAAAACAATATTTGTTTGTGTTCTGCTGAAGAAAGAAAGTAATACACATCTGGGATGGCATGAGGGTGAGTGAATGATAAGAGAATTTTCATTTTTGGTTGAACTATCCATTTAAGACTCACACTGAGAGTTGTGTGATTATTCCAAAGACACCTGAAGGGAAAAGACAAGAGATACCTTGGTTTCTGGAATTTCTAACACAAAAAGAGCAGCACTGACGATGTAGTAGGCTCTACTCATGATGAAATTACTCCTGTGGGTTAGATTGAGTCAATATAGAGCTGAAATCCATGTTCTAAACAATGTTATGTTCAATCTAAAATGTCACTTTAGGAGAAGAAAAAACGTAGGACGGGCACATCAACAGTTGAGCTAGTTTTTCTTCAACTAAACTCTTAATATCATTGTGCATTGAATTTGTAAGAAATGGCCTTCTTCACTGTAGTTTTTTTGTCTGACTCTGGACTCGTGGTTCAAATTCATTGTTTTGCTAGGTGGGTGTTTATTAGTAAATATGAAGAATGACATTTTATCACCAAGTACAATGACATTTGGCAAATATGTTAACCCACCAAACAGGTTCTTTATAAGTCTAGTGACTTTCAATCTGAGCAGCTGGCTAATTAGCTTGCAGTCTGTTTTAGACGCTATCATTCAAAAGACGCAATAAACAAGAGTGAATGAAGACTGTCACGTTTTCTCGGTTTAACGACAATAGAATCCAGATTTGATGATAATAAACACTTGCCTTACCAGCGAGACGTTTCAATGTGTCAGAAATCTGTTGACAACAGGAGTTTGCTTCCTGGTTAATAAACGTTCATTGCCAAAATACAGGTCTTTTTGTTGCCAGTTATAACGACAGCTTTGACATTACTAGAAGCATTTCCATGTCAAATCCATACTCAAGTCAAGTCAAGTGGTATTGTCATACGAATATCATTTAGTAACAAAAATATACATAAAACAGACGCGAACGCACGTTCGTAGCCAGCCAACGTAAGATTAAATGTTTCGTGTCTCAGTGAGGCATTTTAACAGACAGTTTTCTGTTCAAAAACATGTTTTTTTGTATTATTATTATTATTATTATTATTAATAATAATAATAATAATAAAACTAATATTATGATGTATATAAGATTCAATAGAATCTTGCGAAGATGGATCACAATATCAGAACCGAGTTTACAAGACTTTACATTTTCAAAGCTCAGTGACTTTTATTATGAAGACAACAAGTGCCTTCGTATTTTTAGTTGCTAGGAGACAGTTAGCTCATGAACCCGAGTGACCAATACCATATGATCATACAGGGAGGAATAAAAATGGAATGAAACTTCTCAAAGTCCTAGACGCTACAGACAAATGCACATACACATAACGTAGCTTAGCAAACTTCATTAGGCATCAGTTCACGAAATATATTAGCTCATGTAAAATAATAGCCATTTAAAATAATTAAGTGTTATTTATTGTCAGTTTCCTCTGATTTCACAGTGCAACAATGTTTTTTCTCTCTCTCTCTCTCTGAATAGTAAGTATTTCCTAATTGCTTTTGCCTCAAAAATATAGAAAATGACTATAATTCCCCACAATTTTTGCTTTTGTGACCGACAGTGATATTTTGAAAATGACCTATTTTCCAGAACATTCCAGATAGATTCAGTGCTGAGTAAACTTGGAGCAACTTCTAGAACTTTCCAGTAATATAAATATTAGTATAAATAGAGGGGCCGTGAGCCCACCTGTATGGTTCCAGCTGCCTAAGTGGACACATATTTGCATTTTTCTGAGATGGCATCAAGAGGCTGCAAGCATCATTTTGCTATGTCTGCGGCCAATTTATCAAGAAAAAGTACTTTGTGGAAGCACCTGCTAAGATGTGTGAGGCCTACAAGGCATATTTAGGCATGCCTGTCGGGTTCAAGACAAACCCTGGGAACCTCATTTCACCTGCGAGCACTGCAAAAAAAAAAAAAAAAAATTTTAAAAAAAATAACGCTGAAGATAAGATTATATATATATTATAAAATTGGTTAATTTTAAAAAATGCAAAAGTTTTTAATTTTAAAAGTTTTTAATGTTATTGAAAAAATATATAATATATGAAAAATGTTGCAAAATGTCTTAGACATTAGTCATAGGTGAAATAAATGTATTTTTGTAGGAAGGTACAGAGGGGAAAAGAGAGCCATGAAGTTCGCTATACCAACAATTTTGAGGGAACCCACTGACCACTCAAGCAACTGCTACTTCTGCATGGTGGACCCTTCCTAACGTCGGACTGGCAAGAATGCACCTGCTATCATGTATCCAGACCTTCCTTCATCCATCGCCCCGGTGCCACACTGCCATGAGCTCCCCGTACCCACTCCTCCGGAGAGAGAGCAGCCAACTTTAGAAGAGAGGAGCAAGTCAGAATGCGAGGAAGGTCGTTGTAGATCCAAATGACAATTTCAGAGGTGGAGCTGAAGAGAGAAACCCACACTACCCCAACCAAAAAGACCTCAACAACTAGATTAGAGATTTTGGTCTCACCAAGTACAATGCCGAGCTGTTTTGACATCTAGGCTCAAGCAGTGGAACTTTGTGGATGACAGTGTGTAAGTCGCAGATCAGAGGAAGCGTCACCAAACTTTTTCCAGCTTCTTTACCCGTCAAAATGGGCTCTGCTTCTACCACAATGTGACCAGTCTGTTTGAGGCAATCGGAATCACCTGTAACCAAACTGTAACCAGAATGAGTTGCACCTCTTCATTGACAGCTCATCCAGGAGCCTCAAAGCCGTGCTGCTCCATAATGGTAACAAGTACCTGTCTCTTCCCCTGGCTCATTCGGTGAACCTCAAAGAGGATTACAACAGCATCAAGACCTTGCTGGATGCCTTGAAGTATGATGAGTACATTTGGGGAGTGATTTACAGTATAATCGTAAATCTCGATCTACTCCTAAACCTTTTATATTAATTTTTGTATTACTTTATTATAAATACATGTTCATTTGGATTCATAACCGTAACGGTCAGGAGGATCTGCGGCGGCTAAATAAACCAATACGAATAGTTTCTTTCAACATTATAGAATATATCAACGTTACAGGTAAGACCAAGGTCTTTGAAATGAACACTGTAAGTGTAGACCTGTAAAACGAGTCCAGTTTTATATCTCTGCATTAGATTGTCATGAGTAGCCTAGTTATGTCCAGACATTGGCGCTCACTTGACGTTCGCACGGAATGATAAATACAACTATAAAGAATTAACATGAAGAAACACAACTCGCTATTTTGTACTAATGGCCAGACATTAAAGTTTATGAACTTTTTGTCAAAGCTTTGCTTTGTTGTGTGTTTTTGTGGATAGATTTTAATGCCCCTGCATCTTCTGGGTATAATTGTTTATTAGGGCATTTGTCAACAGGGTTAACTTTGGAATCGTTTTCATCAATATGTGCCCTTAAAGCAAACAATGCAATTTAGTCCTTATTTATGTATGGTTCACCAATTGGCAAAAAGCAGCATATTCAGAAGGCTTGTCTGTTACAGAAGGGTTAAAACAAGCAAGGTTCTGGAAACAGTGACTACTCAAGCCTGACTGACTCCCAGTTTCTGTTGACAGGGGCGTCGGACTGGGGGGGTAAAGGGTACCGAGTACCCAGGGCCGGAGGCAGGGGGGGCCCCTTAGAAGTCAGTTTTCTATACATACATATTTGGTACGGGGGCCCAGCAAGATGGTTTGTACCCAGGGCCCAAAATTTGGTGCTACGCCCCTGTCTGTTGAGGTCTCAACTCTGCCCTGACAATTCTCAAAGCCTTTCTCAGGAGATGAATGACCAGAGCAGAGGCTCTCTGCAAACCTCACAGGAGGTCAATAATTTGTACAGGCCTAATCTATTCATGATATGTGTGGCTGTGGCACCACATTTCCTCTTATCTAATATGCTGGACGTTTCTTGATTTGAACACCTATTTCTTTGGTCAGCAGCTGAAAATCTATCAATTATGTATCAATGCACTATTATCTGTGTGCTTCCTTATTGTCATAATCTTTTTGTTTGGTGGTGATGGGAAAATTCCAAACTTCTTTGGTGGCAAAGCCATAGGCATGTTGGACAGATTTGAAGAGGAGAAGAGGAAAGCCAAATAAAAATATGAAAGGTAATCAGTACATCTAACCTGATCAATTGATCAATGAAAAACGATGTTATCCATACAAATATCTATCACATTTTTCATTCTATCCTGATATATTGCCATGCAATTGTCCTCTTTCAGGATCATTCTCACCCATGGAATTCTACAATTGCAGGAGGCTCTAAAAAATGTAAGTACTGTACAAAAGGCACACATACATGGGTAACACTCTGTAGAATGATTTTAACAGAGTCACAGTTTAATTCGATCCCCACAGCCACCACCATTGTGCCCTTAAGCAAGGCACTTAACTCCAGGTTGCTCCGGGGGGATTGTCCTTGTAATAAGTGCACTGTAAGTTGCTTTGGATAAAAGCGTCTGCCAAATGCATAAATGTAGTTCAGTTAGCTCTTGCAAGTCCCATAAATTCCACTGTCATTAAACTATTTTATTAAAGTAGTTTAAAAAGCACATTTCAAAACATTTTAAATATAGTAAGTTAAAAATAAAATTAAAAAGTTTTATAAGTCGTTTGTATTTTAACATTAGCAAACATCTTTTCCATTACAGCTGATGGTTATTTAAACAGGAGTGGTGGTGGTGTAGTGGTCTAAACCACATAACTGGTAAACTGGTAATCAGAAGATCGCTGGTTTGATCCCCACAGCCACCACCATTGTGTCCTTGAGCAAGACACTTAACTCCAGGTTGCTCTGGGGGGATTGTCCCTGTAATAAGTGCACTGTAAGTTGCTTTGGATAAAAGCATCTGCCAAATGCATAAATGTAAAATGTAAACAAAATTAGAGAGGGCATAACATGCCAGTTTGAGACTCTGCAGAGCCAAACACAAATAGGGATGGATGACAGAGAAAAAAAAGGTAATGGCAGACTGTTCATCTGCATGTCTTGACTACTAGACCATTTTTGTAAATATATTACATCTAAAATGACTAAATATACACTCTATATTGGTATTATTTTGAAAAACCAAAGAAGAAGCAAGATATATGAAAGCATTAAACTCTATTTCAATATGACCTGGTTTAAAGGATAATTCTGTTCAATACAAGTTAAGCTCAATTGACAGCATTTGTGGCAAAATGTTGATTAGCACAATAGTAATTTCAACTTGTTCCCCCTTTTCTTAAAAAAAAGAAGAAGCAAAAATCGAGGTTACAGTGAGGCAGTTATTGGAAGTGAATAAGGTCCCATTTTTGACGAAAGCTTATAATTTCATAAAAGCACTTACATTAATTCTTCAGTGAAAACTTGTGTATTACACTGCCAAAATTAAAATTAGCCATTTAGATTATATAAGCAGATACTTAAGAGCCTATGATTGGTTCATTATTGCAGTTTCAGCTGGCAATTTTAACCCTAACTGATGCAGTGTGTATCTTCTCATTCCTTAAACAACCATGTTGGAAGACGTATTCTGTGGTCGTGGAAAAGGTGTTACTGTGTTAACAGTACTGTGGTACTGCAGGAGCAAATTATTGGCCTGCATCAAGCAAAGAAAACAACTAAGGAGATTGTTGAAATCACTGGAATGGTGATAAGAACTGTCCAACGCATTATTAAAACCTGGAAAGATAGTGGTGAAGCATCAGATTTGTGGAAGAAATGTGGTCAGAAAAAAAATCTTGAATGATTGTGATCGCAGATCACTGAAACTCGTGGTGAAGTCGCTTAAAAAAAAATCAACAGTACAACTCATGACTATGTTTAATAGTAAACGTTTCCACATGCACAATGTGACAAGAACTTACAGGTTTGGGTCTAATTGGGTATATTCCAGGATGACAATGGCAAGATTCATCAGGCTCAAATTGTGAAAGTGTGGTTCAAGAAGTATGAGGAATCATTTTCACACATGAATTGGCCACCACAGAGTCCTGACCTTAACCCCATTGATAGTCTTTGGGGTGTGCTGGAGTAGACATTACGGAGTGGATCGACTCTACTGTTGTCAATACAAGATCTTGGCCTAAAATTAATGCAACTCTGGATGGAAATAAATGTTGTGACATTGCATAAGGTTGTCAAAACCATGCCACGACGAATGCGCGCTGTAATCAAAGCTAAAGGCTGTCCAGAAATATTAGAGTATGCAAAGTTTTTTTTTTTTGGCCAGACAGTGTATTTGAGATGTAGAGTTGTTTAATAATTTTTCAGTAAGTTTAGGGTTTCAGGGTTTATGGTATTACATTGTCATGGCAGCAAAGTTGTAAAATACACAGAAAAGTGAGTATACATGCATAGATTTAGGCACAAAAGGACATTATATGCATATTGTTTACATCTTGTAGCTCTATATTTTAAAAGGTGAGTATTATAATGTTTACTTACTTCCATTGTAAGTGCTTCACTGTAACCTAGATTTTTTATATGTTTTTTAAAGGAGGGAGAAGTCAAAACAAATTTTTGTGGCTATAAATCAATATTATGTCATAAATGCTGCTGATTGAGCTTAACTTCTATTAAACCTGGAATATTCCTTTAAGTGTTTATCAATTGAATAAAGGCACATTTATTTTCTATTAAATTAGATCAGTATGGCTGTAAAAGATTTGGGCTCAAACATGCTTCTGGAGCATCTGAAAGCAGAGTAGAGCAAGGAACATGGCATGCTGGGAGAGATTCTGTCACAGCTTGGCATAGACAGTACCTCTTCTCTTTGTGAAAACTGGAAAATGACCAACAAATCGGTTGCAGATGACTTAAGACCACAGCAGTGAGCCTCTGTAGCACCAGTCAGTTGGAGTGTAGCTGAAGAACCTCTAAACCCCTTCAGTATGTGGTCCCAGGACACAAACCGCTCCCAAATGATTGTGGAATACAAGATGAGTGAGTGGGAAGAAGTGGTGCATAAACCCAAAGGCAATATCATAGCAGGAGAAGGCAGCTCTTTGACTTTAATAATGACTCAGAATGAGATGCAACATACTTCAATGCATGTTAAATACTCAGATATCCAAGAAATGTCATAAAGTATATTCTATGTTCAGTTTCCTTCACATTGGATTAGCATTGTAAGTGAAACCTAGAAATTGCATGTGACTGGTGAACTTTGTTCTGTATTTACTTTGCCTGCTGTAGATATCTGGACTTTGTGGATTCTTTTTGAAAGATATTAATTGACACGTGTGGATATTATAAAAACCCTGAGACAGTATGGTATATCTTACTGCAACTAAAAGTATTCTGTTCTATTTTAGTTGGACCATGCCACATCCAAACAGTTTTCACAAATAATATTGCAAATCTGTATGTGACAAAACTAAGAACTATCTTGAATGTTTGTAAAGTTCTTCCGAATATTTTAGACAACCTTAATATAACATCAATACATCAAATAATTATTTTAATATTTTAAAATATATTTTGAAAGTTTGTTTACAGTTGAAACATAACAAAAATGTAGCAATTGTTAAATTGAACAGATTAACATCTGTTTCATAAATTGCATAGACTGCTTAAAAGTTGCAAATATTGTTCAACTCAATCCAATAAATTTTTTCTTCTGTATTTTAAATCTGTATATAATATCTCACATCCTTTTGACACATTGTATTTTTCAACTTTTTGTAAAATTAATAAATAAAATCAAGGAACTTAAAACATTACTAAAAATCATTAAAGCACTTGCTACATTATAATTCAAAATAATTGGAGCTATAACTGAAAGTCCTATTGTTGCTAAATCTACTCTTTCATCCTACACTACCACCTTGCAGATGACATAATAGCCTAAATCCAACTTTTATGAAATTCTTAATCAGATGTTGTTGTCATTCATCTACCAAATCAGCAGGAGGTGGCAAGAGTCTACAAGGGTTCAGATATGCCACCAAGCACACGTCGTAACTGTTGTGCATTAGAGCCTACTTTGCCAACACAGTCGATATACATTTTCCAAGGGTTCAACTGCAGGATGTCTTTTGTGATGTTAAGACAATCTTTTGGGAGAAAGTGAAGTTTACTTTTGTATGTTAACGTTACAATGTTACAGAGGTGTAATTTAAGAGGGATGCATTAATTCAGCTACATGTTTGTGAGGCAAGAGGTTAAATGGGTGGGCTTATATTACAATATTTAAATATTTACCTGTTCCTTTGTAGTATCCACAAAGTTTTCCATCAACCACACCAGCATTTGATGCATTGCTGCGAAATGATTGGAGAGGCCATGGTAAAAGAAGGCCATCCCTCCAGAATTCCCCATCAGGGTTGTAGATCTCCACTACATTAAACAGTTTTAGATAGAAATTATTTGGGCTCAAACATATTAGCATACTGTATTGTCAGGGTTGGGAGGGTTACATTTGAAAAGTTTTCCACTACAGATTACTGGATACATGCTGTGAAATTTAATTTGTAACGTATTCCGTTAGATTACTCAAGGTCAGTAACATATTTTAAATACTTTGGATTACTTCTTCAGCACTGGTAGATTTTTTTCACTTATTTTGACTATAAAAATTCTGCAGTAAGACAAAATGCACATGTTAAAAATACATTATCTGAAAAACCTAAATATCTTATGCAGTGTTGTTTCTAAAACAAGATCAATCAAATTAATCTTGTTTTAAGGATTTATTAAAAAAAATATTATTATAGGTAAACAATACTAAAATTATTATCTAGAATATGATTTTTGCCCTAATATCAAAGGTCTTACTATAAAAAAAAATTATGATCCAACGTGAATTTTCTTGATAAAAACATGATCGTGCCTGGTAACGTGCATATAAAATGGCTAGAAATAAAATTTTAGCTTAGTGTAAAGCTGACAATTTACACAAGGTTTATTTCTATTTCTTCTGCTCCAAACTTACTTCAAACTTACTTCTCTGTCTGCTCGTATGAATTTAACACATCATAAGAAAGTGTTTCACTGCTGTTCAGATGCACTTTGAATCGCATCATTTATATGTATAAATGTTTTCCATCTGAAAGGACTAAATATTAAATGAAACAAATGACAATAAAATGCAAAGTAATCTCTTCAGTAATCAAAATACTTTTAGAATGTAACTGTATTCTAAATGATTTAAATTGTAACTGTAGTGGAATACAGTTACTTATATTTTGTATTTTTAAATACGTATTCCCGTTACATGTATTTCGTTACTCCCCAACCCTGTGTATTGTATTCATTCTGTTGACATTCTTACCCAGTACATTGATTTCCCCATTGAGTGCAGCTGTACTGCAATGATATTTTGAATATTTCATTTGACCAAGTCCACTCCATTTGTTGGTTTTTGGGTCAGACTCAAGCAGGCAATTACCCATACAGTCAGGCTAATCATCTGTGTGGTATGATTGTTGTTCATGAGACATGGCAGAACAGGTGCAGTTAAGGGAAAGGCAAAATGGAGATGGCAATAAACTTTACTTTACTAGTTACTGTGGTCCTCACTTGGTTTTATTTACATTTATTTGAAGAAATAAGAGCATGTGCTGACAGTATAGCACACAAGTTTTTTAGTGTTTAAAAAAAAACATTACATTGAAAAAAATATTTGTACCTGAGGGGTCCATCCTCCGAGCACATATAGGCGGCCCTTCATCCTAACGACACAATGATATGCAAGGGGCATAGGCAAAGTGGCATAGATATATTCACCAGTGTTGGGTGCATAACAGAAGCTGCGCTCAGAGTAGCTTCTGTAACGTGAACATATCGCTCCTCCATCATTACTAATGCAGAGCAATAGATCTGTTATCTCCATGCCATAGCGCAGCTTCAATCTGAGGAATGGAGCATCTGAAACCATTCTTGCTGCTTCCACTGATTCTTCCATCATCTCTAGACATTCAGCATCAACTAGCAGAGGTGTGTTCCGTTTCATTGTCTCTTCAAATAATGCACATCCACCAGTGGAAGATCTACCTTCTTGGAGTGGTGATGGCGTAGTGGCTAAAGCACAGGGCTGTTAATCAGAAGGTCATTGGTTTGAACCCCACAGCCACCACCATTGTGTCCTTGAGCAAGGCACTTAACTCCAGGTTGTTCTGGGGGGATTGTCCCTGTAATAAGTGCTCTGTAAGTCGCTTTGGATAAAAGCGTCTGCCAAATGCATAAATGTAAATGTTTAAGAGCTCTGGAAGGGGACTGACACAGTTTTCTTCCTCATACCCTACACCACCTGGGCAGTACTACACCCAATGCAGCACCATCTCTTCCACTGAGGCAAACATCAGTGAAGTGCTGCCGCAGGTAGCACTGAGCCTGGTCAGCCAAATCCTCTGCCCCAAGGTCCCGGGTTTAGTAATAGATGCCTAGGTAGTTGGAGGTATCCATGTTGTCGATCATGTAGATCTGACAATGGCTGAACACATCATCTACCTGTAGCAGAACAGCAGCAACAGAGATCCCCTGCACATTGGCTGCAGTGAGTGGAAGATTGGAGCTGTACATGTACTTCAGCAAAAGGGCCAGGTTTTGGGCTTGCATATCTCTTAACATTACCTGACAGTTGGTACACTCATGCAGGCTGCAGGTGAACATTACACGAAAGTAGGGGCTGAATGCAGAAAGCACTGTGTGATGACATGGGAAGCTGACTCCCTCAGAACCACATCTATGAACTGCGCTGCGTCCCACATTCGATTTAGCTGCTCCAACAGCATCAAACCATGCTTGGCTCTAAGATCCATTTTTGTACTTTGTCTCTTTATATCTCTGCCCTATCTTAAACACATCCTGAAGACCATTAAAAAGTGAAAATTCATCTGAAGAGATAAAAGATATTTTGTAAGCTAATGCAGAAAATTGAGATGGCACAGAAACTTGCAGCAACATGTTAGACCCAGTGTTTAAAAATCCACAGAAGCACTAATTCAAAGTTCTATTCTTATTTAATTTTATCATTTTGATGGAAATGTATAAACTGTTTCCTTCTTAAATGAGTCAATGTTTTGACATTTAAATTAAATGACATTTATAGTCGTATCTGTCATATAGCATTGGCAACAGTTCCAGAAACATGCAAAGTCTAATGCATTACATTACAGTATTGTAATGCCTTCAATACTGTATTGAAGGCATTCTGCCTTCAGGCAACAATGTGTTCATGTAATGTAATGCATTGTAATTTATCAAGTATTAGCACAAGCATTAATGAATCCTACCAGATCTCTGGCTTCCTGTGGTTTCTGCCTTCAGGCAACAATGTGTTCATTACCCACATTTGACACAAACACACTGGCTGCCTTGCTTCTGACAGTAAACACTGGGAGAGACACTGGGAGAGCCCTGTGTACTCAACCTTCTATGACCATTCCTGCTAAGCAACAGAGCTAATTATAGGCCATGATTTGTCAAACAGCTGAAGTGGGGGAGACAACAAAAATATTAAACAAATATTCTTGTACCTTAAAAAAATTAACATTTCTTGATATTGCAGCCTGTGCAGAAGGTCACAGTAACTTTCCTACACTGTTTGTGATTCTGGGGAAAGGCCCTAAGTACATTGGAGTGTAGAGGTCACATTTCACCCCATCATGCTCTTAAAGAATTTCACCTACTGTTGCACTTGTGTACATGGTAGTGTGACAATAAAGTGATTTGATTTGATTTGATTGATTTGAAAGTGACCACACAATCTGTTTGAAAGCTTTTTTTCCTTAAAGGAATAGTTCACCCAAAAATGAAAATTTGCTGATAATTTACTCATCCATCTCATCCAGGCCATCCAAGATGTATATGACCTTCTTTCTTCACCAGAACAGGATTTTAGATTTTTAGAAATGTGTCCATGGTTTTTAGCTTCACACCGTGTCCTAACTACACACGATAAAATTCCAGCGACAGCAAGTGTGTCGGTCCACACTAGACGCCCAACTTGATGATGTCACGTAACAGCGATGTGAGGCACTGAGTGTTTACAGGATGCAATATTTTAAAGTTAATAAAGTTTTAATTAGCGATTCGTTTTTCACACAAACGTATCGATTCACTTAAGAAGACATTACTTCACTGGCTGGAGTCGTGTGGATTAAGTGTGTTTTTTTAACTGTAAGAAATTGGTGTCCATTCATTTGCATTGGATGAAGCTAAAAACCTGGGATACTTTCCTAAAAAATCTTAAACCCTGTTCTGATGAGGGCCCTGGGTAGCTTAGCAAGTATCGACGCTAACAAACACCCCTGGAGTCATGAGTTTGAATCCAGGGCATGCTGAGTGACTCCAGCCAGGTCTCCTAACCAACCAAATTTGCAGGGAGGGTAGAGTCACATGGGGTAACATCCTCGTGGTCGTTATAATCTGTGGTTCTCAATCTCGGTGGGGCACGTGGTTAGTTGTGTGTGGATGCTGCAGAGAATAACGTGGGCTTCCACACACATGTCTCCGTGGTAACACGCTCAACAAGCCACGTGATAAGATACGCATATTGATGGTGTCAGATGCGGAGGCAACTGAGATTCATCCTCCGCCACCCGGACTGAGGTGAGTCACTACACCACCACGAGGACATAGAGCGCATTGAGAATTGGGCATTCCAACTAGGGGAGAAAAAAATATCAGGGTTAGGGTTAGTATCTAACTAGTTATGTAAAAAGAACCAAAATGGCAGTGGCCTCAACAGTTAACCCTTGTGCACTGTTTGTTACGGGTGCATTCTCGTGGTCTTTGGGGTCAAGCAATAACAATAGCTGTGTAATTTTGTACCGTAATCATGGAATTTTTTTAACAAATGTAATTACACTAACATCACAAATTTAGTTATTAAACTACACATTAATTTTCATATAAAATAAGATCATGTTATGTTATATTCACTTCAGTAAAGATCTACATTTCTCAATTTCAGTCAGGGAAAAAATATGATAAAGGTGTCATGCGTTAGGGGCAGATTGGTGTTTTTACTGACATTTTCAACCTTTCCCTCTTCTTGTCTGTGGTCCCCACATGCTTTAAAAAATCCACCATTGTGCCTGTACCAAAGCAACTCAAAATAATTTACTTAAATGACTGGCGTCCTGTTGCTCTGACCCCCATCATCAGCAAATGCTTTGAGAGGCTAATCAGAGATTAAATCTGCTCTGTGCTGCCTCCCTCACTGGACTCACTGCAGTTTGCTTAGGGCAACAACCACTCCACTGATGATGCTATTGCACTTACACTACACACTGCTCTTTCTCCTACCTGAAAAAAGGAACACATATGTGAGAATGCTGTTTGTAGACTACAGCTTAGCATTGAACACCATAGTGCCCTCCAATGTAGATGTGAGGCTCTGGGCTTAAACAGCTCTTTGTGCAGCTGGATCCTGGACTTCCTGTCAAGCAGACGCCAGGTGGTTAGAATGGGCAGCAACATCTCCTTATCACTGACCCTCAACACTGGAGCCCCGCAGGGCTGTGTTCTCAGGCCACTCCTGTATTGCCTTTACACACATGACTGTGTGGCAACACATAGCTCCTGTGCCATCATTAAGTATGCTGATGATATGACGGTGGTAGGTTTGATCAATGACAACAACAGTTGTCGGGTGGCTGTGGCTCAGTTGGTAGAGCGGGTTGGCCACTAATCACAGGGTTGGTGGTTCGAACCCCGGCCCACATGACTCCACATGCTGAAGTGTCCTTGGGCAAGACACTGTACCCCAAGTTGCAAATTTTTTTTGTACAGTATAAAAATCATTATGTCTATGGAGAGTCCTCATAAGGATGGCCGCACCAACGTGTGTGTGTTTTGTGTGTTCTGCATTGTGGCTGATTTGTTGATTTTATTTGACAAATTAAAAACAAAATGCTCCTTTTTATCATCTTACCCATTCATTTTCTATGTTGGGTCAAATTTGACCCTGAACACAACAAGTGTGCATTTTTCTTTCACACCTCCACTTCACCAGAATCCACCCACATTTGTGTGTGTGTGTGTGTGTGTGTGTGTGTGTGTATAGATAGCAAATGTAGGAAAAGTCACCAAACCTCATGCCACTGAGATGAAGGAAACCATGTTTTTTAAAGAAGCTCAGTTCAAAAGGGGTCATTTTTTTTTTTTACCTCAAAGCTAAGGGTTAAAGGTAGTTTACATATATTTCTGTTTGAAATTAAATTTTATTATAGTCAGTGTTGCCTGGATTGCTTTGCTCATAAACATTACGCAAGAACATATAGAGGTGAATTAATGAATTAACATTAATGTGATTAAAAATGTCATTGTAATCAACAACAAAGCCACACATTATGAGTGTTGCCAGGTCCTAGGACACGAACAGTGAAATTGTCATATTGTACCTTAATTACATTACGACATGACGTGCACGCAGCATATTCAACATGACAAGATGCAAAGCAGATTTTAAACATGAAGAATCAATAACTAGGCTTTAATTAAACAATGTGGGGTTTATTGAAGGTTGTATAGGGGGTTGTAACTAAATTCAGTAGACACTCTAGTTAAGAAAATATGCATAGAAGAACACGTACACATATTTATGTTTACATTTACTTATAATTGTGAATGGGGTAAAAAGAGGATATAATCAGCAGATATCAGATGCTTAAACATTAGTGAACTCAATTATTAATTAATATATTAACCACAGAAGAGAAGCATTCAACCTTCAGCCCTCATGCACGTACTCCTTACCCATTTATTTCTAGACCTTTTAAGGACCTAGTGTACACAGATGCGTATGTCTTGAGTTGTAAAGATTAGAGGATGAGTGACTTCAAAACGTCTTTTCCTGTTTTCTTTAGTGTAGTCATCAAATCTAACATGATATATTGCATATCACAATGGAATTTTCTACTGGAACAGGGAAAGTTTCCATTGCAGTTTACCCCAGACTGCAATAATGAGCGGATACTAATGAACACAGGAGGAAAGGCTGAGTCAGCATAGTACTATGATAATACAATAGAGTGAGATAGAATTCGCAGTTTGATATTCAGTGTGTCAGTTTTCACTGTGAAAACATCCACATTGGAAAGACATTTGTATTTTTTTTATTTGTTTAAATCTTTTTGGTGCTAATTTTAGTATTGTACAATAGTACGTATTCATCAAGGTTATTATACATTATCATCTGTCCTTAAGTTAATCATTGGTAGAAAGCACAACCTCTTGTTACTACAGACCAACCCCATCATCTCCCCTTTTAAATATCCCACTCAGGGTTAGATTGAAGGTATATCAGTGATCACTACCATGCAGAACGCCTTGTTTTTTCGATACTGAAAGGACAGTGTAACTTTGTGTTTTGTGAAAAGAGTGGTTTATTATTTTTAAGTCACCACTTGACACAGACCATTTATAACAAGTACAGCATACTCGCTCACAAAATAGAGAAAATGGACTCAGAGCATGCAGGGTATCGTGTACAGAGAGAGGTTATAGATGAACAAAGACTGAAAGAGCTGTCTCAGAGAATGGACTTTTCCCAGACCAACACTCCCTTTTCCCATCGGCTGAAAAAGTCACTCAGGTAAACTTCAGTCATGCATTGTGTTTGTGGGAATGGCATAAGGCCTGAATGTTTATAGATTTACTTCCAGAAGTGCTTTCAATTGACACCAAGGAACAATCTCTGCTTCTTTTATGTCTGTATGTCAGCTGTTCTGTACCCAGACTGAAGCATAGCATCATTGGTTTTTTGCCTATTCTATCCTGGTTACCTCGTTATTCCATCTGGGATTATGGCATGCCAGATCTTATCTCTGGCATCAGCGTGGGCATCATGCATCTTCCACAAGGTAAGAGGACATGTCTGGGCTATTGTTTGTCAAGGACTGTAAATATAATCCTTTGATTAGGGGTGTTTAAGGGACCTGTTCGTGTGTTTTAGGAATGGCCTATGCATTGCTGGCCTCTTTGCCTCCAGTGTTTGGACTTTACACATCCCTCTATCCACCATTAATTTACTTTATTTTTGGAACATCCAGACACATCTCCGTAGGTGAGAGCAAAATGTGCCTTCTTTTCACATCGGAAATTGAACAACAAAATATTAGCTAATTTCACTGGGTCTGAATGGATTGTTTTCTATCTTTAAAAATAAATTTTGTATCAGTTCTGCTTGCTATGTTTCATATTTTATTATTTATTTGAACCTCATAATGCTCTGACTTTAATAGTGTTTGTGTGTGTGTATGCATAGGCACGTTTACCATCCTTAGTATTATGATTGGAAGTGTAACAGAGAGACTGGCCCCTGATGCAAATTTCCTTATTTGCAATGGCACTAATGTGACTGAGGAGGTGGATATCATATCTAGAGACTTCTACAGAATACAGGTTGCTGCTGCCGCCACTGTACTGGGAGGTCTAATTCAGGTTCCTAAATACACGCACACATGAAAACATATACTTATGCATACTGTACATAAAGTATATATAAACTCACCACGTAAATGTAAACTGTCTATAAATATATATCACTTAATACTCTTTGCAAACAGAGAGCTGCATTTAAACACATACGCATTATATCTAATTACATAAACAAAAATAACTTTACTAATGTAGGTTTACTTATTGTCTTTCCATTTGAAATGATACATTTTGTATTCTCACTCAGGTTGTATTAGGATTGGTGCAGTTTGGGTTTGTCGGTACCTATCTTTCAGAGCCATTGGTCAGAGGTTATACAACAGCAGCGTCAGCTCATGCTGTAGTAGCGCAGTTAAAGTACATCTTTGGAGTCTCGCCCAAGCGCTTCAATGGACCTCTGTCTATTGTTTATGTGAGTAAAATCAAACAAGCATTGGATGTGGATGACTCAATGCATTCATGATTAAGCATTAATAAGCACTACTCCGCCATTTCTCTGTGCAGACTCTGGCAGACTTGTTTTGGTTGCTACCAGAGACTCATCTCCCATCACTGCTGGTCAGTGTTGTGTCCATTGTGGTTCTCATCACTGCCAAAGAAATTAACAACACATTCAGACAAAAACTGCTGGTGCCCATTCCAGTAGAACTTTGCACTGTACGTAGCGTTCCAACAAATTTTTTGATCTTTCACTCATGTTTGCTGGCATCTCTTGTTCATAGTTTGATTCCATGTCATTGTATGTACTTGTAGCTGTTTTATTTTATAGTTAAGCCTTGTGTACTGTAAGCCTTGTTAAGCAGGGTCTCTGTCGAATCCCTTGGTAGTGGCTGTCCTTGATGCCCTCTTTGTGTTATTATTCTGTGTAGTCAGCATTTCCGTTCTCTGCATCATACTGTTTGCATCACATCTCTTAGCAATTACTAATAGTATTACCTAGTCTGGCTTCTTATTTACTACACAGGAATCATTAACCTAAGTTTACCCTTAGCTCATGAAATTTATGAAAGTTTATGTGTATATTTATGCTAGATTGTAGTGGCAACAGTTGTATCATTCTACACTCAGTTGAGTGCAAGGTATTCGATTTCGGTTGTTGGGGAGATCCCAAGTGGGTAAGTTTTTACATCTTAAAATATTTTAATAACAATTTTTTGTAAATTATACTTCACAATAATATCTTGTGGAAATAAGTTTATGACTATAATATTTACTGTAAAATATTAGTTGCATTACTGTTATTTGTTTTGTTTTTGGGTCAATTGTCTTTAATTTGCCTCTATGTTTGTTCTGATGTGCTTGCTAAGACTTGAGCCTCCTAGAGTTCCAATTGCCAGTGTCTTTTCTGATGTGGTGGTGGATGCCTTTGCTATGGCCATTGTTGGCTATGCAATTTCCATCTCTTTGGGCAAAACCTTTGGTCTCAAACATGGTTACAAAGTAGAGAGCAACCAGGTGAGTAAATTACCATAGCACATAGGGATAAAGACAATCAAATAACTACACTGTAACTGAACTCTCTCTTTCTCTCTCTCTCAATGTATTGTAGGAACTGGTGGCTTTGGGTCTCAGTAATACAGTCGGAGGATTTTTCCAGTGTTTTTCAGTTTGTTCCTCTATGTCACGAAGTCTTATACAGGAAAGCACTGGAGGCAAGACACAGGCAAGACAAATTCACCTGCGTGGCTGACCCATGCATGCACTTAAGCATTTACCTAGGCTAGTATTGTTTTTTTTTTTTGCATTTTGTTTAGATCGCAGGTGTGGTGTCCGTGGTGATAGTACTGGTGACTGTGCTGAAATTAGGTTCACTTTTTCAAGAGTTGCCAAAGGTATGTGTAAACGGTTCTCTTTGAGGACTGAGTCAGACTCCATCTATTTGTGTTATATCAGCATACATTATTTTAATATGAGCTTTGAATAAAGTCTTAACTAGATTCCATTCTTTTTGTGTGTCTAGGCAGTTCTTTCCGCCATTGTCTTTGTGAATCTGAAGGGAATGTTCAAGCAGTACTATGACACGGTTACACTGTGGCGTAGTAGCAAGATTGATCTGGTAAGTAAAGTTTCCCCCCAAAATGCTGTATTCTTCTTCTACAGTCATTTTATTTAAAAAAATGTATCCTGCAGATTGCTTTCCATAATTTCTGCTTTGTTAATGTGCATAGCAATTAATCAAAGTCCTATGTTTTTGTTGTCTGTAGCTGATATGGTTGGTGACGTATGTGTCTACCATACTCTTTAACTTGGATATGGGTCTGGGTGCCTCCATGGGGTTCGCTCTACTCACTGTTATCTTCAGAACTCAACGGTTAGAATATTTCCTTCTGCTTCTAATATTGCAGGCATATTTCTTTGGGAGCACTCTTTTTAGGGGTTCTCCATTCTCAATGTTGTTCCATTGCTTACTGTACCTTGTTTGACTGTATCGTACAACATCTGCTTTCTGTTTAAGGCCCAGATACTCACTACTGGGACATCTCCCTGGCACTGAGCTTTATCTAGACATGGAGACACACAAGGAGGTGTGGTATATGAGTGGTATCTATTATCATATTATTGTACAAATAAAAATGTTTACTGGATTGTTGAACTGTGGGCCATTTGTTTATTATGGCAGCTAAAATTTATATAAATAATGTCCTGTCCAGAAATATCAAGTAAAATGTATTCCATATGGCCTCCATTACACTTATGCGAGTATTTGTATTTCCAATTTACTGTGCATTCATTAGGTGAGGGAGGTATCAGGCATCACCATATTTCGCTCCTCTGCCACCATGTACTTTGCTAATGCTGAACTTTATCTTGAGGCACTTAAGAAAAAGGTAAAATACTTTGTTTGAAATATGTACATTTCAGTACTTTAGAATATCTAAGAAGATACACCTACTTCTATTCATTGTGTTTGCTAATACACATTCAATTGCTGTGTACAAAAAGAGTGGCCTAGACATCGGAAAAATGCTCACCTACAAGCGCAGACAGGAGGCCAAGCAAAGACGCAGAGAGAGGAGAGCTGAGCAAAGAGCACGAAGAGATGCTAAAAGACAAGTAGATGACCTCTGCTAATTGTTTTCATGTTACTGGATGATGATATTATAAATGGCTTTCATAGTTTCTTTGTTTTTTACTACCGCCATTGTATGTGTACAATACTGCCTACTTATGGTTGTGGCTTGAATTTCTAGTGAACAGTTGTTCAACTCCGCACAGTCAAGCTTTGATTCACTTCTGTTACAGAAAAAAGTTCTTAGAGCAGCCTCTCAACGATCTAAAAATGCCATATTTTCAGTGGAAGAAGAGGCAGGACAGTTGAGGGAAAGAGATGAAGACACACAAAGAGAGGGAGAGCCTGGCTGGAGAGAGCGAGAAAACAGTACAGTGTTTGTAATGCCTTCTGATGGCAATCATACCTGGGAATACCTTAAGGGCACTGACCCTGAAACCAGCACCCTGGGGTCAATGTCAGATATACTCGATGGGGACACCACCACGATAGACTCCAGCAGTGAGGACACTTTAAGCAGGGACCTGGAGAGGGTTTCTCTGGGATCTCTGGGGAAGTGGACCTGGGACATCCATTCTATTATCTTAGATTTCTCCACTGCAAATTTTATTGATACAGTGGCCATCAAGACACTACGGAATGTAAGTGATCCAAAAGTATGTAAGAAAATACTAAGCCACTTTTTGCAAAAAGTGATTTTGTATTGAAACAGATCAAACTGTACAGCTCTCATCTCAATCCTTTATTCTAGATATTCCATGATTTTGGAGAGATTGATGTGGATATTTACTTAGCAGGCTGTCAAGGTAGGTGCATCTCTCACTTTCAGAGCTTCTACAAAGTCTGTCAGTGATGTTAGTTGTATTATGGTTCATCAGATTTATTACTTTTACATTGGACTTCAGACCAACATTCCTCTCTAAACATTTTATTCAATCCAAAACAAAGCTGATATGGTTAAATTATGTGGGCTATGCTTTGTTTTCAAGCACTGGTGGTGGAACAGCTTGAGCGTGGCGGGTTCTTCTCTGATGACATCACTGAGGGTCATGTCTTTGCTACTGTGCATGATGCAGTTATGTACTGTCTGAAGCATCAAGTAGCTGGGACTATACACAGCTATGAGAATGCTCTGGTAGGTTCTAAATTATATGTGTACGTTCACCAACATGCACACAAATTTGAACACACATTATTTATTTTAATAACAATTAGCATGCATGCCTGTTAAGACAACGTACACACTTTGGTCAATTCATAATGGAATATGATTTCTATCATTTACAGCATTATGTTTTTACAGCATGTTTTAAACTTCTCATTTCAGAATGTGAGTGGTACCCGACTATAAGGATTTCTGATTAGTTCTGCATGCTCCTCGTCTCATTCACACTGTATAAACAAAAACTAGACCTCAGCATTAAGTTATCTAATAGCATTTTGGTCAGGAGTTGTGAGTAATAAGGTACAACTGTTACTTGTTTATTAAATGTAGTCTTTTAAACGTATTATGCATGTTTGTGTTTCAGTTTCTGGTTTTAGGTTACTAGTAAGGGAATATTTTATATGTTAATGAATACTCATTTCTAAGGTAAATACCTATTTTTAATTGAAATGTAATTACTGTGATTTATGACAGTTTTGTGATAACAAATCGTCAAATTGGAGGCTAATTAATTTTTTGAGAGTATAAAAGTTGTGTTTTTAAAGAAACTTACTTAGTCATGGCTTGTCTTTATTTAATATTTTATTGAAGAAAGTGATTCTGTGCATTTTAAGGTCACAGCAACAGTGTGACAAAACTACAACATGTAAACAATAAATAAATACAATTAACTTCAGTTAGTCTTCTTTGGATGCAATTCATAAAAGGCAAACATTGTATTTACTAAATAAAACATTACAATACAAATGACTAAAATCCAAACAAATCGTACGAGATTGTGCAAGTTTAACATGCTTATCTTCAGGAGTATCTAAGAGGGAATAAGTGCAAGAAACATCTGGCAGGGATGGACGCTTACTAGATGTCACATAGGTTGGACCTCTTGGTGTTTTTATTTTACTAAAGCTAGTAAACAAACCTGTAGTTCATTGAAACGACTACAACTATCGAATGCTAAAAAGGAATATTCTGGGTTCAATACAAGTTAAACTCAATCGACAGCATTTGTGGCATAATGCTGATTACCGCAAAAATAACAATCGTCTCACCTTTTCTTTAAAAAAAAAGCCAAAAATAAGGTTACAGTGAGGCACATGGAAGTGAATGTGGCCCTTTTTTGGAAGGTTTGAAAAGGCATAATTGTGAAGCTTTTAATTTTATAAAAGAATTTACATCAATTCATCTGTTAAAACTAATGTATTATTTGAGCTCTGTAAATTGTACTTTTTACAGTAATTTAAGGTTTTAAAGGTTTGTTGACATTACATCGTCAAGGCAACGAAGTTGTAAAATCGGCTATACCTTTACACAAAATTTTTTATTAATCAATTGTATGACACTAAAATCATGTTTACATGCATATTGTTTATGTCTTGTGGCTATACTTATGAAAAAGTTCATATTTTAATGTTTACAGATTGGACACATATACACATTGTAATTGCCTCACTTGCCAACCAAGATTGTTTTTTTTATTTATTTTTTATTAATTTGTAGAAGAAAAGGAGGGACAAACTAAACTAATTGTACATTTTTCTGGAAATCAACATTATGCCACAAATAGTGTCGACTGAGCTTAAATTGTATTGAACCCGGAAAATATCTTTAACACCTTTTGCAGGTCATCTTCCTCAAACCCGTTTGGGGATTTTAAATGTGCGAAATTCTCTTCAGTAGAAAGCAACTGAATATTTTTCACACTCTTTGGCCACATACACACTGCACATTTTTTGAGAAGGGTATAGCTGCAGACAGAGCTCTGAAAAGGGGCAGGAGCTCCAAATCGCCAGCAAAGATATAGGGTGTACCTTACCTAACCCTAAACGTCTGCGGAGGTGTCTCCCACTTTTGGAGTTGGTGCAACCCCCCCCCCATGCATTGGTTTGGTGTCACACAATAAAAAACAAAATGGAAAAAAAAAATAATAATAAATGTAGATATCGAAAGTTTAATATGTTTGGTGTTAGCTCTAATGTTACTGAGTAAAGATGCATTATTGTCTTGCAATTTGGTATTCACACATGACTAATAAATTGCTAGAGGTCACCAAGTCGCCATACTGTGTGTTGTTAGTAGATATTCCTACTCGACAACACTATCCAGTGGTATTAGGAGGCGGATCACGTGAGATCCAGTGCCAGCACTGCCACTGTTAGCTCTGATGCTGCGGCAACAGTCGCTGTCAATTAATGGCTTCCAGTTGCTTTGTAGCTGCAAATGACTAATTAATATGTCACTGCATTAACAACTATTTGTTCAATTCTGTTTATTTTTAGGGAGCAAATCCTGTTGTAGTATGCGGTTGTCACTACCCTAAAACCATCTTTAACTGCAGTGTGCATGTGGCTTTTAGAAGGTACACTGGAGTGTAAACTCAATATGTAAACATAGTTATCAAATATGGCTGCATTTCCAAGAAAATAAATAATCATTCCTTCAAATATCTACAATCAGAACAGTAGCATTGTCGTTCACAATTACATAAAGCTTAAGCTTATTCTTGATTATCCCTGAATCCAACCTAGTAGACGTTCCAGCTTAGTCACTGGGACTACTGGAGATTGGGTGAGGCCTCATTCAGTTCTGAATATGAAGAGATGTCTTTTTATAATCTGTTTTGTTTTTGCGAATGTGACAAAAACAGACAGTGTATTTTGTGTATGTATTGGTATGTGTCTGTGAATGAGGTCAGTGTGTTTAAATGCTTTGGGGTATATGAGTGATCCTGAGGTATGCATGTGTGTGTGTGTGTGTGTGTGTACACGTGATTTTCTGCTGGTAATCGATTGATAATGTGTCTATTCGTCTTAGCATGCATGGGTGTGTGTGTGTGTGTGTGTGTGTGATAGAGAGTGAGTAACTATCTATAGATCATGACACACAATTGAGTATGTATATGTGTTGTGCATTGTTCCAAGTAGAGGAGTGTGTGCTACAGAACATGCTGTGTATTTTTACAGGTCTTGGTGTGTTTCTGTGTGCTGGTCCGAGTTCAGTTCTGAAATCTGTTCTTCCTGCTCCTGTGTCTCTTGTTGTTGTGAAACAAACTGTTGGTAGCGTGCCTGCCGCTGGTAGTCTGGGTCAACATTGATCCAATTATTTGCGACCCACTTGGTCCCTCGTGTGACCACACAGCCCCCATGAAGAGAATACTCATCCTGATCACCCACCCAACCTACAGAGGGCAGCACATCAAGTTTTTATAGTTTATGAAAAACATTTTCTATATAGGTAGCACTATATAAAACAGCAAAAATATACTATAAAAGAGAAGATTAATTATATTTATTACCTCTGCCATCAGAAAGGTAGTTATACCAGAAAACCGCTGTCCCCTTAGTGGGCTTCACTCTCAGGTTGCCTTTATCACAGTTTTTCCTCGTGTCCAACAGATCTACATCATTCTGTATCAATGACTGAAGAACCCACATAAATATGCATGTCATTTTTGGCTGTAAGTGCTAAAAAATTGCAGAGATGTTGCTTTTAACTAAAGAACACACCTCCATATAAAAATACACATTTATATTTATAGTAATTTCCACACACCGCTTCTTCATAGGTCCTATTATCTGCCACTGGAAAGGTTGTTTCCCCTCCTTCTTCAACATTATTAAGGTAAAACAGAACTGTGATATACCTGCAAAGACAACATAAACACTATGAACCTAGGGTACACCTACTTAGCTCAAGAACATGTATTCAACATCAACAACAATTTAAACCAAAAAAAAAAAAACACTTACAAAAGGAATAATAAAGACATAATAGACAGCATTTTTGGCATTTTATCTTACAGTGTTTGTGAACCTAAAGCTAAATACATATTCCAATTTATTAACATATACATTAGAGTTGTGAAACCTAACCTCTGTGATTCACCTGCAGGAAGTCTGAAATGGGGATGTGGTGTTGGCAGCGAGGCGAGTGTGTGCACAGGCTGTTTCAGGGTACACTGGCCCACTATCATGATGAGCGTGGTAATGGCCTCCCTGCTCATAGCGCACTACTTGAAGCGGTTCACTTAACTCCACCAGCGAGTACGGGAGTCGTGTTAAACGTGTCACTCTTAAAAGGCAGAAATAAAAATAGTAGCGCAAAAGAGAGAGAGAGCGAGAGAGAGAGAGAGAGACATGGAGAAAGAGAAGCTTGTGAAATGCTGTATAAAGTTAGTAAACTTTACAGGACAATGATGAGAAAGAACAGATATAGATAGGATTGAGGAATGAGGGGTGGACACCTTTTGCGGAGGTCTTGTAGGACCCAATGTGCTCCCTGGCCCTGGTAGAGCCAGGTGTGTCTGCTGTTCCTCACCAGCTGGCTCCTCTCCACTCCACGCTGTAGCAGAAAATGCTGAAAGGTATCACTTCTCAGACGCCTAAACTCCTCTAAACTCAAGAGACCTGTGTCAAAAAAAACAAAAAACAGACATACATGCATACATACACTCAAATTGAACAAGTATTTGTCAGGTTATGATCTACGTGTTGTAAAGGTTTAGTTCACCCGAAAATGATAAATCTCTCATCATTTACTCACCCTTATGCCATCTCACACTCATCTGACTTTCTTCTGTGCAACACAACAATTTTATTAAGGATGTATGAGGCATATTTGTCCATATTATGTAAGTCAATGGGATCCAAACATCCTGAAAACTCAGAAAAGGACATAAAGGCAGCATAAAAAGTAATCCATATGATTTGAGTGCTTTAATCCAGGTCTTCTGAGGAAATATGATAGCTTTAGGTGAAAAGCAAAGCAAAAATTCAGTCCTAAAGGTGCGTACACACTGACAGCGACATCGCGCGCGACAGCGACTCAATACCATTCATTTTCAATGCGAGCACAGCGACTTCCGGTGACACAAGCTGTCACGACCGTTGGCGCTAGATGTGGGTGTGTCCAGCGACGCGACAAAGTTGAGAAAAGTTCAACTTTGGAGCGACTAATGGAAGCGACAGCCAATAGGAGAGAAGACGGGAGAGCTCACGTGATCCTTCTCTCTCTCTCAGCTCCTGCAGTAACGGAAAGATGGATGAAAGGCTAATTCTTGCTGTTAGAAATGTTCCAGTGCTCTATGATATGTCTCTTCCCACGTACCAGGACATTTTTAAGAAAAATACTGCGTGGAAAGGTGTATCTGAGATCGCGGGGATTTTATGGACTCAGACAGACCGGCATTTGCATTTTCGCCGCAGATAAACAGCCGCTATGGCAAACAGCACGCCTGGTTTCTCATTCATCTTTGATTTAAAGCATTTTATGTACTGATTCCATTTATATTTAGTCCTTTCCCTCCAAAATGTTTGTTTTTAGTGGCAAGAAAAGAGATTCGCTGTCAACAGCAATGGAATGGCATCCGTGAATGTCATTTATAAACGTTACTAGGCAACCAGTAGTGGGAACGCCCACTAGCGACTTCACCGCCAGCCACTGGCGACCTGCAGCGATAAAGTCGCTGGCAGTGTGTACGCACCTTTATTCACCAAAAAGTTTGCACGTTCATGAGAGAAGTTTTTTCACAAGTCCTCACGCTTGACAACATACAAGTTTGCATGTTCGCGTGAGAACTAACACAGGCACAATACAACTCGAAGTTCTTGTGTGACCTTATTCACGTAGTGCCATCTTTTTAATGGGAATAACAATGAGGCTGTGAGGGATAGACTTACCATCTCTTCAATGGGCTGTTCTGCAATTTAAAGTGTTTTTGGATCATTCTGCAGACAAAACATTGATAAAATATCTGTCCAAGAACATTCAGTATACAAAGAACTGCAGACAACATGATTTGTGGAAAATCAGACGTGATCTAGGAGCTTTATACAGCTTTATACCATCCGTGCCATTGAAGACAAAGAGATTGTCAGTCTATCCATCACAGCTCATTGTCATTCCCAATAAAAATCAAAGATGGTGCTAGCGTGAATAAGGATCTATGTTTGGTGGATGGACTGCATTTTTTTCTTTGTTTCTCATCCCAAACTATCGTACCGCTTCAGAAGACATGGATTAAACCACTCAAATCATATGGATTATTTTTATGCTGCCTTTACATCCATGTTGAACTCCATTGACTTGACAAAAACACCTAATACAGCTTTCAAAAAATCTTTGTTTGTGTTAATGAATAAATGGTGAGAGAATGATCCTTTTAAGAATGGACCTTTAAGTTTTGTTGGACCATTTATGGTAGACCTGCAGTAATGCTGTAATGTTCGTAGGATCTCCAACTTAGGTCTTTACCATTTCCATCCTGATCAACTTTTAGGCCATCATAGATTTCCTTAAGGTTCTCGGAAGTTAACCAGATTCCATCTCTCACTCGAGAGTGAGTCAGTATCTACACCAGAAAATATAGCAACAAATTTACAGACTGTAAATGAAAAATAATTTAAAAAAATAAACCCAGATATAAACACTGATACCTGTACAGCCACAAACACACACTTTTGCCCAAAATATCCATGTGGAACAAACATGCACTTTTTTGTAAAAAGCAGGGCTAATGGATAATTGTTGATAGATACCTCATGAGGTTGCAGTTGGCCATCCTGGTTTAGGTCAAGGAAATGAAAGATTTCTTCGGGACTTAGGTTAAGTTGCTGATTAAGCTCCTCTTGACCTTCAGGAACCATAACCTGACTCTCCATCAAACCCTTCAGCTGAGCCAGGTGCACAACTACACTACACTCCTCCTCTGATAGAAATTCAGGGATCTCTACAGCAACACACAAACAAACAAACAGACTCACAATGGTGTTTTACATTGGTTAATAGATCATTTTACAGTATAAACTACATTAATGGATCAACATGTAAACTATTTGATAGCGATAATGAAAAGGAGGATTAAACTTTTAATCTAATTTAAAGGTATAGTTCACCCAAAAATATAATTTCTCCCATTATTTACTCACCCTCATGCCATCCCAGATGTGTATGACTTTCTGTCTTCTGCAGAATACAAACTAGATTTTTTTTAAATATCTACGCTCTGTATGTCCATACAATGCAAGCTAATGTTGATAAAAATGTTGAAGCTCCAAAAACCACATAAAGGCAGCATAAAAGTAATCAATAAGACTCCGGAGGTTTAGTCCATGTCTTTAGAGGAGACCTAATCGGTTTTGAGTGAGAACACACCAAAATGTAACTCCTTTTTCACCATACATCTTGCCATAAAAGTCATTAGGCAAGATCATGACTTCAAGCTCAATCACACATCCCATTACTTGAATCATGTGCAGAGCACTAGATTTTCCTAAGAAGTGTAATCGAGCTTGTAATCATGACTGCCAAGGAGAAATTTATAGTGAAAAAGAATTATATTTCAGTCTGTTCTCATCCAAAACCTACTGGATTCAGAAGACTAAACTACTGCAGTCTTATGGATTACATTTATGCTGCCTTTATGTGCTTCAAAATTCTGGTCACCATTCACTTGCAATGTATGAACCTATATAGGTGAGATATTCTTTTAAAAATCTTTGTTCCTGCAGAAGAAAGTCATACACATCTGGGATGGCATGAGGGCGAGAAACTGAAAAGAGAATTTCCATCTTTATATGGACTACATTTGTTGTACTTTTTTGGGAGCTTGACAGCATCCTAGTCAGTGTTAACTATCACTGTATGTAAAAGAGCACCTTGGACACTCAGTTAATATATCCTTTTGTGTTCCTTGATAGAAAGAATTAGGAACAAACAGGTGAGTAAATAAAAACTGTTGGGTGAACTATTCTATAAAAGCAACTTGTCTTTACCAAACAGTAGGGGCTTTAGACTGAGTGTCTTCATCACATGGACTTTGCCTGGAACCAATGACACTTTCTGAACATGACCCACCTAAGTAAAAAAATATATATGTCAATAAATAAAATATCCTACTGTAGATTGGAAAACCGAAAAATATGACAACACTCACAGAGCCATTTTTTTTTTTGCTAAACATATGCAATTCTCTGTACCCGTATTCCTTCAATGCGTGGAAGATACATATTTCGAGGGAATCCAAAGTCTGCAGGAGTCTGCAAATCCGGTGATCCGGTAATTTTATGACTGCTACCTCGACTCCTGAAATCCCGGTTTGACGTGCTCGTGTTAGAGCCGTTATTATAATGAACAAACAGTAGAAGTGCGATGACATTGATGATGTAAACGTGGAAGAAAATCATAACCACCATGAAATAGGAGCGCGAACACACGCTGCTCTTCTGCAGAGAGACGCGCTGACGGGGCAGAGATTTGGGTTGCGGTGATGATGCGGTGTCATTCTGCTCAATATTTTCCTGGGGTTCCATCATTTTGACACTCTCGGTTGACAGCACTTTTATTGATCTATATAAATCGTACTATTTAAAGGCTACAAACCTGTTTCTAAAATAATGCAGAATTATGATGCAAGCCACAGCCAGAGTTTGGCTATTAATAGACAGAAAATCCCGCATAAAAACAAAGACGTCACCTTTGAAGAAATTAGTTGCTGACTTGCTATGGGACCGTTCACACCGAACACGTTTTACGTCAGCCTATGCTGTTTTTTCTATGTAAACATGCGCTTGACTGACGGTCTTTACCCGTTGCGCCGCGTCTCGATGTCCCCCCCCCAACGTCTCGTGCAGGAGCGTCAACTTTTAAAAACGCGTCTCGAGACACCTGCGTTTCTGATTCGTTACACTGCGTCTATGTTTTTATGTGCAATAACACGTTCGGTCTGAACGGCCCCTACGTTGCTAAAAGGCTACTTTTCTAACAAGCTAACTACACAAACCGATAGCAAAATTCGATAATTTCCCCCTCCTTAAACTACTTCAGCGTCGATTTTTGTTGTTGTTGTGTCGTCTGCACTAACACTCCTCCAGATCGAGGCAGCATCACTCTCTGTGGCTTAGTAAGCACTTAGTTGTCAACATTCACTCTCTTGTTTACTTCGAGACGAGGGATTATAGGGGCTGCGTAGCTTCTAGTATCCGTCGTCCGGTTGCGTTGCGCCGGAGCACCATTTTGAAATCCGACGTCCTTAAAATCCTCGTTGTGAATATCTTTTAGTGTTTACTGAATTATGATTTTTTATTTATCCGGCAACTTCCCTGTTTATGCATCTGTAAGTGAAAAATGGCATCTCAGACGCACCGCTCGCTCATATCCCGCTACTCACTAATAATAATAATAATACTGACAGCAGCAGTGTTTCTGAGCTTAAAGCGAGTACAGCACTGCAACCCCCTGGTGGTCATATACTGTAATGATTACATAGAGGAATGAGCCGTTGTATGTTTTGCATGAATGGTGACCAGACGAGCCGAATTTACGAGCCGGTACCTGTACACAGGTACAGACGGGACGTCTTTAACTAAAGTTAATTGCTGTGCTTCGTGCTTTTTATGTATGCTAATGAAAAACCGCTATGAATAATGAAAGAATCGTTCATTTCGCAGTCTCAGAATCAGCGGAGATTTTTCCGCTGTGCTAAACTTCCTCCCTCACGAACAGGTTTGCCCATTTTCTAGCCCAATGGCAACTCAAAACCGGCCCAAAAGGAATGAAAAGTAGACCAATTTTCCCCTTCCAATAAGAGACAACTGCTGGATTCCCACAAAAAGCCTTAAAATAAATGTTTACCATTGCTTTTGATGTATTTATTGTTTTAAAACATATTTGGATGGTTTCAGCTAGGCTAAAATGTAGTTGCCCCTAATTAAATGTAGTAATTAATTATGTAATAATTTGATAATTTGTTCAGTTTGTCCAATTTGTTCATATATGTTTCAGAAAATTAATCTGATCTTAATTTTACAAACTTTGAAGCACTTTGCATGATACATTCTTTTAAAATCTGATAAATATGAATAAAACAGTCATATGTTCAACTGAGCCATCCATAAATTTGGATATCTATAAGCCAGAGATTTTGACTATTCTCTTACCTTTCTACAATTCTTATATCACATTGTTTTTTAACACAACCCTTATACAATAAAATAAAAACAAGAACATGTTCTCATTGATATTTTCTAATCCCTGTCAAGAACATTATAAATACTAGTAGCTACAGCCTATGTGAATTGTACTTTTTTTTTTTTGTAGATGTGTATGCAGTTTCTCTTCTCTTCATACTTGCTGTTGTTCTGTCAAAAAGTGTCAATATGAAATTAACCTACACTGGCAAACTCAATTAACAAAAACTAGCTATTACCAAGGTTATTAGCAATATGCTTACTGGATGAACGTGAACACTTGATCCTTTGTTTTTGTTCTTTTTTGTCTTATCTTTTTTTTAGAACTCTTCACAACATTTTCTTGGTACATTTTATGAGGCCTAACTGTGGTGCCTCCTTTCAATTACAACTATCTACAATCTTAGGGTTGTGTTCTTATAAAAATGTGTTCACTTTTACCCCTCCTCCTGGTGAGGAATAGATTTCAGCAGTAAAGAGAGAAAGCATCTGTGGTGATGGTTTGAATACATGGCAGCAGGTTTATCTTCTCTGCATGTAAGCTCGGATCCTCATTATAATTAGCAAAGACTTCTGCTCTAGACTGTTTCGTAGCTTGTTCTTCATCATTGACATTTCGGAAAATGAACATTTAACTGCTGCATATCTGAATGGTAAAGCAAGAAGACACAGTGCAATATTTCAGAGATCTTCAAAGTTTATATCACCTAAAGTGTCTGTGTATGCAGCAAATTCTACCCAGAAGTCCTCCGTTTTGTTGTCTTCATATTATTCCATTCTTGAGTGTGAATAACTCTGTTCCTCTGCTTTCCCTACATCTCCCTTGAAAAGGTGGAAAATGGGAAGATCATCTAGCCTTGGCTTACTTCAGGACAGAACATGTTTCAGTGACAGGAATTTGATGTTAACTGGAAGTCTCTTCCTAATCTCCTTAACTCCAGCACGTAGTCCCTGCACATGCTTATTGTGTCCTGTTATTCATGGCCGTGCACAGACATTTTGAAGGGCAGTGGCCCAAAACCAAAAAAGGGGCACTAAGAGGGTGGGTGCTTGTTAATACAAATTATCCAGTTGTTACAAATATACAATTAAAATTGAAGACAGTACATGATCTAATACATAGAGACACATACTTTATTGTAGATGTTTTGATAGAACATCACAATTCCACGTTGCTGATAATAACAGAAATTATTTACTGTTTTACATTTTTACATTTACCAGTTCCATTTACAGCAAAAACTTTTGATTTGGTACCATGTCCTTCATCTTAATATTGAGAATAAATAACAAACCTTTTACAATCATATTGTAAATACAATTGTTAGGCTTAGTGCTAATTCAATGTATGTTGTTGTAATGCAATTACTCTTCCATTCAATAATTGAATGTCTTATCTTTTCTTCACACTCCAGTCTTTTTATCACACTCTAGCATATTCCTTTACTGTCAGCCAGTTTAACAGTCTACTGTAACTGTCTTATTTGGCCGATGCTCAGTGGGCTCTCCCTCACTCTTTGAGCCTGCCTCTGCCTCATTTAATTTCATATTATACAGCATAAATCTATATTATATACTATACTATGCTAATTTACAACTCATTTAGAACATTTATATTACCATTTTAACTATTTATAGGCCTACTATTAATATGGTCTTAATAAAATAATAAAAATAGCCTGATGTGTTATAGATTACTAGTATCAACTAAAACAAGTGATTATAATGGGAAATATAACAGAATTAAAGTGTGACAAACTGTCTGCTATATATTCTGTGATGATTTACCTGCTGCAGCTTTGAATCCATGTTTGCAATGTTGAACTGCCCCTTCGCTCTTTCTCTCTCTGTCTTATTTTTTGTGAAGGCATTGTTTTTTGTCTACAAAGTGTGCCAACAGCTAATTTGGTGTTGTTTATATTAGATCTGATCGGGTACAATGTGATTAGACAAGCATTCTAATTCTAAGAACGTGGATGTTTTGTACAAGTTGTTTGCACTACTAGAAAACCAAGAGCAAAACATTACCGACAGAATTACAAAAACAAACTACCAAATTACTAATTCCACGGAACAACTACTGTCTGTAATGTGGATTGTAATCTACCTGTTAATGTGACGGCCTTCGTAAACTGTCGTCTCACTCTCCAGAGAACGCCGCGAACACACATACTGTGAGTGATGCTGCGGAGCGAGCGGGAAACTCCGGAGCGGATTAGCGGAATCAGTGGATCTTTAACGGAGTGACAACACAACGCTTTGAGCTGGGGGTGCGAGAGGGGCGCCTCAGTCGATGAGGGCAGAGGGGCAGTGGCTCTAGCCACCGGGTCACTCCCCTGTGCACGGCCCTGCTGTTAATCTTGGTAATTTATTCCCTTTGATTCATGCAAGTCAAGAAGAAACTGCAACCCAAAATCTACAGCTTTAAGGGGCAAAAGATTATCATCAGAAAGGTTAAACTCATGATGTACAGCCGGTTAAACTCATGATGTACAGCCGGTTAAACTCATGATGTACAGCCAGCTCTGGAATGTCTTTGGCAATCTTATACGCTTAAGAACGGACTGGTAAAATAAGTTCTGTGAGAAGTTTTACAGGACTGGGTTTGTCAAGTTGAAAGATTTTAATAAGTTTGTTTAACTCTGACACAATTGGTTGGAGGAATTTCAAGTAGATCAGGTTAATATCGTCGCTGTACATTTGGTACAGCAATTCCGCAGCATAGCTCCTCTCACTATATTTTGTCAACTGGATACGCAACTTAAGCTCCTCAAACGAGACATATCCAGCTGCAGACCCGCAGCACCACCAGTTTCAGAATCCCAGCGCCAGAACCTGAAGTGAGGGGCGGAGTTATTGACAATGAGACAAGCATGGCGGAGAGCATGGTGAGTTGTGTAACGTTGTCTAACGTTTTTGAAATCATGTGGTGAAAAATTATCGCATATATTAAGTTCAGCGTTTATCTGCTAAATATTTAATTTGTGCATAACTTTATCGTCTTATTGAAGCTTGAATATGTTGTCATACTTTATTGTATTAAAACATTGTTTTGATATAATTAAACCAATGATTGGTGTGGTGGTGTTTTTATTTTAATTTTTTAAAGTTGTTAAATACGGAACAAGGAAGAATTTTTTTAATTTGACGTTTACAGAGATAATGTTCCTTAATTTTTCCAGTATGCTCTACATCTTGTCTTGGGAGCACCCTTTGATTTTACATCTGTAAGTAATTACCAGTTCAAGTAATTGACCTTTATGATGTTGTAGCAGTTGAAATATCAAGATTTCTCTATTTTTGTCTTCCAGTGCGACTTTCCAAACATACGGAGATGGTGGGCTCTTATTCTTCTGGAGAAGTTTGGGGTTTTCTCTGAAAGGTAGATACTGGACATTTACTCCAGCCCACTGTTACATTTGCACCCTCTTCTGATTAATTTTAAATTAACCAGAACCAGAAACCCTACAAGAGTCCCTTCCATGTGAAGAACAAGCTACGCTTAGCAGCAGTGAGGCGGTGTGTGTGTGTATGTGTATATATATATATATAAAATCTCTTAACATATAATAAATTTATATGTCACATTTATAAAGTCACATTTTCCTTTAATATTCTGTAATGAAGGAGCTCCCAATAATCCGGCACATGAAAGAAGCTGTGAAATGGCTCCATTCCAACAGCCATCTGCTCAGGGGTCCAGTGGAAGAGCCTCTTTTCATTCGAATGAATGAAGACCACAAGGAAAAGGCCCGCAACAATCTCCTGGAACAGTCAGAAGCTTCCAGAGAGCCCTTTCTATTTCATTTTGTGTTCAGGGATGACATGGAGTTATTTTTACAAGAATGTAAGGACAAAATGGGCCTGAGAGTGAATGCCTCATTTGATACATTTTAAGTTTAATTTATACAGGATTGTCATGATAAAATGGGCCTAGGGGTGAATTGGTCATTTGTTGTATATATTTTTATTGTTTCTTTTAAAATGATGCTTAGTTTTCTCTCTTTTTTAGTTTTTTGACATGTTTTATTTTACATAAAGAAAAATGCATGCTGCACATGTTCTTGTGAAATAAAGTATATTTTATATAAAATGCCCATAAGTTTCAAGCATTTTTTTTCACCATCATGATCAGGAAGTAACTCTCATAATACAATGAAACGGATAACTATATACAATTATATTACACAAGATCAATGTTTTAAAATGCTTATTGTACTGTACCTTAAAGAATCATTATAACATAAGTATAAAGTATGATGTTTCATTTGTAATAAAAGCAAAGTACTCTCCAAAACGTTAGGTGGCGCTACTCGGTTTAGAACGTAAGCTCCGCCCCTCACTTCAGGTTCTGGCACTGGGGTCCTGAAACTGGGGTTCTGAAACTGGTGGTGCTGCGGGTCTGCAGCTGGATACTATTGCCTCAAACGGTAAAATGATACGGTTGACACACTCACTAATAGAGAGCCACCTAGTGTCTTACAGTTGCAGAATCTTCAGAGGGCTTTCTCTTACATGTACAGTTCAGAATATTTTTGGTGATGCTGGGTGGCATTTGAAAACCAGCTGCAGGTCTCGGAAACAATGTACTCTACATTTCTAGCCAGGACACTGACAGCTTTTGATGCAAAGAGCAAAAGAGAATGGCACACACACACACACTTTATTTACTGTAGACGATATGAGGATTGCAGTCACTGAATTTCTGTAGCACTGAGTTACATTGCCCACACATTGTGTTCCAGCCATCCATTGCAAGGCTGATGCAATTCAGTAAAGACAATTTGTTGTTGTCCAGGAATTTGAACAAAGCATTTACTATGGTCAGTGAATCACCTACTATATGTATCACTCCTGCAAAGGTGCTAAAGATTTGTGAGAGCTTCTTGCTGTAATATCTAATGACTATGCATAGTTGTTTTCTAGCCGTGACATCCGTGCTCTCATCAACAATAAGAGAGCATGGTCCAGTTCCTATATCCTCCAGAAGGCCTTCATACACTACTGGTCCTATCACCAAATTAATTAGAGCTGTGCATTTCGTTCTGTGTAAACTGATACCTTGGAAATGTCTTCCACAACGCTTCCTAAATAATCAACAGTTAAGGTGCTTGAGTGGCAAGCAACATGAGCAGCCAGCTTCAACTGTGCTGCCTTTACTGCAACATTAGTTCTTAGAAAGGAACTGCCTGTGTCAAATAAAGTTCTGGCATTTGAGAAAGAAGCTAAATTTTTGGCTTTTCAGTTGCAGCATGAGCTAACAGTTCACTGTGGTGAGCTCTGATTTCACATCTGCAATATTTGCAGAACGCTTTTTTATCATCATTTGGAACACTTCGATTCCATTCCATTAATCCTTTTTCTGTCTCCCATTCTTTGCAATATTTCTTTCCGTATTTACTCCATTTACCTTCCATTTTATAATGCTGCTTGACTTTTCATCCGCAGACCAACCAACACTTCACACTGTGTCTCGTTTGGAAGTATGCGTCCTCCAGGTGTCGCATCTCGATAATGTATGCAGCCGATAAATGCCACCTCCGGAGGATGCATCCTTCCAAACGAGACACAGCCACTGACTGCTGCAACAGTACCACTGCTTTCGCAGATGTCGGCGTAACTCACGTAATGCTCATTTAATACATGACGTGCAGTCAAAAAGGCGCACTTCCACTCCCTCACTCACTGCAGCGGTCCTTGGTTTGCCAGGTATTCATTCCGGGGATCAATACCCATAAAGAAAAAAATCCAATTTTAGTTTTTTCTATGTTCACATCAAAACATTTTTGCGGCCACAGCACATTACAAAAGTAGCCCAAAAAACACAACCCGCGACTTCCCTTGAATGCATTTTCAAAATAGCCCAATCGTGCAAGAAAACCGCGACCCTCGGATCAGCAGGAGAAACCTCCGCAGGGCAAGAAATACAGCCAGCAACTCTAGGCATTTGATGTGCCAACGTAACCACGGGATCGACCAGGAACCGGCGGTTGCGTGCCCGTTGCACACGGCTCCCCTACCCTTTTTGGAGGCATCTGTGGTGACCACGATGCATCTGGACACCTGCTGCAGGGGAACTCCTGTACGCAGAAAACAGAGGTCTGTCCAGGGGTTGAATAACTGATGGCAAAGGGGGGTGAAGATCACAAAATACGTGCCGTGGCGCCATGCCCATCTCTCGACTCGAGTCTGAAGCCAATGCTGAAGCAGTCTCATATGCATCAACCCTAGTGGCGCGACCGCGATTGAGGATGCCATATGCCCCAGGAGCCTCTGGAACTGTTTTAGAGGGGCCACAGTGCCTATTTTGAAAAACGAGAGGCAATTCACCACTTTGCCTGTAAGGGTTTGATGCTGGGGCACCATAAGAACAGTGTTTTGCGGGCACCAGCTAGGTGACCCAGGGGATGAGGAAATCGCTCTTTTATTGAAAAGTGGGTACCGCAACCCGAAGGGGGTGTGGCAAATGAAAATAAGGAAACCAAGGATTCTACTCCTGGCCCTCCACCGGGGGAAGGAGTGGTCTGGCTACCAGCTTCTGCGCAAACATCTTGTGCCCTGGGTGGTCCGTCTCGGGAATGCTTGGCAGCCTTCTGGGTCCCTGAAAAGGTTCTTGAGACGGGGACATCCGCTTTCTGTGGGCCCTGGTTGAGGCGGAGCTACCTGCTGGTTTCTTGCTGCCGCAGTGGGATGCCCTCGGCGAGCCTGACGGGGCTCGGCTGGTTTTAGTCTGGCACCAAGGTAAGATTTTTTGGATGGCCTCCGTCTGAAGAAAGGAACCAAAGGGGGGAGTGGCTGTGAGCGGCGCCCTGACCTGAGGAACCAGTTGTCTAACCGTGAGGGCTAAGGGGGGATGGGAAGTTCCGGTCCAGCTCAACGCTCTCGGCGGCCCAGGCAAGCATGCCGGACATCTGCGCATCGGTCTCAGAGTGGGCAAACAGACCAGAAGGTGGCAGCCCAGTCAAGTCCTCAGCGTCAGATGCCGCCACACTGTCCGATGTAGCGGCGATATTCTCATCCAGCTCGGGGGGTCTGACGGAGACATCGATCTGGCCGTGGGGTGAGCTGGTCTCACATCAAGCCCGGACGGAATCAAACGATCGTGCAGGGGGGCGGGTGGTCTGCAGAGATGAGAACATGAACCATTCATAAACGCTGCTTCAGTGTGATTGCAGCCCATACACGTGAAGCAGCATATATGACCGTCAGAAGCGGAAAGATATCTACCGCATCCAGGAACTACACAAAGGTGGAAAGGCATCTTGAAAAAGACGTGTCTTTGTGTAAACTCAACGTTGTGTGATGCCAATGTGTAAACTCTTTTAGAGGAAATATACTCTTTTAGGAAACGCTGTCGAAGCCCCCAGAGGTGTGGACTGCACTGGCATGCAGAGAAGGGAGAAAGCCACTGGTAATGCGCCATAGGATCCAACAGCAATGCTCATAGAGGTGAATGGAACAGTAGTGAGTGTCTCAACTCGCTGATCACACAACCGCTCGGCTCCGAAGAAAGAATCTGACTGAACAGATGCACAATCCCCGCCTTTTATACCTGTATGTCCGGGGGCGGGACATGCAAATTATGTTTGCCTATTTGGCATTGGCCTTTTTTATGTTCAGTGGTATCCGAGGCTCTTGAAAGAAGCCCCTTGTGTCACTACAATCGACACAATATCGAGTGAGTGACAGAAGGGAACAAAACAAGACAATAGTAACTGAGAACAATCCGACTGGATAACAGGACAGGATACAAACAATATAACCGGAACTTGAGACTGAACACAACAAAACATACTGATGAGAAAGACAAAACAAAGGAGAGAATATAAAGAGGAAGGGAAGACTGAACACAGGTGCTGCCAATAATCACAAGTGTGAATCAGTGCTGCCATGACAATGCTGATTGCTCTGCTTAACAGCACCCATGGGAAACACGAGGGAAGGAAGAAAACAAAAGCACATGGACAACCTGAGAGGTGGTGGAAACTGTCACAATCCCGCCATACAACGAAGAAAACCAGACCAATATGGCACGATCATGACTGTAAGCGCCATTTATTAGTAGCAAGTTTGTTTATGTTATAACATTTGTTACTCTTTCATTCTTGTGTTTATTTTGGTATATTGGTGCAACTTCTGTATTGAAACTCTTATTTTGAAGTTGAACTGGAACTCTTATTTGAAGTTTAAAGGAAGCTGTGAGGAAAATAAATAATAAATGAGTGTGGACGGCGGAGCAACACGGTTGTTTTACCGTCGTTGGTTCTCTCCAAGCCACCACCGACTTCCCAAGAACAGAGAAGACCTGGACAAAAGTAAAGCTGCAGATAAGTGCCCAAAGAGCTGCAGGAAAGAAGTCAAAATTAAACATGAGGACAAGAGTCGTGAAAAAGTAAAGAATGCTGTTATGCCGCAGAAATGTGCCAAAATGAGGGTGCTGCTCAACTTCTTGTGAGAATAATACGATTAGAATGTTTTGGTCTTCAGAAGATGACATTCATTATGAAAGCCTGGTGAGCTTTATGTCATAGACCATTATTTGTGAACATTTGTCGAACTAGAAGTTGTGTTTACGGCCATAATGGCGGACGATTCACACGATGCAAAGTCAAGAGCTCAGAGCGGCTGCAGCGGGAGTAGCCACAAGAGGGCGCCAAAGTACACAGAAAAAGGTCTGGAAGAAAGAGTGAGCAGGCTTATAGGTGCAAGACGATCCAAGTTGTCACAGTTAACATCAAAAAGGAACAAGATTGAAAGAGTAATGAAAGATAATGAAAATCCAGACATTGTTGATGAACATTTAAATGAATCCTCAAAACTGCTAGAAGAGTTTGCTCATTCAAATGATGATGTACTGTTGCTGTTACCTGATGATGAACATGATGCTGATCAGATGTATTGGTTCAAGCCAAAAATGGAACAGTTCAGCGTTTTCATGACTGATGTTAAAATGTGGATAGCTACATCAAGGCAACAACATCAGGAGATCATCCAAAGTCTCATCTATATCATCGGTGCGACAGAAAGAACAAGCAGAACGTGCTGCCTACACGTGCAGCATCACTAAAACAGAGGCAGGCGTTAGACATCGAAGAATGCAAATTAAAGGCAAAGAAGGAACAACTTGAGCTTGAGATAGCTATTGCTGCTTCTACAGCAAAAATACAAGTGTTGGAAAACAGTGAGTATGGCAACTGCAAAGGTGATGTAGGTATTCATCCTGAGACTGTCTTACCAGGAATGCCACAGCTATATAACCAACAGCCTATGGTAAATGATGAGCACCTTGGTCAATTAAAGGCAGATGATCTTCAAGTGAAGCATGAAACTGACACACAATCTTATGTTAACAGAAGTCCAGTAAATCTGTGTGAGGTAATGTTGAAACAAAATGATATCACGGAGATGTTAGTCAAACAGCAAAGACTGTCACATTTGCCCCAGAGAGATGTGCCTCTTTTCAGTGGGGATCCACTTGAGTTCAAAGCTTTCATAAGAGCTTTTGATCATACCATTCATGACAAAGCTGATAGTGACAGTGACAGGTTATATTACCTAGAGCAGTTTACCAGAGGGGAACCCAGGGACTTAGTCAGAAGTTGCCAGCATATGAGTCAGTATCAAGCTTATAGTGAGGCGAGGAAGTTGCTAACTTATCACTATGGCAATGAACTAAAAATCGCAACTGCCTATATGAATAGAGCATTCAGCTGGCCACAAATAAAACCAGATCACGGCAAGGCCCTTCAGAGTTACTCTTTGTTCCTCACTGGATGTAACAACGCCATGCAAGACATTACCCAACTTACAGAAATGGACAGTCCCACTAACCTCAGAAACATTGTCTCCAAGTTACCATACAAAATGAGAGAAATGTGGAGAGTTTCTGCATTTGACATTCAAGAGAAACATGGTACAAGAGCAGAGTTTTCAGATTTAGTCATGTTCATAAACAGACAAGCTAAAATAGTTGTGGATCCTGTTTTCGGTGACATAAAGGATGTTGAAGATAAGGGAAAATATTATGTAAATGTGAAAGCGACGAAATCATCAAGGCCAAAGGGGAGTGCGTTTGCTACAAGTGTTGCACCTACAGAAATTGAAAGGCCACCAGACAATGGTAGAAACTCATTTCGTTGCAACATCAGTGCCTTCCAGAAGCCTTGTGTATATTGTGAAAAACAACACACACTATCAGAATGTCACAAAATCAGAAATCAGCCATACAAAGAAAGGTTAGAGTTTCTTAAAGGAAAGGGTTTGTGTTTTGCATGCTTGACACAAGGACATCTGAGCAAAGACTGTAAGAAAAGAGCTACATGTGAATATTGTTCTAAGAAACATCCAAGTATGCTCCACTTCTCAAAAGAAAAGGATGATGTAGCTTCAGAAAGCAGGCAGAAAGACACTGCTGAAAACACAGAGACTGGTGCAATAGCACACACTTCAGGTGGAGTTTGTGGAGCTACTGGGGCCGGAAAAGACAGTTGTGTGCTTTCAATTGTACCTGTGTGTGTCAAATCAAAGAAGAGCAATAATATCATTCAGACTTATGCATTCATGGATAGTGGAAGTCAAGCCACTTTCTGCACAGAGAGCTTGATGAGACAGCTCAACATGGAAGGCAAGAAAACTCAAAGCCTGCTTCGCACGATGGGACAGGAAAAGTTGGAGTCAAGCTACCATATTAAAGGACTAGAGGTGTGTGGTTTGAAAGAGAACATTTACATTGACATACCTGAGAGCTACACCCACAAATATATTCCTGTGTCCAAAGAGAACATTCCAGTGCCTGAAGATTTGGAAAACTGGCCACATTTGCAAGGAATCCAGCTTCCACACATAGATGCAGACATTGGACTTTTAATAGGATGTGATGTACACAAGGCTATGGAACCATGGGAAGTAATTCACAGTGAGGATAATGGTCCATATGCAGTTCGAACAATCCTGGGTTGGGTCATCAATGGTCCTCTCAGGAGAGACAGTTGCAACACTGCATCTGAAAGTTTTTCCAGTGTTTCAGTGAATCGCATTTCTATTGCTAATGTGGAGAACCTGTTGGTACAGCAGTTTAATTATGATTTCCCTGAAAAGGCCAGTGAGGAAAAACAGGAAATGTCAAGAGAAGACATTAAGTTTATGGACTGTGTTAGTGAAACAGCAAAGAGGGTTGATGGTCACCATACCATAGGACTTCCCCTGAAAAACAGATACGTCAAGATGCCTAACAACCGCAGTGTAGTTGTGCAGAGAGCAGAAAACCTGAAAAGAAAACTTGTCAAAAACAAAGAGTTTCACAGTGAATATCAAAGCTTCATGTCTGACCTGTTGAACAAAGGCTATGCGGTCCCGGTACCAGATGAAGAGACCCAGTCTGACAATGGGAGGGTCTGGTATATACCTCATCACGGGGTTTACCATCCCCAAAAAGGAAAGCTCCGTGTAGTTTTTGACTGTGCAGCATCATATCAAGGCAAGTCACTAAATGGAGAGCTTCTTCAGGGTCCAGGCTTAACTAACTCACTAATCGGGGTTTTAACATGATTCAGGCAAAATCATGTAGCTTTAATGTCAGACATAGAAGCTATATACCATCAAGTACGTGTACCATCTGAGGATAGTGACCTGCTGCGCTTCCTCTGGTGGCTGGAAGGAAACTTGACGAAACCTCTGCAACAATACATAATGGTGGTTCACTTGTTTGGGGCCACATCCTCCCCCAGCTGTGCAAACTTCGCGCTGAGGAAGACGGCTGAAGATGCTAAGGAAAACATGGCTCCTGCTGCAGTTGCAGCAGTGTTGAACAATTTTTATGTAGATGATTGTCTGTTGTCAGTGTCAGATGAAATCCAAGCATGTGCTATGGTCAGGGACTTGACAGCACTGTGTGAGAGCGGAGGATTTCACTTAACGAAGTGGATGAGTAACAGCAGAGTTGTTCTTGCTTCTATTCCTGAAACAGAAAGGGCTAAAGAGGTCAAAGACTTGGATCTTAGTCATGATGCATTACCTGAGGAGCGAGTACTAGGAGTGACCTGGTGTAGTGAGTCAGACGTATTTAAGATCAGGATAAATGCAAAACCAACACCACAGACAAGACGAAGTATCCTCTCATTTGTAAGTGCGATATATGATCCTTTAGGGTTTCTGTCACCTGTCATTCTTCCAGCAAAGATGATCTTGCAGAAGCTGTGTAGCATGAAAATCACCTGGGATGAAGACGTCCCTGCAGAACTGGCTCAAAGGATATTGTTGTGGCTTTCTGACCTAACAAAGCTTCATGGTTTTACTGTGAGTAGATGTCTGAAACCGACTGGCTTTGGAGCTGTGACATCTGCTCAGTTGCATCATTTCACAGACGCGAGTGAGAAAGGTTATGGAGTTGTTTCCTACCTTCGTATGACAAATAAAGACGGAGAAGTTCACTGTTCGTTCATCATCGGCAAGTCCAGAGTGGCACCATTGAAACAAACAACAATTCCGAGGCTGGAGCTAACAGCGGCTGCTGTTGCTGTAAAAATGGATCGACTCATGAGAAAGGAGCTGCACATGCAGCTTGAAGAATCTGTGTTTTGGTGTGATAGCACTACAGTGTTGAAGTACATCGCCAGTGAAAATCTGAGATTTAAAACATTTGTTGCAAACCGAGTGTCACTCATTAGAGACAACACAGAGCCAAGTCAGTGGATGTATGTTAATTCAGAGTTGAATCCCGCTGACCATGCGTCATGAGGAATGACTGCAGAAACATTCAAAATATGTCAAAACTGGATTGGTGGGCCAGAGTTTTTGACAAAGCACAGGAAACACTGGCCAGTTTCACCAGACATGAAAGACATACAGAAAAAGGATGCTGAAGTGAAAGAAGTAGTATGTGTAACTGCCACCAAGATGAATGAGAATCCATTTAACAAGCTCATTTGTTATTATTCAGAGTGGCATTGTTTGAAAAGGGCAGTTTCATGGATGATGAAGGTTAAAAAACTGCTTCAAAATCTGAGCTCACACCGCAAGCTTATCACGTCACAATTAAGTCATCATTTAAGTCATGAGAAGAAAACTGAAATCGTTACACACAGAATGCAACAGTTCAAGTTAACTGTCAAGGGGTCTTTGCTCACCACTGAAGATTTTGTTATGGCAGAAGTTGAGATTATCAGGTTTTGTCAAAATCAATGCTTTAGTGATGAACTTAAAGCTCTTCAGAGAGGTGACAAACTCAAAGGAAGCAGTCACATTGTCAAGCTTGATCCTGTTGTACAAGACAGGATTTTACGTGTTGGTGGAAGATTGCATCAGTCTGCACTGCCAACAGATGTTAAACATCCTGTGATACTTCCTAAAGATCATCATGTCTCCACGTTGATCCTCAGACATATCCACAAAGAAACAGGACATTGTGGGAGAAATTACATGCTATCCCGGCTGAGAGAGAGATTCTGGATCCCGCAAGCAAACTCTGCTGTTAGGAAAATATTGTCGAAGTGTGTACCATGTAAAAAAATTTCAGCAAAATCTGGAGAACAGAGGATGGCAAATTTGCCACAAGATCGCCTAATGCCTGACAAGCCACCCTTCACTAATGTGGGCATAGACTATGTTGGGCCCTTCGAAGTGAAACGTGGGCGAAGTACAGTAAAAAGGTATGGTGTATTGTTCCCCTGTCTCAGTGTTAGAGCAATTCACATCGAAGTTGCCAACACACTTGAAACTGACTCGTGCATAAACGCATTCAGGAGATTTGTTGCTAGGAGAGGTCAAGTGTCTGTTGTGAGATCAGACAATGGAACAAATCTGGTGGGAGCAGAGAAAGAAATGCGTGAAGCAATTCACAGATGGAACCACTCAAAAATCTCAGAAATGTTCATACAAAAGGGCATTACCTGGATGTTCAACCCGCCAACAGGCTCACATTTTGGTGGCATCTGGGAGAGACTAATACGTTCTGTGAGAAAAATCCTCACCCACATTCTGAAACAGCAGCCTCTCGACGACGAGCGTCTTCATACATTGATGTGTGAAGTCGAGGCAATTGTTAATGACAGGCCTATAACACGAGTGTCAAGTGACCCAAATGATTTGGAGGCACTCTCACCTAATCATTTGCTTCTCCTTAAACGCCAGCCTGTGCTGCCACCAGGACTGTTTGACAGAGAGGACTTGTATGGCAAGAGGAGGTGGAAACAAGTGCAGTACCTGTCTGACATCTTTTGGAAGCGATGGACTAAAGAGTACTTGCCACTGTTGCAAGAGAGGCAGAAGTGGACAGTAACAAGGAGAAATCTGAAACCAGGAGATGTTGTTCTTATAGTTGATGACAGTGCACCCAAGAAGTTCCTGGTTGATGGGAAAGGTTGAACGGACACTTTCTGATTCAAAGGGATTTGTGAGAAGTGTATTTGTCAAAACTAAATCTAGTATTTTGGAAAGGCCAATACATAAATTATGTGTGTTGCTTGAGATGGAGGAGTAAACTAAGTGAAGGCATTTTTTGTTTTGTTTTAGGTTATATGTGCTTTAACTATACTTTTGTATAAGGCAAGATGTTGATACATGCTAAAAGTGCATTTTGAGTTCAATTGAATGCAGATTGAAATATACTGTTAAGGTTAAGTACAAGTTTTTGTTTGTGCAAGTGATGAATCCTTAATTCTGAGAGAAATGACGCTTTAATATTAAAGATGTAATTGTTATGTTGCAGAATTAACAATTAGGGGCCGGAATGTAAGCGCCATTTATTAGTAGCAAGTTTGTTTATGTTATAACATTTGTTACTCTTTCATTCTTGTGTTTATTTTGGTATATTGGTGCAACTTCTGTATTGAAACTCTTATTTTGAAGTTGTACTGGAACTCTTATTTGAAGTTTAAAGGAAGCTGTAAGGAAAATAAATAATAAATGAGTGTGGACGGCGGAGCAACACGGTTGTTTTACCGTCGTTGGTTCTCTCCAAGCCAACTCAACGCGTAAAACTGTCTTATGTCATTCATACAATGTGGTTATAATAAGAGAAGTAAGTTTAGTTGAAGTTTATAATTACGAACAATTAAGATAGCCACTACAATGACGTAGACAGCTTTAATGACAAATAAATCCAGACAGGACGGCTTTAATGCATGAGAGCAGATCCATACAAACACATTTATATAATTTTTGGGGAGTTATAATGGAAGGAATACTACGTGCGAGCGACTGTTTCCTACCAGTTGAGATCATAGACATTAGACATCTACTACAGCACTATAATTTATATATAGCCTTAATGTATAAGAATATATCCATAGAAATACATTAATGTAAAGTAGTGAGAATCTGACAGTTGTCAATGGTTCCAGCCATTTGCCAAAGTGGCTGGTCACAAGACCGGCCATCAGCTGGCTGCTTCCTGCCAGTACGGACTGGCAGATCTTGTGAGCTGCCACAATGGTCTCCCCATCTGCCAGTGGTTGGTGGCAGGTCACGCGATCCGCCAGTGGTGGCTTCTGCCAGCCAGTAAGAGATTGAACCCCTACAGAGAAAAGTTTTCTAAGAAGAGTTTAGGTCTACTCATGTGCTTGATGCCAAAAACCGTTGAGGATGAATGATAATAGCGTCAAACAGCACAGGTCAAGGTAATCAAATGCATCCCCATCCTAACATACTGTACATCCTCTTACATACCATCAGTAAAATAGCAACCCTTGTCATGGTCATCTGGTCAGCCTAGGTGCATGTAAAAAATATATTGCAAAGTGTGGCAGGGCGGAGGGCGGGGCCGGGTCGTGATCCTACACACCCGGTCCCGTATTAGGCTAATCAAGCCATTCGGGAGGGATAAAGGTCGACTGCAGAGGACCGTGCGGGAGAGAGAGATAGTTTAAGGACATGTCCCTCATGTCTGTTTGTGTCCTTGTTTTAAGTTTCTCATTAAAATATTATTTATGTCATCAAGCCAGTTCTCGCCTCCTCCTTTCCATTGATCCCTTTACACAAAGTAAATTTTGCTCTAAGCTTTTAGATTAGGCTACTAATGAAGTACTATTCATGATTGAAGCATACCACATCACCTTTGAAACCTGTGGAGACACTGTTATGGAATGGGCATGTTTAGCTGCCATTGGAAATGGGTCACAGGTGTTTGTTGATGATATGACTGCTGACAGAAGCAGCAGGATGAATTCTGAAGTGTTTAAGGCTATTTTATCTGCTCAGATTCAGCCAAAAGCTGCCAAACTGAGAGGATGGCCTCACAGTACTAATTAATAGTGACACAAAACAAGCTGTGAAAGCAAAAGCTTTTCAAGGCAAAGAAGTGGACTATTCTTCAATGGCTGAGTCAGTCTCCTGATCTCAACACAATTGAACATGCTGAAGACAAAATGTAAGGCAGTTAGACCCACATACAAGCAGCAACTTTACCAGTAAAGGCCTGGCAAAGCATCACTAAGGCTTCCTGAATGTGTAATGACCATGGGTTCCAGACTTCAGACATTCACTGTAAAGGGTTTTCAACCCAGTATTAATAATAATATATGTTTATATTAGTTTGTCCAATTACTTTTGAGCCCCTGACAAGGCAAGTCTGTGTTTAAAATGTGCTGTAATTCCCAAACCATTCAACCAATTTGGACAAAATTATGAAACTTGTGTCACTGCCTAAATACTTACGAACCTAACTGTAGATGTGTACAATTTTGTTTTTGGTCTGCACAATTTTGTGTATCAGATTAATTTGTATAAATAAATTGTAAATATGTCACACTTGGCCTTCCTTTGAAACACATACAGATTACACGATGTGATGGCCTACATCTTTCTATTTAAATGTTGGGATGTATATGTTCCAAACCATTAACCGAACCCATTGCTTATTGATCTGGATTTCCTCCAAAGAGTTTTTAAATATACAAAATAAGCACTGTGATGAAGAGTCTGTGAATCGGACTCCATTGCGGGACTTCAGTGAGTCTAAAGGATTTATTTCCTTAAATATGCAATAAATATTTATTTTCAATATTTATTGGATTTTTAATTTGTCATCTGGAGTACTTTTATGTTGCCTGTATGTCGATTTTGGAGCTTCAAAAATTTGGCACCCATTCACTTGCATTTTATGGACCAAAAGAGCTGAGAAATTATTAAAAAAAAAACGTCATTGGAGTTCAGCAGATGAAAGAAAGTCACACATCTGGGATATCATAAGTAAATAATGAGAATTTTCATTTTTGGGTGAACCAATCCTTTAACCCAGATGTTAATAGGGGGAAGACAAAATGGAATATTGAGCTCATGAATCAGATTGTTTGGTGAATGTGACATACTCCGGCCTCTGTTGATATTTGAGAGTGTGTAAGTACTCCACTTAGTACCAAAAAATGAGCTTTGTAGCAAACTCGCTGCAAATTGTCCATAGATGCCAAAGGTTTGCTGCAGGTTCTCCACTACCGGTGAAGAGCTGCAAACATTTGCAACAAATCACAACTCATTTGCATGTGAAAATAATGAGTGCCATATTTTCTGCAGGTTTGGGGGAAATCTAGCTTTTAGATTGTTTAAGTGACCTTGGTAAGTATGTGTGTTTTATAATGCACATTTTGCAACTCTTATGAAGTAAACAACATCTTCGGAATGCCATTCCTGCTTCCTGGTGTGATCACTCATTGTGACTGCTTTGGTCCCCATCACAAGCACATTTCATTGGAATTCTGTGGAACCAACATTTGTGGTAGTTGTCGCAATGCTAGTACACACTATCCTAACAAACAGGGCTCAAAACCCTGGATAAGGGGCATAAAACACAAAAATCATTGAATGTGGGCATTTGTTGGAACAGTTTATTTAGAACTTTTGTTGTTTGTGCTGAAAAAAAAAAAAATCCTTATTTTGGGGGAAATGTCAAAAAATATTTACATATTAGCAAAATAAAAATACTGACATTTGAATGTCTACTTTTATTTTATGACTGAAATGAATGCACACACTTTGCAGCAAGCTGTAATAGAACAGATTCACAAAACACAAACATACACCAGGTCGTTTGCTTGCTTTTTATTAGTTACTTGACAAATCTATTGGGCATTTCTGTCCACTCTCTCATTGTTCATTCTTCAGCCTCTTTAGCCTGTAAACAAATACAAATTTAAATGAAGCATTAAATAATCAAGCACATAGGCTAATGTAGTTAAATAAGTAGGCACTTGCATTTTGTGGACTTTGTATACAATGCTTATGTGCAAATAATGTGACTGTATTCACATCACTTTATTTACTAGCTGTATGTGTATGATATATTACCTTTCCAAATTCACGGCTTTTAGTTCTCAGCTTGTTGACCTGGGACTCGGCGATGTCAGCTGTCTCCTGTGCCTCCTCTAGCTCATGCTGCACCTTCCAATACCTGGACAGGTGAGTGTTGGCATGTTCCTCCTGTCAATGGAATATCGCCTGGTAAAGGTTCATAAAAATATTCAAATAAAATGGCATACCATAACCAATTTAGACTGACATGATTGGAGCATTTCTAATGCATAATGTTAATGTATATGTACAGTAAATTATATTTCTTCTGTCAAAGTTGGAAGCAAGAATCTGTATACCACAGGCTATGAAACTTAAACTCTAAAATCACTCACATACTCTTTACTCTGTCTTTTGTAGGCCTTGACTTTCACCTGAAGTTTGTCCACAAGGTCTTGTAGTCTGACAATATTCATCTTATCTTAACAAAATATTAGAAAGTCTCTCGATTTGATCATTTTCTATCCCTATGTATACAGTATGTGTTAGATTAATAACCTGATATGTGAGTTCCTTGACTCTTCTTTCGTATTTGCAAACACCTTTCACAGCATCAGCACCACATCTCTGTTCTGCTTCAACTTCACGAACCGGAAACACAGGAAATAATAACTGACATTATGCCTGATCTTATAGTAGTTGAGTTGAAGTAAATTAATTCAGACTGATGTGGTGTGTAGCATGGCACATATTTAAAGACACATACCCTGGGCTCTAGTTTCTGGAGCTGATTCTTTCCCCTTTCATGGCCAGACGCTCAGCCTCATCCAGACAGTGCTGCAGGATTTTCTTCATCCTCTCAAGAACTTGCGTCCTGTTCTTTCTTGAGCTCCTCTGCCATCCTAGCAGCCTGGAATCATTTTGATTCATTTTTATTTTTTTTTAATAATGTAAGATTTAGAAGTTCTTATTTCATATTAGGAAGTTGTAATGCTCAGAATTTAATATAATTTATATTTGAGTAATTTACTAGGAATGTATTTGCAGTGTTTGGTCAGTTAATTATTTACGTGTTTACATATTTAACACGGTCAGGATATTCTGCTGAATCTGCCTCTCTGATTCTCTCATGTTTACCTCAGTCTAAGTTCTCGCTTCTGATTGGTTAGTTCAGTCACGTGGGAGGTCTGAACAAGGAAGTGTTGTAGTTGTGATCGGTGTTCAGTAAAGTACTACTTCGGAAAGTCCTCCGTCTCCATTCTGTTGTTTATTATCATAAGGAGTGATCCACCACCACATACAGAACCCTCACGTTACATTTGGTGGCAGCGGTGGGATTATTTTGGTGGTTTTGGCGCATTTGGTGAGTTTTACTCCTACGAACTGTGGATGCGTTCACTTTTTTTTTGTGCCATCTGGATTTTACACTCTTTGAGAGCAGTGGATTACCTGAACACTAGTTGGAGATATTAATGGACTTTTGCAGTATTTTTTTTTTCTCTACTTTACATGCTTTTTGTGATTTTTGGACTGAATATTTTGTCACCATGTCGGCTGATGAAAGTGAGGCTGTGCTGCAGTCTCCTTCCTCACAACGACGGCGAGCTGCTAATGTTACATTGACAGGTGCTGCTTCTCTAGCCACACACGCTGTCTCCGGTGCCCTAAAAATTGATCTTCCACCTGCTTTTAAAGGAGATGGGACTGAATCATTCACAAGTTGGTCTCGACGTTTTGAAGTGGCAGTGCAGGCTATGAGTTCAACTGATACGGATCTGCCTACGGTGATGGCCGCCGTCCTCCCTACTCGCCTAGCAGATGTTGCATTTCTGTATTGGGACAGCCTTCCTTCTTCAACACAGAGGGACTATGATTCAGTAAGGAGAAACTCAGGGATGTTTTTGGACCAATATACTCCCTGCCATTCTTCCAGACACATGTGAATGCTCGACCTCGTCGACCAGGTGAAAGTTTGGATGTGTACAGTGCTGACATCACTCGTCTTGTACTAGAAGCCTTTCCCAACTATGACCACAATGCACTAGAGGGTGAAAAATTTTGCCGCTTTGTTGCTGGCTTGGACCCAAATCTTCAGTCAAAAGTCCATGAGCTGGGTGCGGAAGATCTTGAGGATGCCCTGCGTATCGCCAGCCACTGTGAGAGAGCACGTGCAGCGCTCCAACTGACAACTGTAGGGTCTCTACACACTCAATCTTCAGAGCAGGTAGCTATGGTTCGTCCAAAACCTACTGATGACAAGCTTCTGCATGCAGTTGAACAGCTGACTCTTACTGTCAACAGCTTACAAAGTGAAGTACACCTGTTACGAGAGAAACACAGTTACCTGGCTCAGCGCGTAGACTCCAAACTTCAAAGGTTTGCTCGATACAGTGCACGCGGTGTCTCTCCACAACCCTACCATAACAGACAACACCGTAGAGACAATTACTTACCTGAGCAGCATCATGGTCAAGATTCAGGGTCCTGCTATGAACATTGTCCTTCTTCCCCTGTTCCTCAGAGAGACCGTCAGTGGCATGACAATGACAGACGTGACCGGCATCGCTCTCCCTCATGCCAGTCCTATCAGTACTCCAGATATGGTCGCCATGACAAGGATGACACAAACAGATACAGACGCAGCCCTAGTCCTGCTTCACAGGGAAACAGAGATGCAAGTCCACATGCTAGAGGCAGTGTTCGTTTCCAGTCTCCTGAAAGATACCCACACTCTGGCTCCAACCGTCAGGGAAACTTCCATTAGCTGCTGTTGAGGGGCAAACATCAGCTACTGTCTCGCAGCCCCAGAATGATTCCCCCAAGTTAATGCCTGACAAGAATGACTCAAACCCTGGTGATTCGGTCTCTTCTACAATCTTGGCTATTGTTGAGGGCACTGAAGTTTGCACTTTAATTGACTCTGGTTCTACTGTCTCCATTGTGAGCGAAGATTTTCATAACGCTCACCCAGCATTGAGAAAACGTCCCATGACTTCCTCCTCTCTGCCAGCTCGCTCAGTCAATGGACAGTGCCTGGACATTTTAGGCAAGTTAACGATTGGAATCAGACTTGGACATCAGGTATGGCAACAGGATTTCGAAATTCTCAGAGGTGCTTGCCAGCCAGTCATTCTTGGTTTCGATTTTCTGCGGAAAAACCATGCCCTCCTTGACATCAACAACAAAATGCTGCAACTTTGGGACATGAAAATTCCTCTCCTGCCCAAAGGACATGAAGTGGCTGCCTGCTGTAATGTGTCTGTGCTAGCGCCCACTAAGATTCCAGCTATGAGTGAAACCCTTATCACAGCCTGTGTGTCAGCCGCTACACCTGCTTCTCCCATGCCAACTGACTACTATGGTGTTCTTATGCCCAACCCATCGTGTGACATCATTGTGGCACATTCTCTCAGTGAGGTTCAAAATGGCACAACTGTTGTTCGAATCTTAAATCCCTCCAGAGATGACGTTGAGCTGCATTCAGGGCAACACCTGGGTGAGTTTCATTCGGCTTCATCTGTTGACATCATATCAGGTGGAGGGACAGAGTGTGCAACCTCCCCCATTCATGATTTATCTCCAGCTGTCCAGATAAATGACAGCGACCTGTCACTTTCCCAAGCTCAGGCTCTGAAACCACTGCTTCAGAAATACTCAGCAATATTCAGTAAACACTCAGAGGACAGAGGTCGCACGAGCATCATCAAGCATCAAATCCGCACCGGTGAGGCCACACCAATTAAACAGAGAGCCTATAGAGTGACACCAGACCAGAGAGCTGAAATACAGACTCAAGTTGAAAACTTGTTAAAAGCAGATGTCATTGAAGAAAGCTACAGTCCCTGGGCTGCGCCAGTTGTGTTGGTGCGCAAGAAAAATGGCACATGGCGTTTCTGCCTGGACTACAGAAAACTAAATGCAGTGACAATCAAAGATTCCCACCCTCTTCCGAGAGTCGACGACGCACTGGATGCTTTGTCGGGCTCTGCCTGGTTCTCCACAATGGACCTGCAACATGGCTATTGGCAAGCTGAGCTGCAGGAGGTAGACCGTGAAAAAACAGCATTCACAACAGGTAGTGGCCTTTATCACTTTAAAGTTATGCCAATGGGTCTCACCAACGCTCCAGCCACATGCCAGCGCTTGATGGAAATGGTACTTCGTGGCCTCCCATGGGAAACCTGCCTTGTGTATTTGGATGATGTCCTCATCTACAGCCGTTCTTTCAGTGAACATCTCCAGCACCTGGAAGAAATTCTCTCCAGATTCCAGTCAAGTGGCCTGAAGCTGAATCCCTCAAAATGCTGTTTTGCCAGAGATCAGGTACAGTTTCTGGGCCATGTTGTATCCAAAGACGGCATTCAGCCAGACCCGCGAAATGTGAAAAGTGTTCAAGACTGACCTATTCCACGGTCAGCTACAGAAGTAAGAGCATTCCTGGGACTTTGTTCATAATACCGTAAGTTCATCCGAAGCTTTGCGCATCATAGTGTTCCCCTGCATGCCCTCACAGAGAAGAATGCACCTTTCCAATGGACTTCTCAAAGTCAGGATGCATTCACTTATCTGAAACATGCACTCACAAACCCTCCAGTGGTTGCATTCCCTGATTTTACTGTGCCATTCTCCCTCTACACAGATGCTTCAGGCTCTGCTATTGGTGCTGTGCTTGCTCAGAGACAAGGGAATCAAGAAAAAGTGGTTGCTTATGAGAGTCATGTCCTCACAAAAGCAGAAAGAAAATGGTCAACATATGACAGAGAACTCTGGGCCATTGTCTGGGCCGTGCGACATTTCCGCCATTACCTCTACAAACAACCCTTTGTTATTGTCACTGACCACAAACCTCTCTTGGGTCTCAGAAAAATACCCATTGGCAATGACAGAACTGGTCGTCGTGCACGCTGGGCTCTTGAAATTGATCCTTTTGAATGGACTGTAATTCACAAGGATGGCCACAGTCACCTCAATGCAGATGCAATGTCACGTCGCCCTGCTGACATCAGATCAACAGAGCAGAGCACTTGCTCCAGTGCGCTTGGTAATTTACACTCTGACAAGAGACATTCTAGTCTGAGTCCTGTGAGTCTGTCTAGTCCGGTCAGTTGTGTACATCACAGCCTCTGCAGTACGGATACAAAGACAGTTTGCTGTAACCTGACTGGACCACAGCCTCCTCCAGCATCCTCACAGTGTGTTTCACAGTCTGTCTCCTCCACATTTGTGCTTCAGTTCCCTGAAGAGGATTTCAAAAAGGAACAACAGCGGGACTCCTTACTGTGAGAGGTCATTAGCTGGACAGTTAAAGGACAGAAACCACCATACTGGTGCATGAAAAAAGGCACACTTGCTGAGAAGGCACTTTGGCACGAGTTCCACAGACTTATCTTTCATAATGGTGTACTCTGCCGTAAAGTTTTCAAACCATCCACAACATCAATGCTCCATCAACTAATTGTCCCTCATGCTTTGAAAGACACTGTTCTGCAGATGCTGCATGGAAATCCTGTAACTGGTCATCTATCTGCTGATAAGGTCCTGAAACGTGCTCAACAACTGTGCTACTGGCCCTTTATGTCACGTGACATCAAGTTGTGGTGCAAGCAATGTACTCCATGTGATGCCAGACGGAGTCCCACACCTCATCAGAGAGCTCCAATGAAAACAATTGTTGCTACTGAGCCATTCCAAAAGGTTGCAGCTGACATACTTGAGCTCCCCATCACGAGTCGTGGCAACAGGTATGTGCTTGTTGTCCAAGATTATTTCTCCAAGTATGTTAACCTCTATGCTATTCCAGACCAGCGTTCCATAACAGTTCGCGAAATGTCTGTTTGAAAACTTCATCTGTGAACATGGCATTCGGAAATGCTTCACACTGATCAGGGACGTCAGTTTGAGTCTGACCTGGTAAAACATCTGTGTGACCTGCTGGGCATGCAGAAAACACGAACCAGCCCATATCATCCTCAGTGTGATGGCATGATTGAGAGGTTCAACAGGACACTTATTGATCAGTTAGCCAAGACACTTCTTCAGCAGCCTGGTGAATGGGATGATTGCCTCAACCAAGTTGCTTTGGCTTACAATACTAACCCACACTCTACAGCAGGTTTCACACCATTCTTTCTCACGCATGGTGATGAAGCCAGGATGCCGGCCAACATGCTGTTACCTAACAACACACCATCTTCGTCGATTACGGGTTCTCCTGCTGACTATGTTGCACAATTGACACAGAAACTTCAGTCTGCTTTCAGTTCTGCTGCATGGAACAGAGATTGGGCCCACAATCAGCAGAAACGACAGTATGACAAGAGTGTTAAGCACACTCCCTATGTTCCTGGAGACCTTGTCTGGTTAAATGACCCCACTAAAGCAAAACAAAAACTCGCTCCTCACTGGAAAGGCCCCTTTGAAATATTAGAGTGCCTTGGATCTGATGTGGATTCTCCTGGAGTGACATACAGGATTCACTACTTCCTGGATCAGTCTGATAAGTCCCAGATTGTCCACTACAACCGTCTCAGACCCTACCATGCTCCTGTGCCAGATCGTGGACATGAGACACCTCCATGTGACTCTTTGCAGTCTCAACTTCCTTGTTTGACTGCATTGTCAGGTGCTTTGCCCTTTACGCCTTCAAAGTTGGCAGCCACAAAGAGCTACACTGTATCTGGCCACCGCAGTACTCCCTCATTAGTCCCTCCTACTGGCCATCCACAACCCCGAACACAGCCCCAATCCCGCTCTCCCCTGACTCAGTCTCAGTACACCAGTTTGAGACTGTCCCCTCTTCTACTCCTCAAGCTCTTGGTTCTTTGCTACGCCCTGGGAAACGTCCAGTTCGACCTCCCAGATTCCTTAAGGACTATGTCCTGGAGTGACACTGTTGCTTTCTTGTTGTTGTTTAAATTTACGTGGTTAGTTGATGGGAAACGGGGACGTTTCTTTTGTGGGAGGGGGAGGAAATGTAAGATTTAGAAGTTCATATTTCATATTTGGAAGTTGTAATGCTCAGAATTTAATATAATTTATATTTGAGTGATTTACTAGGAATGTATTTTGCAATGTTTGGTCAGTTAATTATTTACGTGTTTACATATTTAACACGGTCAGGATATTCTGCTGAATCTGCCTCTCTGATTCTCTCATGTTTACCTCAGTCTAAGTTCTCGCTTCTGATTGGTTAGTTCAGTCACGTGGGAGGTCTGAACAAGGAAGTGTTGTAGTTGTGATCGGTGTTCAGTAAAGGCAGTCACTTATTTCCAGGGGTTTCAGTACAGCGTAAAAATGTGACGTGGTAGTGTAGGCGTTCTCCTAATTCAAAATTTGCATAGGTCACCGATCATGCGCACTAAAAGTGAATGATGATGATAACCCACATCGCTAACGGTTGAATTATTTTCCTTTTTTGCCGCTAATAGAAACTGATGTTGAAATTTAATATGTCAGTTTGGCAAAGTAGATTAATCCAAAATCACACGCTAAAATATGTAAATATTAATGTACCAATAGTATCAATGTAAACAATCTGAAGCCCGCGATGAAAATATGAAACGCCCGCGGAAAGAAGGCACTATAATGCGCATGTGCGCTGACCTGAAATTTGTTTTATGTCATGGCCACGCCCCTTGTGCGTCGCTGTACTGAAACCCCTGTACTTTAGTGAATGCCGTTCAGTAAAGTACTACTTCGGAAAGTCCTCCGTCTCCATTCTGTTGTTTATTATCATAAGGAGTGATCCACCACCACATACAGAACCCTCACGTTACAATAATATTATGACTGCAGCTTCAACAAAATAAAAATATGTGCAACTTAGCCTGCAAATAATATTGCAATTAGAACGCAGTCGATTAGCATGAATTCAGTTTTTAACTTATATCAGTAATTGCTTTTTTGGCCTTCTCAGCATTTCGTGCTTCCTGGACTATGTCCTCCATCTCGACTTGAATCTGAACAAGATCTTCTTCAAGCTTCTTTTTGGTGTTGATAAGACTGTTATTCTGAAGAAACAGAAATGGATGGATATTTTATTTTAAAGTTATATACATGCATTGTTTAATAACTAGGTTTATGAGTTAAAATGTTTAAAAAAGGTTAAAAAGGTTCATTATCATTCCTCTTACTAAATAATTTACTGTTGGTATATTTATCACACTATCAGCTTTCTCTTTCACCTGTGTTTCTCTAACAAAACACACCACACATAGTTTGCCTGATTTAGCTAAAAACTTTCATGATAGAGATCCCAGATGCATGCAATAATTTGTGTCACTGTTGCTTCATGCTCTCTCAGCTCAATTCTTTGCTGTCACGCGCTATATTCTCTCTGGTCCGATCCGCTCTCATGAAATATGTTGTGTTTCTGACTGTGTCGGCACTTGGCAGCTCTTTACTCACATAATGCGAGGAGAGATGATTGTATCACGATAAGGGAGAAACTGGCTCAGGCTGCAGGAAGAATGCCGCAGTAACCACAAACTAAGGGCTGACACCGTTCAGACTGAATCATTTTAATTATATATATATATATATATATAATTACATGCTATGACACTGGCTGACTTTGTACGATTTCCCAAGAATCCCTACAGTACATTACCAAAAATGCACACAACAGTTTGGCATATCAATTATGCAAATTAAAAATATCTTTATTTATTTGGAATAATACTATAACATAAAAACATTTTGGAAAAAGTGAAGCGTTGTGAATCCTTTCCGGATGCACTGTATATATAAAATATTCAACCATATGTTTATTACTACAACTTTACACTGGTGGCCAAAAGTTTGGAATAATGCACAGATTTTGCTGTTTCAGAAGGAAATTGGTAGGCCTATTTTAATTCACCAAAATTGCATTTAACTGATCACAAAGTATAGTAAGGAAATTATTGATGTAAAAAATGGCACCATCGCTATTTGAAAATAAATGTCATTTTTGATCAAATCTAGACAGGTCCCATTTCCAGCAACCATCACTCCAACACCTTATCATTGATTTATCATGCTAAATTCCTAATTTGGTACTAGAAAATCACTTGCCATTATATCAAACACAGTTGAAATCTATTTGGTTAGCTAAAAATAAGCATAACATTGACTTTGTGTTTTTTTTGTTGCCACAGTATGCAATAGACTGGCATGTCTTAAGGTCAATATTAGGTCAAAAATGTAAAAAAAGAAAGTGCTTTCTCTAGAAACTCATCAACCAATCATTGTTATGTGGAAAGAAGGCTATACAATGCTTGAAATTGCCTAAAAACTGAAGATTTCATACAAAGTTGTACACTACAGTCTACAGACAACTGGCTCTAACAAGGACAGAAAGAGATGTGGAAGGACAGATGTACAACAAAACAAGAGGATAAGTACATAAGAGTCACTAGTTTTAGAAATAGATGCATCACATGTCCTCAGCAGACAGCTGAATTGAATTTTACCCACTCAACAACAGTTTCATGTACAACAGTAAAGAGGAGACTCAGTGGTGCAAGCCTTATGGGAAGAATTGCAAAGAAAAAGCCACTTTTGAAATAGAAAAACAAAATGAAACGTTTAGAGTGGGAAAGAAACACAGACATTGGACACAGATAATTAGAAGAGAGTGTTATGGATCTTAACCCCATTGAGCTTTTGTGGCATCAGCTAGATTTTAGGGTGCGTGAGAAGTGCCCAACAAGCCAGTCACATCTATAGCAAGAGCTTCAGGAAGTGTGGGGTGAAATTTATCTGGAGAATCTGGACAAACTGACAGCTAGAATGCCAAGGATCTGCAAAGCTGTCATTGCTGCACGTGAAGGATTTTTTGATGAACTCTTTGTAGTAGTTTTAAAAAAAAAAATCAAACTGTAGTAGTAATTTCTCACATTATTAATAACCTGACTATACACATTGTGATCAGTTGAATGCCACTTTGGTGAATAAATGTACAACATTGTTTCCAGAAGAGCAAAATCTGCACATTATTCCAAACTTTTGGCCACCAGTGTATGAATTTTATTATAACAATGTGAAGTTGTGCAAAGATGCCCTTTAACTAAAATAAGAAAACTTAAGCATATAATTTAGAATATTTTAAAAATAATCAACTCTGCTCTTAACCTCTACATCTATAGATATACCCTTGCTAATTTTTCTAACATATTGTATGTGACGAGGCAGAACCCTTAATTTTCTAATATTTCAGTTGATCAGACTGTTTAGTTACTCCTTTGCCTTTAATGATTAGTCAATTTTCCATGTAATGCTTGCTCAATCTATTTCTTACAGCTTGAATTCCATCCTTGATTAGTTCAGGAGAGATGCCTTTTGTGATTACAACAAAAAAATTTCACATGTCAACAATAGCTACTATGTGTTAATGCCATAACACATAGTAGCTATTGTTGACATGTGAATTTTTTTTTGTTGTAATCACAAAAGGCATCTCTCTGAACTAATCAAGGATGGATTATATATATGGCCTTACAGCAGTTAACCTCACTAACTTGTAGGATCAACATTTGAATAACGTAGGCCAAACATAAAAAAATAGAACTCTCTCTTACCTCAAAACTTTCCAAATGGTTCCATGCAATGGTAACTAAATTACTGGCATATTGTGTGTGTGTGTGTGAACCAAGAGCTGTTATTTCCACAGTACACAAAAAATACAAGCAATAAAAGGATTTATTTAGCCATCACTGATATGGTTTGTAAGATCTGTGTGCACCAACGTGAGGGTTTATTTATATCAAAACTCAACATGAAAATGGTCATTGAACACAGTATACATATATATATATATATATATATATATATATATATATATATATATATATAAAAAACACAAAAAAGAAAAACCAACCGTTTAAATTATTGGTACAATATTTTTCCTTTGTGCTCATGAGCATTGATTGTTTTGCTTTTTTTTCTCTCTATAGACCCACCCAGATTTTAAAGTTTGTTAGAAAGGCATAGGTAAAAATTTTAATATTTTTAATATTTACAAACTTAGAAATATTCATGAGCACAAGGGAAAGCTGAGGCATATTTAGAATATTGCAACGTACATTAGAGTACAGACGAACAAAATACTTCAAACAGAAAATTGGGTTGTTTGCAAAAGGGCATTAACAAATTCTTAAGGGGCCCGGGTAGCTCAGCGAATAAAGACGCTGACTACCACCCCTGGAGTCACGAGTTCGAACCAGGGTGTGCCGAGTGTCTCCAGACAGGTCTCCTAAGCAACAAAATTGGCCTGGTTGCTAGGGAGGGAAGTCACATGGGGTAACCTCCTCACTATAATGTGGTTCGCTCTCGGTGGGGTGCGAGGTGAGTTATGCGTGGACGCTATATATCCGCGGTAATGCACTCAAGCCACATGACAGTGTCAGACGCGGAGGAAACTTGTCCTCCGCCAACTGGATTGAGGTGAGTCTTTTTTTTTATATTGGTGGGGGGCGCAAAACAGCAAAAGAAGTACCATGCCTGACTTTACTCTGGACTTTGCTCCATTACTCTGCTCTTGAGTTATAATACTGCAATACTCAGAATCAATTCCTGTGATATAGGGCCCACCCTCTGGATCCAACTGATGTCCCTTTTGGTGGAGTTCCAGGTTCATCATCATTTACACTTCAACTCCTTACTGGCCCCAAAACTCTCCATCCACTTTTCTGGTGACCAAGGTAACAAGAGTATTGCAGCCAGCAGAGGGTGCTGTTCATTTCCTAAAACTGTTCAGCACCAAAAGAATACAGCATTAGATGATGTTGGTAAGACAGCAAGATTCTCATTAAATAAAATCAGGAGAGACTTACATTTTTGAGGAACTCCTCTGCAACTATGCGGGCCCTTGCATTGACTGACAGTTTCATTTCGCTGATTTCCTTATCGATCTCCTCCATAAAATGGATGACAAAGTCCACTAACTTATGCTTGTACATCTGTTCTGTGTGGAAGTTAGTAATGAGGAAACTGATGTCATATCCCTGAGGAAAGAGAGGATAGAAGAGAAAGAAAAAAAAAAGTTATTCACTGCTAAAATATAATATAATATTAATGTGGACATTACATTACATATTCTTTTATTATTATAACTATATTTTAAACTAGTTTTGGCAAAAGGACAATACAAAAAGGCAAAAATGAACCAAGTAAATAAGAAAAATGCACTGCAAGCACAAAGCTTTGCATCAAAGAAATATATATATGCTCTCTCTTACCTCCACAGGTTTTCTCCTCAGAATGAAGAAGTTCTCAGCTCTCATCATCATGAAGCGCATGAACTTATGGCACAGGATCTTTTCAATCTCATCAGCCTTTAAAGGACCAATTGAGGTGCATCATCCAATCACAGTTTAAAACAATTTCAAACAGAAATGACACACAAGTTCTTTATTGGATTCTTAGCGTGTTCTGTTAGAATAGTGCATGACTCGCATACAGTTGAAGTCAGAAGTTTACATACACTTTGGTTGAAGTCATAAAACACATTTTTTAACCACTCCACAAATTTCATATTAGCAAACTATAGTTTTGACAAGTCGTTTAGGACATCTGTGTAAAGGGATCAATGGAAAGGAGGAGGCGAGAACCGGCTTGATAATATAAATGATTGTTTTAAGTTTCTCATTAAATTAAGACACAAACACATATGACGGACATGTCCGCTAACGATCTCTTTCCCGCACGATCCCCGGCAGTCAGCATTTAACCCTCACAGAGGCATAATTAGCCTAATACGGGACTGGGTGTGCAGGATCACGACCCGGCCCCGCCCTCCGCCCTGCCACAATCTACTTTGTGCATAACACAAGTAATTTTTCCAACAATTGTTTACAGACAGACCGTTTCACTTTTAATTGACTATATCACAATTCCAGTGGGTCACAAGTTTACATACACTAATTTAACTGTGCCTTTAAGCAGCTTGGTCAATTCCAGAAAATAACGCCAAGCCTTTAAGCAATTAGCTTCTGATAGGCTAATTGGCATCAATTGGAAGTGTACCTGTGGATGTATTTTAAGGTCTACCTTCAAACTCAGTGCCTCTTTGCTTGACATCATGGGAAAATCATGGGAGAAATCAGCAAAGACCTCAGAAAAAAAATTGTGTACCTCCACAAGTCTGCTTCATCAATAGTACACAAGTATAAACACCATGGGCCCACACAGCCAGGAAGGAGATCAAAGGAGACCCAAGACAACAGCAAAGGACCTTGTGAAGATGCTGGAGGAAACAGGTAGACAAGTATCTATATCCACAGTAAAACAAGTCCTATATCGACATAACCTGAAAGGCTGCTCGGCAAGGAAGAAGCCACTGCTCAAAAAACGCAATAAAAAACGCCAGAATACAGTTTGCAAGTGCACATGGGAACAAAGATCATAATTTATGTAGAACTGTCCTCTGGTCTGATGAAACAAATGTAAATGTTTGGCCATAATGACCAACGTTATGTTTGGAGGAAAAAGGGTGAGGCTTGTAAGCCGAAGAAAATGAAGCATGGGGGTGGCAGCATCATGTTATGGGGGTGCTTTGCTGCAGGAGGGACTGGTGCACTTCACAAAATAGATGGCATCATGAGGAAGGAAAATGATGTGGATATATTGAAGCAACATCTCAAGACATCAGACAGGATGTTAAAGCTTGGTCACTCAAAATGGACAATGACCACAAGTATACCTCCAAAAGTTGCGGCAAAATGGCTTAAGGACAACAAAGTCAAGGTTTTGGAGAAGTCATCACAAAGCCCTGACCTCAATCCGATAGATAATTTGTGGACAGAACTGAGAAAGCATGTGCGAGCAAGGAGGCCTACAAACCTGTCTCAGTTACACCAGTTCTGTCTGGAGGAATGGGCCAAAATTCCAGCAACTTATTGTGAGAAGCTTGTGGAAGGCTCCCCAAAATGTTGATCCAAGTTAAACAATTTAAAAGGCAATACTACCAAATACTAACAAACTGTATGTAATCTTCTGACCCACTGGGAATGTGATGAAAAATATAAAAGCTCAAATAAATCATTCTCTCTACTATTATTCTGACATTTCGCATTCTTAAAGTAAAGTGATGATCCAAACTGACCTAAGACAGGGAGTGTTTTCTACGATTAAATGTCAGGAATTGTTAAAAACGGTGTTTAAATGTATTTGGCTAAGGAGTATGTAAACTTCTGACTTCAACTGTACTTGTGTGTATATATAAGTGAGTCAGAGTGAAACTATGCATTTTCATACCTCAGTATGTATTTTTACCTCATCGCCATTACAATAGTTCTCTTTTTTTAATAATTAGTTTGTGAAATATTCTCAATATAAAATATAAAAGACCTGTAAAACCTAAGAAACGTTAACAAGAGTGAGTTTTGGATACAATAGCCTGTTCAAATGTGTTTACCTGTTTCACAGCAATGCTGACTCGCACAGAGTTGATGGAACCTTCTATTAGAACCTTCTCTTTATCATTCCTACTGATCACAACAGGCTGAAGTAACAACTCCTTGCTGCTCCTGGAGAGAAAGACACAGATACTTGTGTAAGAATAAGACACAAAGGAGACACGCTGTGTTCAAAACAACACAGTATCATACTGACGGCAATATAAATTATCTAGATGCTAGTTGTTATATAGGAATACTAATGCAGTATACAACTATAAAGGTTTCAGCTTGACAGTTTGAATCGCTGCCATATGACCTACAAGCCTGCCTAATTCCCATAGACATTAGGTTTCAGTTCAATGCACATCACAAGATTAAGTAACTGACCCACCATGTGTCTTTGTTTTTAAAACATATTAAATAGGGTTGCACCGATACCACTTTTTCTCTTCCGATAAGCTCAGTATCGGCCTATACCGATCTGAAACCAGCGTTGTTTTTTTGCATAATCAGTTTAGAATATCTTTACATTACTGTGTGGAACTAATTGAGAGTACTCTTTGTAAAGAAGCACAAACCACATTACTTCAATGTAAATATATGATTTATTAAGAAATACTTTATTATTAACTAGTATACAAAACAATGTAGCAGCAAAATTAACAGTAATTCCAGTACAAGTGTTCAGTAGAAAAGAAACCAGTGTTTTATTTTTGCCTTTTTTCCCCAAATATTTTTCAACTTGCTTCTGGACTTTAAAGGATTTAGATCTCTTTTTTTGTTCAATTTAGTTGTAAGTCCTGTAAATGTCTGTATTATAAGTGAACCAAACTATTGAGCATCTATATCTGAGATGTTGTTCTTGAATAGCACGCAAATAGTGCACACCGCTGTGAAGGATAAAAATAGCTGCGAGTGTGTGTGTAAACAGAGCAGCGCCATTCACTAACATGCTGGCGCTGCACATACTATATACTTACTTGTAAAACACAGCCTTTTGTGATTCATAGAGCGATTGCACGTCTTCAAGGGGCTTTGAATAAAATACATCATATGAACTTTGTGTTTTTATGGTTCAATTTATGTCATTTTTGAGCTTGAAAGTAACGAATATGACCAACACACAGTATCGGACTCGTCAGACCATTACCTGATCCGTCTAAAAGCTTCAGTATCAGAGCCGATAACGATCCAAGTATCGGATCGGTCCGTCCTTAATATTAACCATGACAAATGTTCCAAATCGCACATATAGTGAGACAATTCCCATAACAATGGTGTGTAATTTAAAAAAATAAGCAATTATGTCCTTCAGATGTGTGGCAAACTATAATATATAATGAAGCCTAGATGTTCATGAATAAAACATTACCAGACATTCCTGCATATCTACTAAGCCTATTTCTTTCAAAGCTGAAATGAGAGTTTGGATGCTCATTGACAACATTGCACTGTGGGCCAAGCTACTAAGTTTGGCTATATGGACAATGTCATGACAGACAACATATTTAATTTGACACAAAAAAAAAGACCCAATGTGGGATGAAAGTGAAGTCTGTTCAATGGGTTTGACTAGGTCACATAACATTTTTGTCTCCTGGAAAGTTTGTTGTCCTCTTGAAACTTTTGGAAAAAAGTATTTTTTAATGTTTTGTCAGTTGAACAATCTTGAAAGCTTTGCTTTCATTCATGTAAAAAAAAAAAAGTGTTTAAGGTTTAGAGCCAGTGGCAAGTACAGTAGGTCATTTAGGTACCATGCACATACCAAAAATGTGCATGTACCTGTCAGTATGTTTTATGCTAGTATGCTATTTCAATCACAGCTAATGCCAAAGCGCTCATACTGCAAACATACCTCAACTGTCAAAAAGGCAACATGAATCTCACATACACTTACCGGACTTCAACCTCAGGTTTGTTGTGTCGTTCGACCACCTGTGAGGAGAAGTTCTCCAGACAGACAGCTGCCTGCAGTGTAGCACGCACTGCATTCAGGTACGGACGCAGAGTCGCCGTCTGCCGAAACAAATAAACAAACTAAAGCAGTTCTTGGTATAATGAATCTCCTCTGCAACCTCACAGTTAGCACAAAGATAGTAAATGGTTCACAATTCTGTTTTTTCATTCATACACACATCTGAACCTGCAGGGTAATTCTTGGGATACTGTAGCCCTCCAAAGGAAAAAAATGCTGTGAACACTATTATGTTGTTCACTCAAACTGCTGCAAATACCATACATGTCTTTGTAGAATGCGGTTTCGTAGAATTTTTGCAGTTGACGTTGGTCCCTTGTCACTTCCTGTGCCATGGAGGAAGTGCAAACCCTTGAAAACCTCTGCATGTATTATTAAAACACTGACTTTAATTAACTTATAGTTATGATGACTTCCAAAATAACTACATAACCACATAAAATACGAAAATAGAAATAAAACGGACAGTTGTCTGCTCAAATATACAATACTTCTAAGGAATGTTAATAGTGTTAGACAGCAAATTTTGCAATACACATTAAGCAGGTTGAGCAACTATCTGTACAGTCAGTAGTGTTACAAAAGAGGTAAAAAGCACAGGAGACCATACTAATGTTTCACTGGTGAGTGCAATATAGGCTAAAGCATAAACATATTACTTTGTTGTACTTGACAATTATGGGCTGCCTATCAGTTAATTTCTCGCCATCGGTTTATACGAAAGGGGGTACATTTGACTTTGCTCACAAAAGAATGTCACATAAAAAAAATCGCTGGCAATGTCAGTAAACACCAAATGCTAAGGCGAAAGGGAAATATGGGTGGGGTTTTACAACTTCAAATCAGTGCAGAAAAAAATCAGGGCCCAAACAATTGTATGACAACGGTGATTTCATTCACGTAACACTAATGGTGCATATTGTCTTACTATATATGTTATGTTGAAAGACAGTCCTACCATTTCTGAGTACCCGATGGTGCAGAAGACGGGAAGTGTTACAAACACCGGGCGACTTCCGCGAGTAGTCATCGGGAGATACCACTTGTTCAGTAAAAAGGGGGACGTGTACACTATGATAGTTGATAAGAAATTAAAATAGAGCTCATTTGACACACCTGCAAGTGCTTCATTAACTGGAAGGACTCAGTGGGTTCAATACAAGTTAAAGAGATAGTTCACACAAAAATTTAAATTCTCTCATCATTTACCCTCATACCATCCCAGATGTGTGGCTGAATTCGGAACGGCATACTACCCATACAAGACTTACTACGTCTAACATACAGTATCTGTCTATGGCAGAACTAGTAAGAGTAGTATAGGCCTATGCCATTCTGAATTTGGCTAATGATTTTCTTGCTTCATCTGAACACAAACGAAGATTTTCAGAAGAATATTTCAGCTTTGTATGTCATTACAATGCAAGTGAATGGGTACAAAAATGTTGCAGCTCCAGATGCGCTTAAAGGCAGCATAAAAATAATCCATATGAATCCAGGGGTTAAATCTGTGTAATTTGAAGTGATAAGTGTGGGTGAGAAACAGATTAATATAATAAAAAGTAATTTTTACTATCAATCTCCACTTTAACATTTTTCTTCTTTTGTTTTTGGCAGTTCACATTATTCATGCATATTGACACACCATATGCATCATACACACACCAACACACACCCACACACACACACACACACACACACACACCCACACACACACTTTATTATGCTATTATACTCCATATAACTCCATGTAAAAGCCAGAAACTAAGCTTTTTTTTGCACAGGCCTATCTAAAGGGTTAATGGTGCCACGTGGTTATCAACAGTAAAAATTACAAATTTTACCTCTTCCCAACAGGGAAAACCACAAACAATCAAAAATGCATGACTATATGGTGTCATGGCTTTGCAGTCAAAAAATGTGGTTATAATGGAAGTCAATGGGGCAAAAACAGCCACGAACAGTAAATAAGGGAGAAAAAGTTAAAATCTGATGCTGCACAAAAACTAACAATGTATCGAAACCAATGTTGTTTCTAATCTTTGCCATGTCCAAGACTGTGATAAAAGGTAAAAAAAAAATCCAGTCCACAATCACATTTTATATTGAAAATACGTCATTTTGTGTCCCCCCAAATCAGTGACATCATTTATGAATTTGGCAATTAAAGAGTTAAAATCCAGATTTTTTTTTTTTTTTTTTTTAAACATTTAGTAGTTTTGAACAGGACTGTGGTTGATTAATAGATTTATGCAAAACAAATTGGGAAAAAATATTTATCTGATAAATTTTTATAGCAGTTTAAAGTAGTGGCTGTTTTCAGCCACGAACATAACGAAAGGGTAGTGAATTTGAACAATGCACAAGGGTTAAAAAAAAATATTATTTTATTTTACATACAGATTTGCAGACAGCTTCAGGGATACAGTGTAGGGATGAAGTAGTCTAACAGACGTATACAATATTCTAATGCTAAATTGTATTTACAAAGCGTCCCCAAAAATGTTATCAAACAGACAAATTCAAAGCCAGTAGCAATACTCCCCAAATTTTTTATTTTTTTTTTAATACAAAATCAAAAGTCTTGCAGTTCTGAAAATCATGACGTCCTGCAGCGCAGAAAATAAAGTGCATCTGCGACTCCGGGAAGCTGTTTCTAGAAGACCTTCAAAAAAAAAAAAAAAAAAAAGTAAATAGTCCTAGGTAATCAGAAGTTATTTTAAGGAATAATATCCGAATTTATTCAAACATTTAAAACGCTTCCCCATATATCGCAGTAGGCTAGGCCTACTATTGTAAAAAAAAAAAAAAAAAAAACGGATTAAAACTAACGAATATATTCGGTAGATTTAATCAGAAAGTCTATTTGGGTTGCTTTGCCTTCGTCGCTTTCTTCGCCACGACTTTTGGCTTTTTTGCAGCTGCTTTGTTCGGTTTAGTTGTCGTCTTCATGCTCGGTTTCTTCGTGGTTGTGGAAGTCTTCTTTTTAACCGAGCTCCTTTTGGCGCTCTTCTTTGCACTCACTTTCTTTGGCACAGCTTTTTTGGACGCCGGTTTTGCAGACTTCTCTGTTTTGGTTGCCTTGGCTGCACGTTTCTTTGCCTTTTTCTCAAATTTACTTTTATTAAGCTTGAATGAGCCATTGGCTCCCAGTCCCTTCACCTGCACGAGCGTGTCGTTCAGCAGGAGCGCGCGGATAGAATAGCGCAGATACATGCGACCATTCTGCTTATCAAACCAGCTCACTTTCTTCGCTTCATTGAATATCTTGAAAAGGGACGAGCCTCTTTTCTCACTCAAGGTTCGGATCGCATCAATGACGAGCTGGCTGTACTTGCCGGGTCCCTTGCTCTTCTTTTTCTTCTTTTTAGCTGGAGAGGTATTTACGGCTGGTTTTGCCTTATTCGCCGGTGCATTCTTGGTTTTGGTTCTATTTGGAGCAGGAGCTTTGTCAGGCGCTGACTCTTCGATTTGTTCAGACATGATCAAAGTTGATTCGTATATGTGTGTTTTTACTGAGAATGTGAGCAGCGGCTCAGTGATGCACGTATTATCCCCGAGTTTCATGTTTCGCAGTTAAAGGAGATACGCGGACGTGATTGAGAACAACAACAATACCGTCGACAGAGGCGCTTGTGGAGTTGTGTTTTCTAACACGAATTTGGGAGCTTATATCTTGTTGTTTCAACGCATATTACTCATTCGGATTATTTATTTGGAAAGAACAGACGAGGCTCTTTCTAGCAGTGTGCGAGAGACGTTACATAAACGCGACACTATATCAAGAGCAAGCAAAGCAAAGATCTCACCCACAGAATATTTTACGATTGCGGATAGGGGCACCAACTTTGCGAGCAAAAAACTTTTTATGTCTATACTGACAGTGCGTGTATTAGGCGTAAGACAATAATTAAGAAACTCAAGAAGCAACAATTATATTACTTGTATCGAGTTTACCAAATGTAATCGAGATAGGAGAAGTTTAATTTCACTCAACTAACACATTAAACGCCCTCGCGTGGCTGTATTGCAAACTTTTATCTTTGTATTTCATTTAGTCTTCCTGGAACGGTAGTCTCTGCCATTTATGAAAGACTTAAGTCTAACTTCTTATAAGATAAAGTCCTATTTATGTTACGACTTTAAATAAATACTTGAAAATGTTGGGGTGTTTTTGTTTTATGCTAGGCCTACTGTGAAGTCGACACATATTTAGAGTTTTAAAATGCCCAAAGTGGTGCATTCCTGGCAAGAGAATCCTTCTGTGCATCCTCCTTTTACTTCTCTAAAACTATTATGGTGTCGAGAGTACTAATTTGAAGTACTTACTAATATGATCATATTTTACATATGTGTTTGGTTTAAAAATGAATCTCAGGCTGTGTATAGTTCAGGGGCATTTTCAAATTTGTTGGGATAAGCCCCTAAATCCGCCCCTAAAGTGCCATGAGCAGTTTCATTACTTCAGGGGTCGCCAAAGAGTAGGCCTATTTAAAACCTGTCATACCAGATCCAGGTTTGGTTAATATAAAAGGAAATCCCTGGGGATTTTAAAACATTAAGGCACGGGCTATTTGCACTAAGTATAAATAGCAATCAAAAGCATGTATACGCTAAGTGCAATAGTGTTAGATACTATCTGCCCCCCTTTGCAAATTCTGGTTCTATTTGTACCCATAATTAAGTACTAACATACAGTATAGGTGTATCACTACAGCGTGTTTATTTATTTAGAGTACCACAGACACCATACAGTGCCTACACCCACCCCTACCCCTAAATCTAACCCTAACCTTCCCATACAAAAATGAACCATGATTTTTCTACAGTATAGTTTAACCATGGTACTTTGGAGTAAAATCAAAGTAACCAAAAAATTAATGTATGGATACTATATTAATACCATATTATTGTAGTAGGTTAATTTGACCCGAATCAAACCTCTCTCAACTACTCAACCTTCACTGTGACCAAATCACTGCGAGGAAATCAACCTTTCTATAAATTTTTATTTATTATTATAAGTAGTATTAAAGGAAATATTCAGAGTGGTGACAGAAAACAGGAAAAACTGGGGATCGAACCTGGTTCGAAAAGCACGCTCTCAAATTTTGTGTCTTTGCAAATTATGCCATTGAAGCGACACTTGGGGATGCATTTTGCCTTTATTTTCACTGTTTCTACAAGACTATTTGTATGCAAACACGTGCTGTGTGGCAGGTGCTATTTTACAGGTGCAAATAGTCACTCAGAAAAAGATAAATATACACCTTTTTTTTTTTTTTTTTAACAATGTACACTGTGTAAGTTATTCAGTTATTATGAGAGATCACTGTTCTCTAATTTCAGATCCACCTGCAGGGCTCAACAAAAAAGATGGCCCACTGGACCAGTGTGAGAGATTTTAAGGCCAGTTGATGAAACTCAATTACCCTTGGCCAGTGCTGCATTTTCACTAAAAGTTACATTCATTTATTTTTTTATGGGTTTTTATGACTTGCAACTTAAACATATGGATTTCTTAGCAATTTCTGCTCATTTTGTAACATTATCTAACTGACTTGTTATTAAAATGGTTATAATAGTTTGTTAGTCTTAGATCACAGACTAAAAACAATTCAAGGATTTTTTTTTTTTTTTAGCAGAATGTGACAGAAACCCAGAACAAAGTGATTTTCAATGGCTCTGGAGTGAAAAAAAAATATTTTTAAATGCTGGTAACCGGTTATTAATTTGTTTCCAATAATTTTTTCATAAAACCAAAGGCCAAAGGGTTTTATACCACTTCATGTTGCCTGATATATGAAACATGTGCTTTGATCCTGAAGGAAACTGCTGCATCACACATTTCTTTGCCTAATTGCCAGTTGTGGATGAAGCATTCTGTGATTGAAGACCTTTTGAACAACTAATAACTACATGTACATGCACGGCTAATCCAAATACAAAGAAAAGATTATTAGAGGTAAAAAGTACTTTTCTCAGTTGTGTTCAAGTCTTCAGTGAATTATTGTTAGATATGATGCATTAATACAGATTTGATGCTGCCGGGTTTTGACTCAGTAGCAGATCTGTAAATACAATTATACTTAACTGGTAATTAAGGTAATTAAATGCTTGTTAATATTTTTATGGCAATAAATTCACCATATATATATATATATATATATATATATATATATATATATATATATATATATATATATATATATATATCAGACCATGTTGCTTGTTTCTCTTGCGAGATCTGGTAACACTGCAATTGGTGTTTCACCCACACCTTAGCTGAGTACTGTCATTTTTGTATATTTTTTTAAAGAACATTATTAACATTTCTTTTATATTTTTCTAACCAGTAACGTTTCGAAAAGAAGGCTGCAAAACTTCTGAACCGGAACGAGAAAAAAAAATGGTTTTGCTCAGAACAACCGAAATGAAAAACATTTCTTTTTTAGTCCCTGTCTTGGATTCATCAATAAGAATGAAAATTTTAAAATGAATCACTGATTCATTGTTAAGAAAACTTTACATTTAATAAAAAATATAAATCATTCTATTTTATTCATTTATAATAAAAAAAAATATATATATATTATCTTTATTCACGGTACATGAATGTAAAGGAAACATTGCTTAAAATACTATTTAGAATTATTAGTATTATTTTTGCTTTTTGTTGTGGGGCCAGAGACATGGCAGGGCTAGAAAGACAAAATCCTTAACACAGCCCTGCTGTGTTGCTTGACTGCACAATAAATATCGAAGACTTTGTAAGTTCACAGAGGTAAACAGCAGAACAGGTTCTTTAGAGAAATTGAGAAATGTAAATGGAGTACCTCCAGAAATGCTTTAGAGGCTGCTTTAAAATCTGAATCAACATGTGTAATTTCTGCCCAGCCTATTGGCTTCTGGAAGTTTATTATACAAATCCACCTCTGTGTCTTGAAGAAACATTCACTTGATTCAACAAGAAAAGCGTTCACTTGATTCTCTAAATGTGTTTAATTGAAACTCAAAGTAGCAGTAATAGACTGCGCTATCAAAAAGGCAGAATAAAACAAAGTGAAGTTCAAGATCTGTGTATATATGTTTTCATTCATATTTATGTTTCCCCTCACATATGATTTCATCCAAAACAACTGACTGTTGGTGTCATTGCACAAATGTAGCACTAGATGGCAACTCAAGCCTATCTTCTTGTAATGACTTGTGTATGTTTGAGAACACGCAGTGTGTTTAGCTTGTCAGAAACGTACACAGCCCGTACTCATCTAATCATTGTTGCAAAAAGGGTTTTATCTTGCTGCAACCCAGTGAATTACCTCCTGGTGAGAAATACTGTTTAGTGGTTTGTGGACATCTGTTCATTTCGACACAAATCGATCTCGAATCACACCTCGACTGTAACATGCATGTAGCTCCTTAACTTACCAGTTCACTTGTATTTATAGCATACCACTTCCTATTACATGCACACGTGCATACAAAGAGCAAACATCCTTCAATAAAACAGGTCTAGCACTTTCCTCCTGGAGACTAAAGTTTAAAGGTCAAAATGTAGCAGAGGTCAACCTATTTAAAAGATTTTTTATCCTTCACTGCCTGTGTGCATATTAATTAGTGTGTGTGTGTGTGTGTGTGTGTGTGTGTGTAGTATGTGGGCAGGTTTAAGTGGTTTACAAGGACTTTTTTTTTAGGTTACAAACTGGTAATTACAAGGGTATTATGCTATATACGTGGTTTATGAGGACATTTGTAGTGTCCCCATAATTTAAATTGCTTAAAAAACATACAGAGTGATGTTTAATTGAAAATGTAAAAATGCAGAAAGTCTTTTTTCAGGTTTAGGTTTAGGGGTAGAGTTAGAGTAAGGGGATAGAATCTATAGTTCGTACAGAATAAAAATCATTATGTCTATGGAGAGTCCTCATAAGGATAGCCGCACCAACATGTGTAAGTTCTAAAATGTGGTAAAAAATTGTTTTTATCAGTTAAGGACTATTGCTAAAATGAAATCTTTTTTGTCTGTTCCTGATTTGGAGACAGTGATTCACGCATTTATCTCCACACGTTTGGACTACTGCAATGCTTTATATGTAGGAATTAGTCAATCTCTTATCTCAAGATTGCAGTTGGTTCAAAACGCTGCAGCGAGGCTGATTGCTGGTATTAAGAAGAGGGAGCATATTACTCCTGTTTTGAAAAGGCTTCATTGGCTCCCTGTGAAATATCAGATACAGTATAAGATTTTGTTATATGTTTATAAAGCTGTTCACGAATTGGCCCCGGAATATATCAAGGATTTGGTGCTAATGAACTCTAGTAGATCTCAAAGGTCTTTTAATTGTCTACTGCTTTTTGTTCTAAGAACTCGACTTAAAACTAAAGGAGATCGAGCTTTTTCAGTCGCTGGCCCTAGACTGTGGAATGCTCTTCCCCCTGATATTAGAACTGCACCGTCAGTTGATGTTTTTAAAATTCGTGTGAAAACGTATTTGTATTCTGTTTGTTTTAATTCTTGACTTTGTCATTGCATATTGTATGTATGTTTTTTCTTGTTTTTGGATGTACAGCCCTTTGGTCTATGTTGTAGTTGAAGGGGCTATATAAATAAATGAGACTTGAGACTTCTAGAAAGTATAACCCCAGAAAGGATTCCAGGCGGTGATTGCTTGCTTGTATGTGTACGTACATACTGTAGGTATGAGTATGTGTGTGTCTGTGTGTTAGGGGGTGGGTGTACCAGTGCATGTCAAAGAGCTGCAGTTATCTAGGAATCTGAGCCAAAAGAGCCTCACAAACAGAAAGAAAGTGCTCAGGAGAGCAAGAGGGAGGGATAGAGGAGAGAAGATCAAATAAAAGAGAAAAACAGGAGAGGAGCACCAAGTGAGACAGAAATACAATGTGAAGGACTGAGAACTTGATAGAGTGATATACTGCAGAAGATACAGCACAACTGTCTTAAAGATAGAGAAAACATCATTAAAGATAAGTTGCTGACACCAGTGGACTAGAGAGAAAAACTGAGGGAGCAGGTGCATATACTATCTCTTTGGACTCCTCTCTGATTTCCCACTAGCAGTGTGAGCAGCATGCATGTGAGTGAGCGTGTTATGCCCTTGCTTTATTTGGGTGTGTACATGATGAGCATCTGTGTGCTGTGTCAGAAGGACATCTTGGTGGCCGGTCCTCCAAACAGAAAATGTGAGGGTGGTTGCACTGCAATAGCATTGCCCCCCAAAATACACCACCCACACGCTCAGGACTCACGACACAGAAAGACTCCAGAGAACCACAGAAATGCACAGGTAAGCTTATGTGAGTATCTGAACGTGTGCAAAACAATAATGTTGGTAATGTGGTGCCCAATATGAGATATGAGTTCTGTGTGGGCGTGTATGTTGTGGGGTAATGCATTAGGATGTGTATCCATTCCGATATTAAGGAATTTACCAAATAAAAATTAAATAACAATACAGCTATTTCCTGATAAATTCAACTGCACACATGCCTAGATAATTTGTATTTATAAGACAATTATATGTATATGTGTAGATATAGGCCAGGTGTAATATGTAATTTCAGGAGTATGTTCGATTTAGCAAACACGAGACATTAGAATTCTTAAAACTTAATATAAAGTAATTTTGAATGTGATAACACCTTATCTCAAAGTGCCAGGCTATCTAATGGTTAAATGTTTATGGTCATCTTATTAATTTTACAGAGTGAAAGTAATAGTATATGCAATAGTGTATTTTCCAACAATTTGTTTATTGGTGTCAGGAAATTCTGTATGAAGAAAGCATGAAAGATACAGTAGTAAATACTCCTGACTATGTGGCAAAAAGTGAAAGTGTTAACAAATGGGCAATTGGCTTACAATATATTGTATTGAATAAAGTTTTCCATTACATCTTAATGTGCCTCCAATTAGAGATTAATTGTAAAAGTTTGAAGTGTACTCTAAGATGACTGAGATTTAAGATATAATTACTTTGTGTGTGTCTGTGCATTTTTATGTATGTGTCCTATACTTTAGGTGTCTGACACGTCTGAACGTCTCATCCAGCTGCAGCGCTGTATGTTGCAGCATGAATCAGTGGTCGTGAGTCAAGCCGATGGGTCTAACACACTGGTAGCCTTTTTGGCTCTCATGGCAGCAGTGCTGACAGAATGTGACCTCCACTGTCATAGTCAGAGACTCAGAGAAATGTCAAACAGGCTAGGTTGTTACATTATACAACATATCTGATTTACAACTTTAAATCTGATTCACCTTAAAGGAATAGTTACCTTAATTATTTTTAAGAATATCCTACCTAGACTAGTCTTTTCCCTCAAATTAGAATGAACGAGGACAGTGGCTGTCAAGTACAAAAAATGGATCATAAAAAATAAAATGAAAATGTTTTACTTCTGCACCATGCCTAGATTTCTAAAGCCATATGATAGGATGTGTGAGGAACAGGTTAGTTTTGTGAACTGTATTAACCGATTAATTGATCTAGCTCTAAGGAGCTAATTGTTCAGGAACTGATATCATAATCAATATTGTATGGCTTTAGAATGAGTCATATTGACCACTTTAATGATGCTTTGTTTCACATTTTTTTGATAAAGTTTGATAGCCCCAATCCTCATTCACTTGAGGGTATTCTTTCAACTCGCCTTTTGTGTTCCAAGGAAGATTGCAAATCATTCATATTTGGGTGAGTATTTCAAAATGTAGGTAAGTGATGACAGGATTTTCAGTTTTGGGTCAACTGTTCCTTTAAACATTTACAGTTGCATCATATTAGGTCAATATTTAAACTCACTAACTTCTTTTCATTTTCTTTTGTTAGTATTCTCTCATTCCTGTTCTTCCCTTAATGAAGTCAACTCCTAATTTACACTCAGCAGATAGAAGTGTTCTTTAGAATGCAGGACTTGTAGACCCTTGAAAGCCTTCTCATTTGACCCACTCATTACCTTTCTCTAACCTTTGTATTACCTCACACTAAACCCTAACTATTCTGAAATAACTAACTAGCAAACATACCAATTTAAAGATAATTTAATGACATCCTTCTAACATTTAACAACCTTTTTCGCATTAGATTCATGCATTTTTTTTTGTTTTAACTAATTTTCATGGTCTGTTTCACCTTCTCTGTCTTAGAAAGTGCGGTAGGCAGAAATGGCGAGAAAGACTTGCTGCTGTTGCTGAAGAGCATCACACATGCTACACCAAATGGCTCAAAACCAAGGACTCCTACAGGTGAGACACAAACAGATAGATACACATAGAACAAACAGTCCCATGCAGCCCAGGAGAGTACTAGTTTGTTTAATGCACAAATGTTCACAGATGTTTTGATTCTGTGTATATGGCAGTGCCTCCTACCACAGGGCTTTACCCTCAAGACTGTCATGAGATCTACCAATTAGGAATCAAAGAGAACGGAATCTACACCATTCAGCCAGATCCAATGCGGCCAGCACTAGAGGTACAAACATAAAAGAAGGCACAGACACACCTGTTTATAATTGGTCCTTTCAAATTCCCATATAAATTCCCCCTTCCTCTTGCAAAATAAAGAAATAGAAGAGAAGAGACAACTTTTGGAAAATTTTGTGAGATCCAATCTCCAGAATGTCTCTTAAGCCAAGTTAGTGGAGTTTTCTTGGCAAACATCACTATTGCTCATACTCAGGGTTAGACTATATATATATATATTCAAATTTGTGGTAAAAGGGTTTTTGCCTGGTGGTCAATAAAACATGTAAAAAATCTTGCAAAGAATTGAACTGAAGGATGGGACAAGAATATTTCAAACCACCCACCCAGAACACCCTAGCAACCACCTAACAATGCCCTCACAACCGCCAAGAACACCATAGCAGCCTGCTAGAAACCACTCAGAACACCACAGCAACCATATAGAAACCACCCTGGCAACCACCCATACCATCTTAACATCATGGCAGTGAGTTGAGCATGGGGAAGAACCAGAACCTATTTTATTTAGAAAATGTAAAAATGCTGTTAGGTTTGCAATTTTTTATGAATATGTGTGATTTCTTTGCGATTTTATATAGAGTCTGTGTTTAACTAATGCTCCTTTCTCACTATAGGCTGTGTGTGACATGGTTTCAGCTGGTGGGGGATGGACGGTGTTTCAGCGCAGGTTTGATGGACAGATTGATTTTAACAGAACCTGGCAAGCATACCGTGATGGATTTGGATCCCCACAGACAGAGCACTGGTTAGGGAATGCAGTTCTATATGCCCTGACTGCAAACGGGCATTACACACTCCTCATTACTCTCCAAGACTGGCACGAACAGACACGTCATGCTAACTATAACACCTTTAAAGTGGCCGGAGAAAACCAGAGGTAAAGTATATGCACACACAGACATAAACAATGGCCTAATGCTAAAGTGGTCAATTTTGATATAAGAATCTTTCAGCATCCGTTTCTTTTTAAAATCCAGTGCCAAGGCAAAATTTCAACCTATAGCTGTAGGAAATGGATCCAACTATGAACCAAATATTGTTTCCAGTAATTACCTGTAAATTATACAGAGACCATAACCTTCTCAAAACAAATATGAACATTTACACAAGCTCTAATTGGAACCTTAAAATTAGTTTAGACCAGTATACAGTATCAGCCAGGCTGAAAATAATAGACTTTACTCACAGTAGCGCCATCTTTGATTTTTAATGGGAATCAAAACGAGGCTGAGGAATGGAATTACCATCTTGACAATGGCATGGATGTTATAAAGCAGTATGCTCCTATATCCCATCTGATTTTGCACAACTCATGTTGTCTGGAGTTTTTTCATCTACTGAATATTCTTGGAATGGTATTTTTTTATATATGTTTCTAATGCTTTAAACTGAGTACAGTCTTTAAAAGAGTACAGCCCATTGAAGAGATTGTATGTAAATCCTGCACAGCCTCGTTGTGAATAATGTCTATTGGCTAATATTCTGCCATTTTGAGATAAACCAATATCCATTCCCACTTGGGCGATAAACAAAAGTATTAGTTTCCAACATTCCTGTCAATGGATTTTAAACTATTTCTGTTTTTTTGTTTTGTTTTCCCTTTAAGTGAATTTTGAGTAAACGTTGAATAAAATTAGGGTTGTTTACATCTCATTTGATGTCATTAAATTATAATATGTATACTGTATATTGACATTATATCGGCAACCTTGCTCTTAAAATATTTGTATTGACATCGGCCAATGAAAAATCGATATTGGTCGACCACCACTTAAATCGTTGCATTTAAAGTAGCTAAATCAGAAAGATGCAAACATGGACGAGTTGAATGACATGACATAACAATCCTTAAAAGTTTGCATGGGATAAAGAGAAAAATCATTTGGACAGAGCACATACAGTCTGGTGGCCACAATTAAGGTCCTCATTATATAAGAACACCTTTTTACAAACACACACGGTAACAGTTTCTTATGATGTGTGTTTTCTCTCTGTAAGGTTTCGCCTCACTGCTCGAGATTACCATGGTGATGCTGGCAATGCACTCAGCTATAGTAAACAGTATAATCATGATGGCAGAGCTTTCAGTACATACGACCGGGATCATGATCGCTATGCTGCTGGTAACTGTGCCCGTTATTATGGTGCAGGCTGGTGGTTTGACTCCTGTTTGGCTGCTAACCTCAATGGCCGCTTCTACGATGGGCGTTACAGTGGCATCACAGATGGCATCTACTGGGGCACCTGGTATATCCTGACTGACTATCGCACAGGAGAAAGATACTCATTCAAAAGTGTTGAAATGAAAACAAGACCAAGTAGGAGCTAGGACAGACAGGGTGACAAATAATGGAGATAATAATATTTGAGATTTTGTCATGTAATCCATTCACTGTATGTTTCATTTGCAATATTTTAGTAAATTATAATATTATATGGAACTTTCATTGTATTGAACGTGAGATGAACAATTCTTTGAAAATACATTTCAAACTGTCCAAGTTTAAGAAGTGTAAAGTCTTTGCCTCTGTCACTGTGCAAATTCTCATTTAATTCAGTTATATTTGTTTTATGAAATGCAAACAAACTATCACATGCTATTCATTCTGCAAAAGCATGAATTTATTTTAATTCCAAATAAAACATGGTATTTAAGTTTATTTCACAGCTGTCTGGGGTCCTTGATTGTGACTGTTCAATCACAGCATTCTTCTGTCAAATATATATATATATATATATCTCGTTTCTTGTCTAAGCTTCACAATTGATCAGCATCAAAGGCAAACAATTTCCTGCATAGCTGTAGATTCATACTTGCGCTGCTAACTCCAGATTTATTTAGCAATAATGACTGTAAGTGTATTCCCTGAGAATCAAACCCATGACCTCACCGTTGATTGCACTATGCTCTACCAGTTGAGCTACAGAAACACCTTTCTGAATGGTGTTAATGCAAGCTGAACCAACATAACAGGAAATCAAATGGCTGATAAAAGCTTTGTTTTACTATGTGTGTATGCTCGTGTAATTTCTACCAATACACTTTCTCTGTTCATTCTCCAGAAGAATGGCTGCCAAACCAAAGCTAGCCTGCTAGACAGTCAATTGCGTTGATATATCTTTCCCACCATCACATTCTAAACCATAAATCCTTTTTACATCTTTGATTAAAAGGATAACAGTAAACTGTGGATGCATTGGGGTTGGGTGTAAAAAAAAAAAAAAAAGAAACTTTTTTGTAAGATACTGTGGTCAGAGTATTGGGATTTCAGTGTGATGGCATCATAGATAAAATTTTAAATGCACACAAACAAACTCACATGCACATGGCATAATAAGACGGACCTCTGATCTTGATGCTTAAAAGACAGAAAGTGTGTGTGTGATGGAGGGAAAACAGGGTAAGTGTGTACACAGTTGAATCTGCCCCATTTAGCTGCCCTCACAAAGAGATGTCAGTCTGTTCAACACACTCTCAGTATCTATTAATAACATTTGACTACCAACCAGATATGATATTTCACAGACACTCACTAGCATACACATGCACACACATTTAAACGCACTCATGCACAAAAAGGAATGCTGTAGTACATTCTCGTTGAAGGACTATTTTAATCAATTCAGTGGGGCATGTGTCTACAAAAATATATTGGTCAGGGAATATTTTTCTTTCTTAATTATCTATCTTTCTGTTTCACATAAAATACACAAACAAAAACTAAAAAACTAAACAAAAAACAAATGTATGATGCTTCGCATATTTTTATTTGGTTCAGATCTATTGAATAATTTTTTTTAAATACATTACTAATGCAATGCACAAAAAACAATTACTTGAATACACCTCCACTATAATGAACATGTTTTCAATCCTGTGTTTCAAGTCATTTTGGTATTTTTTATGGGGCTTAAAGTAAAAAATGTGGTGTATCCACAGAACATTTTATAAATAAAAATAATAATAAAAAAAATCTAATTCTCATTAAAAGCTGGAATTCTTGAAATAAAAATATAACATGAGTGGTGTAGGATAATCTTTTATTATGATTTCTTTAAAATAATAAATGAAGCCATTTTATTTTACAACCCCAATTCCGAAAAAAAATTTGGGACAGAATGAAAAAATGCTAATAAAAGCAAAAATAAGTTGTTTGTAAATTACATTCACCCCTTGCTATTTTAAAAGCACTACAACTAAACATTATATGATGTTTTACCTTGTGAATTTCATTGTTTTGTTTTAACATACAGTAATTTCAAATCAGATGATTGCAACACATTCCAAAAAAGTTAGGACAGTCACCACTGAAACATAACACTTATTAAGCACTGAGTAAAAAAGTGGAATTTTCTCCCATTCATTCATTATGCAGGTCTTCAGCTACACAATTGTAGGGGGTCCTCATTGCCAACTTATTGTGGGCTTCGGGGACATGCAGAGACATTTTGGGGGGCAGGGGCTCAAGTGGGAAAAAAGGGCACTTCTCATAATTATTTATTTAAAAAAAAAATCTTTTTTTTTAAACAAAACTTTAAATATATTAACAACTCTGACTTCCTTACCAATTTATTTTAATTTCCTCACACTCACGCAATTGATTTATACTCAACAGATTTCTACAAAATAATCAGTTCACACAGAGACAATGGTCTTCTTTAGTATTCACTAGGTTTATCACAAGAGCAGGCAACAGCAAAGGAAACTATGCCACAATGTGCATGTTTTCTATGCTAGTAGTTTCAAGTATATATTTAGAATAAATGTCTGCACCAAGGAGAGGGACATAGTTTCACAAATAATTAGTTCATAAGGCAATAAATCATTTGAATTGTTTTGGTGTTATTGGGTTTGCATGTTCTCCCCGTGTCTGCGTGGGTTCTCTCCGGGTACTCTGGCTTCCTCCCACCATCCAAAAGACATGCAGGCTAGGTTAATTGGTGTCTCCAAAAAAATTGCCCTAGGTGTGGATGTGAGTGTGAGTGTATGTCTGTCTATGTGTGGCCCTGCGATGGACTGGCGACCTGTCCAGGGTGTCCCCCGCCTTTCGCCCAATGTTAGCTGGGATAGGCTCCAGCCCCCCGCGACCCTGTACACAGGATAAGCGGTTGACGATGGATGGATGGATGGATGGATGGATGGATGGATGGATGGTGTTATTGGAATACATAACACGTCAATGTATGCAAATTAGCACATTTTAATTAGTTAACACCTAATTTGCATATTAATATGTCGATTGTGATGATGTTATTAGACACAAATTTTACTGTATTCACCTGTACTGTCTCATTAATTACAGTACATTAGGAGGTATGGCCATGATATATTGCCTTAGCTAAACTTTAGCTAACTTATTACATTAGCTAGTAGCTCACGAGTCTTTAGCAAGACACAAGTTAAATATATTTGTCGTTTGGCTTTTGGCTGATTAGCAGTAAAGTCGAGGCAATGGTAGCTTAGTCTTTTGTTCATCACCACTTACCTCCACACAAGCCAAGAAAAACACAACTGGGATAGGAGCTGGGAGGGGCTGCTGTCCGCCTGTCTGATGTGCTGATGTGTGCTCCACTGCTGCACGGAGACGCGGAGGGAGAGAGAGAGGGAGAGAGAGAGAGAGAGAGAGAGAGAGAAAGAGAGAGGGAGGGAGGGAGGGAGGGCATCGGAACTCGACTTATTCTCATCTCCTGATATTTAGATTTTTTTATTCAATAAATATATTTGTTTGACAGGGAAACAGTGTGCAAACAAGAATATATATATATATATATATATATATATATATATATATATATATATATATATATATATATATATATATATATCGTATATATTCATTTATTTAATCAAATAAAAAATCACCCCAGAAAAAAAGTCACTTTTTCTCGAGGAAGAAAAAGGGCAGGTGCTCAAACCCCCCTTGATGTCTATGTGTGCACGTGCCTGGTGCGCTTCATAATGCACCACACTTTCTCAACTGGAGATGGTCAGGACTGCAGGCAGGCCAGTCTAGCATCCTAGCATCCATGGTTTGAAGTTGTCCTGCTGAAAATGCTGGGACGTCCCTGGAAAACACATATATACATGTATATGCTGCTCCAACATTTTTACATATCTGTATACATTAATGGTGCCCTCACGTATGTGCAAGTTACCCATGCCATGGGCTCTGACACACCCATGGCCCATACAGAGACTGGCTTTTGGACCTGATGCGGATAACAGCTTGGATGGTCCTTTTCCTCTTTGGCCTGGAGAACACAATGGCTGTGTTTTTGAAATGTGGACTCATCAGACCAAAAAACACGGTTCCACTGTTCTACTTTACATCTAAGATGAGACTGAGCCCAGAGAAGTCGGCAGCTGTTTCATACTGTCCCAACTTTTTGGGGGTTGTAAAATATTCACAAAGTCATGTTGTGTAACCAACCATTTTGTGAACATCAAGGTTGTGAACAAAACAAAAAAAACAAAAAAAAAAAACATTATTTTGTATATTCATATCAATATTTTTACATTGTTATGCAGGCACATTTGGTTCAGGTCATTTGGTGTTAACCTGATAATATGTCTTAATTTATTTATTTAAATACATATCTGTAAAAAAAACCTTGAAAAATATGTTTGAAATCTTTTTACATTTATGCACTCTGATGTATACAAAGTGCAAGGAAACCATTTTAATGCACTTTTCTTGATAGGTATACAACGTGAAATTTTTAAAGTCATCAAATCATTTGTTTTCGTAGAAAATACTATAAAATAGTCCCACAATTTTTTACATTTGTGAAACCAACATGAACTCACATTTCTATGAACTTGACTTATGTTTTCATTTAATTCTTTTAGCTAGATTTTTTAAATATTTCACATCAGACAAATGTATTTGTCAATGATCCAAGTCAAGTCAAGTCAATTTTATTTGTATAGCGCCTTTCACAACTCACATAGTTTCAAAGCAGCTTTACAGAAGATCAGCATTAACAGATGATAAAACTGTAATGTCTATAAAGTCGATGAATCATCATTGTGTAATTAGATAAAATACGATTCTTAATCATGTTTAAAAATAATTAAATAATAGTTGTATTAATAAAGCCAGTGAGCAAGCTGTAGGCGACTGTGGCAAGGAACACAAAACTCCATAAGATGTAGATTAATGGAGAAAAATAACCTTGGGAGAAACCAGACTCACTGTGGGGGCCATACAAAGTACATTTTTTAAGTATGCCTATGAGTGCCTTAAGTATTTGCTGTTGGTTCACCCACAAATGTAGATAAAATTGCATACACATGGTAATGGTAAAATGGGCCTCTGATTTATTTAGGTCTTTAACAGTCCATAATTTGTCATCTTATTTTTAGCGGTTGAATAAACCATGTGGATGAAGAGCACAGAAAATAAACACTGTTAATTTAATTGAAGGCTTCTCTTATCCTCTCCACAATCAAGATCACTGTAATGAAGCAGAAGCCCGCTCGTCTGTTACCACAGTATCCTGGCTGAGGGCCTGGCTGGTGTGATAAAGAGATAACAGGAGTGATGGGGAAAGTGATAGATGGAGAGGGAGAGGAGGAACTGGCAGTCTGCAGGCACCCAGTCCGGAAACCCAAAGCGGGCAGCAGTTACCCAGCACATCCCCTTTAAGCTGAAAACACTCATGCATGCTTACACTCTCTTGCCACACATGTTTACACATTACACATAGTGGAGAAATGCTCATGTGCATTTGTCCCCAAGGAAACTTTCAACATCTGTATGTCTGTTACTGAAGCACACCTTGTTAACACTTAAAAGCTACTTAATGCATAAAAATCACTGCTATATTGTATGTTTATCTTCTAAAGTATATGGTATATATCCATATTCTCCCTTTATTTAAGTTTCCCAGTCAGGTCAATAAGAATACAGGGCCTGAAGTAGTTGGCTGGTTGTGCAGTGAGCATGTTTTCTTGGTACAAGTGAAGTGCTATGATTCTTTGGCCCAAGAATGGCCAGGAGATGGCAGATTTGGGTTAAAAATGGCTAAAACTTGTCTCCTCAATTTGATTGCATGGTGCACAATTTGCTGACCTCAAGAGATTCAAATTCCATCATAATTTAACATAATGCAAACTGATGAAACTTTGTCAGCACCTAATCCCATTCTATATATATATATAGAATGGGATTAGGTCAAATGATAAAAAAATATATGTTTTAAAGAGTGTGGGGGACAAGAGCATATATATATATAAACGGTCTAAGAACCTTAAGTTGCTCTTGTCCCCCACACTCTTTAAAACATATATTTTTTTTATCATTTGACCTAATCCCATTCTATATATATATATAGAATGGGATTAGGTGCTGACAAAGTTTCATCAGTAAATATAAAACGGTCTAAGAACCTTAAGTTGCTCTTGTCCCCCACACTCTTTAAAACATATATTTTTTTATCATTTGAATTTTCTGCCAAATTAATCCAGTGTCTTCTCACCCACAATCATGCACCCACAGAATCAAATACATTGATTTATAAAAAAAAATAAAAAAATTAAATAAAAATGCTATATGGTTGGCTACTATTCGAATGGATGCCATGGATGGACTTTGCTTATGGTCTTGCAAAATGTTGCATTTAAATAATTTGAAATCTTATTTAACTATTGGAAGAGTTTAGTTAACCTTTTTTGTATTAAAGTGAGTAAAAATGTTGCAATGTAACTGCTCCTTTAAAATGTATTTACATAAAAAGCTCATGTGCTCATAATTTACATCCATGGTAGGAGTTTCAAATCATGAATGGAAAGACTCTAGCTTGCATCCACCATACTTCATGATAAATGCTTGACTTCTGTCAAGATCACCAATTCACTAGCTTTGCTGACACCACAAAATACCATTGGCACCCCTCTCTTTCAGATTATATAAGCTACATAGTATTCCCGGGATACCCAGCAGATTCAAAATAAATAAAGATCATAACAATGTTAATGTCAAAAGCGCTGTACAGTAAAGCCAACAAAACTTGGATACCCCAATGGAATTTGTGTGCACTGTGTGTAATGGAGGTCTGGTAGTCATTTGCACAGGGTGGATAAGGCCTAACACCTGCAGTCGTACATGTGGATTGGACTACATAATGACAGTGTGTGTGATATGAAACAAACTGGTAAGTAGTGGCTAGAATGTCATGAATGTAACAACGTGTATGAAAGCAAGTGTCCGTTACAGCACCTGTCCATCTGCCTAAAGAGGGATGTACATGTGTATGACACACACATTGCGGTGCACCAGCGCGCCGTTTCACACCGGAATTCAGCCAGCAACCCTGTATCCTGATGTGGTGAAAACCAGGCCTGCAAGGCATTCTGGGTATGGGAGGGGTGGAGGGTTATTCACACCACATCATCTTCATACACACACATTCACACTCATATGCACATACACAAACAAATGCACTTACTAATTCACACATATGCACACCTACACACTGCATCTCATTAAACCTTCCAAAGAGGGTTTAGGTTAGGACAACAGAACTATGCCTTCAGATTTCATTATTCCAGAATCATGTCTGAAATGAGAAATAATTGATATGAACTTGAAGAAATAATTGAAGTCCATAAATAACTGGAATCTGTTCAGTTAAGGTTTCAAAAAATGATCAACAGCATGAAATTTGGTTCATGATCAGGTAAAAGTGTTAACAAAGGTTTGATTTGAGGAAAAGATACGCAAGATGCCCTTTTGAATAACATAACTGACATTCCAAACTTGACTGAAAGTAGGCTGATCATGTGAATTGCTAATTGTTAATGAATGAATGAATCACTGATAATGTGTAACAAATATATTGTGGGTAGTTGCTATAAATTTCTAGTTGTTTGCCTGAGAAAGGGAAAAGATGACTGGCAGGTTAATACAGTTTGCTATAATTACTGCCTTCCTGCCTTCCTATGGTTTCCCACAGGTTACAATTATGACAAGAATAAATCTCATACTTTCACTAACTTGGAGAAAAAGAATAATAATAGTAACAAAAAGACATATATTTTATTACATTGGGCTATCCAAGGAGTATAATACATGTAGCAGGGAAAAAATTGGGAATAAATAAAATAGGGAAACAACTCGGGCACAAAGACTTTTCTTTTTTTTTTTTCTTTTTTTTTTTTTTCATAAAATGATTTATGAAGAATTACATGAATATATTCAGCAGTAATGTTTCCATCATGTTGATTAATTCATTTATTTATAATTGTCCTTCAATAGTCTATTTGCGATGTAATAATGGTAATGATAGTAAAAAAATTGTCAAATTGAAAAACTACAAACACTCTCTTGCTTTCACATGAAAGAAGATGCCTCTGTGTATGCTAGCTCTATATTTGTATAGAATTAATATAGTTAAATACTATTAAAAAATACAATACAGTATTTAGTTGTTTTTGGTGATTTTTGTTCTCTTGGCTTAAAAATAAATTTGCGGGAATACATTTTTTTTATAGGAAGTATATTAGGAGTGGGTACAGCTCCTTAAATTTACTTAGGAATTTCTTTTGCTATACAAGCTAAATGTATAGACGGGATATAAGTAAAGGATATTTTTATAAAATAAATAGCCCTATACCGCATGCAAAGAGCTTATCTTAACTACCACTGTTCTTCGAAACCTGTGGAAACTAAAGGACTCTGCCATATGTCATCTCCCACTCTCCATCACATTCACTCATTTACTCTTTCACACTCTCATCAAAGTGATGGAAAGATCTTATGATTGAGGGGAGGTGGTCAGCGGTTTCATGTTGTCACTGACCGTGCATGCCGATTTTGGCTAAAGAGAAATCGGCACACACTTGCTGAATTCTATGTGAGATCAGGCTGCACGAGACGTGTCTGCCAAGAGTCGATGGAGGAGGGCGTTGTATTGCTTCTTGAAGAAATACACACCTGGACCAAGGAACTGAGCACGCTGTTCTTCTCAGTGACAAAAGTGGCTACTTTTAGAACCATTTCATAAAGACAGACTTCTTTTTCTTAAGCGATGCAATTTATTTTCATTCTGTTATATCGGTTTCTAGCTAAGTGGGAGTTTAGATATATGTGAATGTAGCCCACTAGTTGTATATGATCTTTTGCTGTCCTTAAAGCAAGACTGAATTACATCTTGTTAAGATGTAGCTGATTAAATAACAGCAAAATAAATATGTTCTTAAATGTGAGACCCTACCTCTTTTCAGCTTTTATAATAGGCCTAGATTTATAATCAGGAAAATATAGAAGAAGAAGAAAAAAAAACTGTAAAGTAAAATAGCACTTAGGGCAAATATTGAAAAGGAAAAAAAATTCTGCATTAATTTTGGTCATAGCCTAAACACCAACACATTCTCACACCCCAACTCGTCACATACGGACGCTCGGGCAGGACCCCTTGGCGTCGCTTATTGACGCGCCGGGTGTGTTGTAACAATGTAATTGGAAACATTACGCAGACTGGATGCTGCTAAAGGGTGAAATGTGAATAAATGTCACCCTTTATTTAAGACTTATAGAGAAACGAATGGATGAGAAGCTGCCTAATGTTAAGTGGAGTTTCAGGTGTCAAGCTGGAAACGGGACTGACTCTAATTGGCTAGAAAAGCTCCATCCTGGCGGGAGGAGTCAACCCTTGGCCCCTGTCTCATAAAGTCTTTTGCATATAGGCTCTTTGACCAGTAGTTCGAGTACCTGTGTCAGTCCTTCCCGAAGCGTATCCTTGTACGGACGAGTTAAAAGAAAGTGGTCTGATACACGCGTGCTACAGCTCTGCCATGGAGTTGGAGTGACAGATAAGAAGGTCGGTTGTTGTTAATGGACTAAATGTTCCACCTAAATAACAGGATTTTGTTTAAGATATTAGGGTATCTGTCGTAACAATGTCATGTGAATCAGTTCACCCAAGCATATATAGCGGAGGAAATCAGTAATTAATTGTGGTATTTTTAAGGCGCGAGATCTTAATCTTTGAGGGCATCGCTCGCGCTCATCCTCTTGAAACTTAAGACTGAGTCTAACCGCGTAGACACACAGCAGACACGCGAACTCCTCTCCTCTCCGCTCAACGTTGTATTTATTATATATTCATTTACGTTTACGCTTTCAGGGGTGTACTAAAGCATTTTATGTGTAACGGTGGGGAAAGAGAGGGCACACATTTGGGAAATAAGCATTCAAGCTGGATGAACTTGCATGAACTTTTTTTTTAACCGCATCTACAGATGGAGCTCCCGGCGGAACCCCGGTGGATGATGCATGCTCATCATTCAGCCTTAATGGGTACCCCAGATTCAGTGGCTCCTCATCCTGGTTTAGGGCATCATGGCTCGGGATATATGGAGCCCGGAGCCCCGTTATTACCACCAGATGAGGTGGACGTATTTCTCAGACATTTGGACTCTCAAGGAAAAACCTATTATCACACACATGGAACCCACTCTCACACTCGTGCACGAATCTCTTATAGTCAAACACATGGTGAGTAGGCCTGGAGCATTATTGTCCTTACAGGAATTTTTTTTAATAGTTGCCTTTTATCCAGTTTTCAGTGCTTACATTTTATGCATAAATTGAGGTTTTCAATCCACGTTCCATAAAATTGTCGGTCATATTTATTAAATCATCTGGGTATGGAAAATAGGCTAGTGCTATTTTTATTTGTTATTTTTCTTTTCTTTCCCTTTTTTTTTTTTTTTTTACATCCATTATTATCTCCAAGCTTAATTTCCAAAAGAATGTGTACAGTTTAAAATCTTTCAATCGTTAATAAAAATGATTCATTAATGTTATGTTGGTTTAATTCTGTCTTAATATTCTGAAATTATCACTTTTCCTTTCTATATTCAATAAACACTGAATTCAGCATTTCAGCAAATTTGCACTTAGTTTGATAGCCATTTACGTAGATTTAAATATATTGGTTTTACGCATATTTTCTTGTTTTCTTAAATGGTCTGCACTTATATAGCGCCTTTGTAAACTTAACAGTATTCAAAGCACTTTACACTGTGACACATTCACCCATTCATACACACATTCATACACCAATGGCGGCAGAGGCGCTAGCCTCCCATTGGGAGCAACTTCGGGTTCAGTGTCTTGCCCAAGGACACTTCGGCATGTGGAGACATGTGGCCGGAATTCGAACCACCAATCCTGCGATAAGTGGCTGACCCACTCTACCAACTGAGCCACAGTAAAAAAAACTTTTAGGCTTTACACGTTTTGTTTTCTTCCATCAAATTATAACTATAATTTATCTATTGTTTTAATTGTTATAATAGACCCTATTGTTATACTATTGTTATAACTATGTTATAACTTATTACTGTGGTTAAAAGTAGTTTGATAACGCAAAGAAGTTAGAATAAAAAGTTGCCTATTCACGTAATAGCCAGGTGTCTTGACCACCTTTGTCATGGAGTAGTCTGACTCTACACAGTTACATTTCAAGTGTTTACAAAATTGTATTTTTTTTTTCTTTTTTGCAGCACGGCTTACGGGTGGCTCAATGTGTCGTCCCCACCTTATCCACTCTCAAGGACATTCTTTACTGGAGAACAGCAAGTCGACCCTGTCGGCGGTCCAACACCACAACAAATGGGCAGTCAGCCACCTGGGTAAAGCGGTTCTACATTCAGCAGGCGCTGAAAACTCTAATGGATTTTACATGGGCACCAGTACACCTGCCCCAGGTTCGATGCCTTGCCTGTCAATGACACAAGACTGCAGCCCTCAGCTCTACTGCCTACCCCCTACTCCACCCAAGGACGCGTCCCCTGACCCAGCGTGTGCTGCTGCTGTAAGAGATACTGGGAAGTACCATATGCAGCTTGTCGACGGGATGAAAATGGAGTGCTCTAGTCCAATCCGTAGTAATCTGGCACAGACTACATCACATATAGGCCTACCTTCTTATTCTGATTATGCTTTTGCGGGAGCACACGACTTGTCCAGCAGTATGTTTCATTCCAGAAGTTTGCTCGAGAGCAGTGCAAACAACATGATGTCAAAAAGCAAAAGCCGTGCTTTCTCAGGTAAACTCAGAGTTCACAGTTCACTGTCAGATGTGGAATGTGTAGCTTTAAACATCTTCTTATTTTACACAATTAGGACCACACTTACAGTGTTCATATAACAGTGTTATTACATTAAGTGGTCATGCTCCAGTAATTGGCTAGTATTGAACATGTAGGCTTACTTGCCTACTTTATATTATTTTATGGAGCAGCTTGCAAACACCCACTTTTATTGTTATTGCAATAAATTACAGTATATTAAGTTATGCGGACACTGTAATGTGTCAAGTGCTATTATAATTTGATGACTAGATTATCACAAGAGGCACAGTTTATGCATCTGTATTATAGATATGCACCTGTACAGTAAAAAAACAAAACAAATATAAAATGTAAAACAAATTATTTATTTTTTTGAATGTTTCAGGTGCAGTTCATTTGCACACTACTTCTTATAACATAGCACTCACAGAAGTGAAGAATCATATTTTGTATGTGTCCTTCATTGGTATTTGTTTATGGACATGATCATGTAGGTTTACATTTTTTGCACGAAGATGGACAGAGAATCATCTTGCATGCTGTTGAAAGATGTTATGAAGGAAGTGTGTGGTGCGCACCTTGTGCCAAATGGTGTTGTTTCTGGAACAGTTTTGAAGTTAGCACATCTGTCCTTTTGTGTTATATAATATTGTGATGTGAAAACTTATTTCACACATTCTCAAAAAAGATTACATAATGTTAGCTGCGATGTCTCAGTGCACAACCACACTACGCATTCATTGGACTCAGTATGAATAAGTTGCTTAAACTTATTTTCTTATCATTTCGTGCATCTCTGTGGATAATATATGGTGGAAGGGCGTGAATGTGTGAATTGTGGAGCAACATCAACTCCTCTGTGGCGGAGGGATGGAACAGGTCATTATCTGTGTAATGCATGTGGACTCTATCACAAGATGAATGGCCAGAACCGACCACTTATCAGACCCAAGCGGCGACTGGTAAGTGCCAGACACAGACACGTACACTTTTGCATACGCTTGCAAGCACAAACAGAGTTGCAACACGAACATCTTTTAGGACACTGCTCTAAAAACAAACTGAAGAAAACCATTGATAAAGGTTTGCCTGCTAACCTTTAACCTGCATTTTGCCCATATATTTGGGAAATGCCAAAGTTTTCACCCCATGACAAGGGTAAAGAAAAAAAGAAGCATTAAGGATTCTTCATCTAGACAGTCAGGTGATACATTTCAATAAAAAACACTGCTTGTGTATGTAAAGCTCTTGACAGTAATAACATTTACAGTTAAAATGGTAAAGGTTCTAAATAGTGACTACTAACATTGTGCCCATGTGATGTAAACTGTAAAATAGAAATCCGTAAAATGTATGGGTAAATTACCGACAGCTGTGTTTGCTAGAGATTTACTGTGAAAAATGCGGTAACCACGTTTCAAGCTTTACGGGATGTCATTTTGATGCCTGTATATTTTACGGTGCATTACCATTTTTATTATTAAATTATAAACTTGATACATTAAAGGTGCTATATGTAAGATTGACAACAAGCATTTGAAATGGGTACTACAGTCCAAATTAAAAATATTGAAGAGTTGTCTGCCTGGCCCCAGACTCGAAGCTCATGTGGGTTGCCAGAATGTTGACATGCAAATATAGCCAACACAGCATCTGTTTTAAAGGACTTCTGGACATTAAGCTGTCTCCATCTTCCAAAGGCATCTCCAATATGTATCCTTGTTTTACTACACCTCTGGTCATGGTTGTTTTTAGATGGATGGCAAGGCCTTTTAAGTCGGGTGGACTCTGTTATCTTTGATCCAGTTCATTTGCTGGCTTCCATGACTGCAGCATGCAGTGATGTATGCCAGCAAACTTGTTCAAATCTGCCAACCTGGCGGTGTTGAAATACTATTGGTGAGTGGGCAGTGGGCGGGATCACACAGGTCAAAATATAAACAGAAATTTCAGCCCAGAATGGAAACTTCAAAGTAGAATATACTGGCTGTAGCATTGTTATCGGAGAAGCCAGTATTTCAACTTAGCATGTTTTCCAATTCTCTAATGACATATTATGGTTATTTTATGATTTAGTACAGTATAAATATTACATATAGCATCTTTAACCTTCTGAAACTGTAAAAATCTGCTTTACACTTTATAATGTATTGGTAATCACTGAAGTAATTACAGAAGAGCACATGATGACATGAAATTCATCAATAGTGGCCCTTCTAGGAGCAATGACTAATAAACATGTAGACACAGAGCTTAGTGTCACTTACACAAACACTAAACACCATCAGGGTAACACGTGAAATTAAATAATGCAATAAACACGAACAAAACGACATAAAATATAACACAGAACAGCTCAAAGTACATAACTTCTATTAAAAATAAGAAGAAACTTTACTATTCCCATAAAACGTAATGAAATTTAATGGGTCATACAGGGAATTCTGGAAACCGGCTCGGTTACTAACCTAACCTCGGTTCCCTGAGAGGAGGGAACGAGTATTGCGTAAGTAGCTTACGCTATGGGAAAACTCAGTTTCTCAACAAATATTGAAGTCTTTATGTAAAACGCATTGCAGCTGCACAGCAGACAGTAATGAGCGAGGCAGCTCGGTCATTGGCTGTGCTGCGGCAACTGCTCGAACCAATGACGGGGCGACTCTGAACGCGCGACCAATGGGCGCGCGCCTCGTGTTCGCGCGCTCAGAGCCCGCCGAAATTAGCATAGCCAGGCTATATAATGGGCACCCCGTCATACGAGTTCCATTAGGTTCAATCACGGCAGCTTACCCAATACTCGTTCCCTCCTCTAAGGGAACCGAGGTTACGTTAGTAACCGAGTCGTTCCCTATCGAGAGGTCTCTCCTATTGCATAAGTAGCTTACGCTATGGGAACACCATGTAAAATGCCGTGCGTGCTGACTTCGCTCTATAAAGCCAGAGGCAGATGCCTGAGCCTTAAAGCAAAGTGATTATTCCATGAGCCGGCCAACGGCGAGCTACATAATGGGATAGTATAGAGCGCCCTTCCAAGGTGGTCCATAGTGGGGCGCTCATAGTACAAACACAAGCACATATCTTATGTACTGAGTTTTCTATGTACTGATATGCATAAAACATCCTCTAAGTCGGTCAGAGACGGACCTTATAAGGGAGGAGATAATGCTCAGCATATACATACTCCAGTCCATTCTACAGTCAGGCTGATAGAATGTTGGAATGCATTTTTCAATGTACTGATATGCATAAAAAATCCTCTAAGTCGGTCAGAGACGGACCTTATAAGGGAGGAGATAATGCTCAGCATATACATACTCCAGTCCATTCTACAGTCAGGCTGATAGAATGTTGGAATGCATTTTTTCTATGTACTGATATGCATAAAAAATCCTCTAAGTCGGTCAGAGACGGACCTTATAAGGGAGGAGATAATGCTCAGCATATACATACTCCAGTCCATTCTACAGTCAGGCTGATAGAATGTTGGAATGCAATGAGGGGACCTGTAGGTTATAAAACCTGATAAATGTCGAAGGCGAGGCCCAGCCCGCCGCCGCACAAATATCTTCAATGGGTATCCCACTCGACCAAGCCCACGAGGAGGCCATGCTCCTCGTAGAGTGAGCTCTGACGCCTAAAGGGCATTGAAGGCCCTTGGCTTCATAAGCTAGCGCTATAGCATCCACTATCCAGCGCGATATTCTTTGCTTTGAGACTGCGAGACCTTTAGTGCGGCCGCCAAAGCATACGAATAATTGTTCCGTCTGTCTGAACAGGGCAGAATGTTCCAAATATACTCTGAGCGCCCTGACCGGGCAGAGTAAATTAGCGTCGCTTTCGTCTGCTGGGGACGATAGCGCTGCCAGAGATATCACCTGTGCTCTGAAGGGTGTGGAGAGCACTTTAGGAATATACCCGTGCTTTGGCCTAAGGACAACTCTGCAGTCGTTAGGTCCAAATTCCAGGCAAGCAGCGCTTGATGACAGCGCGTGCAGGTCGCCCACTCTCTTGACTGAGGCGAGCGCCAGCAAGAGCGCAGTTTTGAGCGAGAGCTGTTTAAGGTGCACGGTTCGGAGAGGTTCGAATGGGGCACTCTTGAGTGAGTCCAGGACCGTGGCCAGGTCCCAGATCGGCACCGAGGTTCATCCTCCTGGTTCATCCTCCTAGCGCCTCTTAGGAAACGAATGATTAGGTCGTTTTTCCCTAATGAACGTCCTTTATCAGGATTGTGTGACGCCGCTATGGCAGCCACATAGACTTTGAGCGTGGAGGGTGTGTGGCCCGCCTCCAGCAGCTCTTGCAAAAAGGCGAGTACACTTGGTATCTCGCACGATTTGGGGTTCAAGCTCTTGGTATCACACCAGTCACTGAACACTTTCCACTTTTGGGCACATAAGCGCCTCGTAGAGGGTGCTCGCACCTCAGTGATGGTTCTCAAAACTCCACTGGGGAGGTTCTCGGGAACCCGTTGAGGGGCCATGCATGGAGGGCCCACAGATCGGGGCGGGGATGAAGAATCATCCCGTTGGCCTGCCTGAGGAGGTCTAGCCTCAACGGAATCGGCCATGGGGCAGATTGCATCATCTGCATCAGTTCTGGAAACCACGTTTGGTTGTTCCAGAGTGGGGCTACCAGAAGCACTGCACATCTCACTTCCCTGATCCGACTGATGACCTGAGGTAGCATCGTGATCGGGGGAAAAGCATACAAGGGGCGGCTCGGCCAGACTTGGGCGGCGCGTCCGTGCTCTTTGAGAAGAAAAGGGGGCATTGCGCGTTTTCCCTGGAGGCGAAGAGGTCGACCTCTGCCTCGCCAAAGTTTTGCCATAACCACTGAACCGTCAGGGGGTGGAGAGACCATTCTCCTGGGAGAACCTTGTCTCTGGACAGCATGTCTGCTCCCTGGTTCAGGGCGCCTGGCACATGCGCTGCTCTCAGCGAGCGCAGGTGGTGTTGTGACCATAAATGAGCTCCCTGGCCATAGAGTGCAGGGAGCTCGACCTGAGTCCACCCTGGCTATTTATATACGAAACTACCGTCATGTTGTCCGTTCGGACCAGGACGTGTTCGTTTTCAGGTACGGAAGCAGGGCTCTGAGAGCCAAGGCGACCGCTTTCATTTCCAGACAGTTTATATGTAGGCGCTTTTCCGGGTTTGACCAAAAGCCGGATACAGGCCTGCCCTCGTAAAGGGCCCCCCATCCTATTTTGGAGGCATCTGTCGTGATAATTTTTCTCCGCGTATTTACGCCCAGACTCACGCCGGTTTGATACCAGTTGACGGCTTTCCAGGGCGTCAGGGCTTTTATACAGCCGTGATTCGCTCTGATCAAAAAGTGGCCCGAGCGCCACGCGTGAGTGGGGACACGGCTCTTGAGCCAGCGCTGGAGAGGACGCATGTGCAACAATCCTAGCTGGAGTACCGCTGATGCCGAGGCCATGAGACCGAGCATTCTTTGAAATCATTTGACGGGGCTTGTGCGCCCGTTCTGAATGATGTTGCAAGGCGTCGAATAGAGAGTGCACGCTCTGATGAGAGGCGCGCTGTCATCTGCACTGAGTCTAGCACTATTCCCAGAAAAGAGATATTCTGGCTGGGGGATAGCACGCTCTTTGCAAAATTGATTCTCAGACCCAGGCATTCTAGATGGCTGATAATCCAAGATCTGTGCGTCATTAACTGACCCTCTGATTGTGCTATGATTAGCCAATCGTCGAGGTAATTCAGTATTCGCACTCCCGCTGTCTCAGGGGAAAGTGCCGCGTCCATACATTTCGTGAATGTACGGGGGCCAATGATAGGCCGAATGGTAGTACTGTGTACTGGTATGACTGTCCCTCGAGCGAATCTCAGAAAAGGCTTGTGATGAGCGCTATCGAATGTGAAAGTAAGCGTCTTTCAAATCCACTGATAGAAACCAATCCCGAGGCGAACTTGCGCGAGGATATGTTTGGTTGTTAACATTCTGAACGAGCGAATCATTAAAGCTTTGTTCAGATGTCTGAGATCTAGGATGGGGCGGAGGCCACCGTCCTTTTTCGGGACGAGAAAATAGCGGCTGTAAAAATCCGCCTCGCTCATAGAGGGAGGAACAGTTTCTATAGCGCCTTTCTCTATCAGTTTGAGCACCTCGGTGCGTAGAACATGTGACACATCTTTCCTCACTTTCGTCTCGACCACCGCTGAAAAGCGGGGTGGTCTCGTGGCGAATTGAAGTGAGTAACCGTGTTTTATTATGTTCAAAACCCATTTTGGCATGTCGGGGATTTTTTCCCAGGCTTTTGCTCGCACAGATATGGGCTGAATGTTGGCTGGGGGCGTGTCGCAGTGACGTATGGGCCCCACCGGCAAATTGCCTTTTTGCCTACAGCTCCCAGAGGCGCAGGTGCGCGCTGAGCAGCCGTGTTGAGTGCCGAGTGCAGGGGTGCGTGTGAGCTTACAGGCACGCACGCTATCTCCGTAATGCTCGCATCGTGAGCTGGAGAAATGTTTGAAACTGTATAGACAGTGTTTACAGGTGGGGGTGCATACATTGTAATAGGCACGCGCGCCACTTTCATAAAGCTTCCCGCTCTTAGCGGGGAGTTTCTTAACTCGTGCGTCGCATCTGTGATGCTTGCGGCATGAGACAGAGAACTGTTTGAAACTGTATGTGCAGCTCTTATGGGTGGGGGTGCATCTACTGTAGTAGGCACGCGCGCCACTTTCATAAAGCCTCCCGCTCGCGGCGGGGTGTTTTTGGCCATGCATACAGTGTTTGTAACTGCAGGAATGCGCACTTTAGTGTGGACAAGTGACCCCTTAGTAACACAGGCAGAAAATGTGCTAACACTGAGCTTACAGCTCTCAGAGGCGCGGGCGCGCGCTCAGCAGCTGTGTTGAGTGCCGAGTGCAGGGGTGCGTGTGAGATTACAGGCACGCGCGCTATCTCCGTAATGCTCGCAGCAAGAGCCGGAGAAATGTTTGAAACGACAGTGTTTACGGGTGGGGGTGCATACATTGTAATAGGCACGTGCGCCACTTCCCTAAAGCTTCCCGCTCTTAGCGGGGAGTTTCTTGGCTCGCGCGTCGCATCTGTGATGCTCGCGGCGTGAGCCAGAGATCTGTTTGGAACTGTATGGGCAGCGCTTATGGGTGGGGGTGCATCTACTGTGGTAGGCACGCGCGCCACTTTCATAAAGCCTCCCGCTAGCGGTGGGGTTTTTGGCCATGCATACAGTGTTTGTGTGTAGGGGTGCGTGCAGGACAGCAGGCACGCGTGCTACATTTATAGTATTTCCCGCTTTTACTGGGGAAGTATTTATAACTGTGGGAACAGTGCTTGTGTGTAGTGGTGCATACATGACAATAGGCACACGATCTACATTTATGGGGCGTCCAGCTCGAGCTGGGAAAGTATTCGGCACTGTTTGGACAGTATTGATATGTGGGAGTGCGCACTTTAGTGTGGACATGTGACCCCTTAGTGACACAGTCAGAAAATGACTCTTTTTGTGATTTCTGTGTGTTGCCGTGAAAACGGCGTTTGATTGCAGGTGAGCGAGTTCTGTGACTGGCCCATTGACTGCTGTACAGACATTTCCAGCCGCCTGTAAGGGGACTGGGTAATGTTTTACACGTTTTGCTCGCTGCAGTGAAGCGTTCAGCGAACTCTCTTACCGTGCTGGTGCCCGTGCTCGTGTCCGCTAATGTCGACGGCGCGGGGTCGAAGGCCGAGCCCGGCCAGTCGTCGGATGCAGCGCCAATTGGAAAGGCTGTCATCCTTTTCACCGTCGTCCCCTGGCGCGCCGAACGAGATGAGACCCACTGCTCTGTTGGAGGGGTGCTGGTCCGTCTGCGTGAATTGGACTGGCGGCGGGAGTTCTCGGGTGGTGGTGAAGCACGCGGGACTGGCCCGGCGTGGCGTCACTGAAGTCCGCGTGCTCTGGCGGCCTCCGTGGCGGCACTTTTTCTTGCACGGCTCTAACAGAGGGACGGCAGCACGGTGGTAGCAGGCTCGTTCGCGGCGAAGGCGGCGAGCGAGCTGGCTCGTTGAGGCCCAGGGAGTCACATTCGGGGCATCCGCCTCGAGTGAAAGCAGCTTCTGCGTGGTCAGGTCCCAGGCAGCGAGTGCAGATAATGTGACGGTCCCTGTCAGGAAGAAGGCCTCTGCACGAGGCGCAGGTCGAAGGCATTTGGAACAACGCCTCGAATTTGCTCTTTTACTAAATACAAAAAGTGTCACAAAGGCGAACAATTGCAAAGTAGCTTAGTAAAAAGGATATAGTGATGCGCGCCGGATGGCGTAGCAGAAGGCTTCGAAGGCGGCTGAAGACGCCGGCGTCCTCTTAGCAGTCCTGCTGTAGGCTTGTCAACGGCGGGCGAAAGACTCCAACAATCCGGAGGATCCAGCGAAAAGGAGGTCTTCGCTGAAGGAGATTAAATCTAAAGGAACTCGTATGACGGGGTGCCCATTATATAGCCTGGCTATGCTAATTTCGGCGGGCTCTGAGCCGCTGAAGCATGCGTAGCGCCCATTGGTCGCTGCGTTCAGAGTCGCCCGTCATTGGTTCGAGCAGTTGCCGCAGCACAGCCAATGACCGAGCTGCCTCGCTCATTACTGTCTGCTGTGCAGCTGCAATGCGTTTTACATAAAGACTTCAATATTTCTCGAGAAACGGAGTTTTCCCATAGCGTAAGCTACTTACGCAATAGGAGAGACCTCTCGATAGGGAAACCCAATTACGGTTTTTTAATGTAATTTTAACAATAATTTACCTTTAAAAAGTACATGTACTAATAGTATCAATTAAACATAGTATACATTTTTACCGTTAATTATACAGGAAAATCATACTTTTTACTTCTAAAATAAATTTTTTAGCATTTCAGCATTTTATTTTTAAATATATTATAACTTTTTACCATATATTTCAAGGTAACTAATAGTTAACCAATAAAAATGTTTTACAGTAGCACTTTTAGAGTATTTTACTGTTAAAATTACGGACATTTTATAAGTATATGATGGTGGTAGTGACAGAGAATATGTATTGAGACTGGAGAATAACAGAGAAATAGAAAGAGAAAGTCTTGTGTGTTTATGTGATGGACCACTGAAGATGCCTTTTCACTGCATCCAAGCTTTTGGAATTACAGTAAACGTGTGATTAAATACATAAGTCATTTATTTCTGAACACGCAAAACCTATATATTTAATGAATTTCTGATTCATATTTGCTGAATTAGAGTTGTAGTTGCTGTTAATGATCATAATATTAACAATAAAAACAGTAATAATGATAAATAATACTATTAATTAATGATAAATACAGAGAGAATATTAATCCTGTTTTTTTTTTTTCATTCATTCATCTGCTCAACAAAATCACACTCAGTAATATCATTCTGAGATATACCTCTGGGAGCTTCGCCTTCAATGAATAAAATCCAGAATACAGACTTCCGGTTCACAGCTTATTCACAATACGTACACAATGCATGATGATGATGATAGAAAGCACTTAAATATGAAAACAGACAAATCTGGGAATCTGCTTTTTAAGGTCCAAAAAAGAGGACATGTATGTGAAAAGATGACTATGGTCTCCCTAGTTTTCATTTAAAAATCAGCAGATTTGAGGGACGTACCATTTGGAATTATCCGTCAGTGTTTTAAAAAAATAGGCAAATGATGGTGTGCACCCCCCGAACTAATGTCAGTTGCATAAATTAGTTCACATTTAATATATAGTCTAGTCAAAAAAAGCATTTTAATTTTCATTCCAAAATGTCAACAAAATGAAGTAATCTTTAATCAAATAAACAAAAATAAATACAGTTTTAGAAATTCTGTTTTGTTAAATATTACACAATTCAACTTGATGGACTTTTTTTTTATTAAAATAGTAGTACAACTACACTCAGCAAGGAACATTATTGTTTTTCTGCAAAGCCTACTTTAAAACTACATTTGTGTGATTAGATATGAGTAAAGAGAAGAAAATATTTTAACATTAGTAACCATTCAAATAAATATTTCAAGTAGGCTATAGGCTTATTATAATCTGATGAGGGGACTGCTATGCAGACATCTGCAGAACTGCTATCGTGACTAAAAAATGAAGGAAAACACCTAATAAATCAGCTTGAAAGTGGCTGCCTCGATGGATTTTGTATGACCCTCTTTCTGAATGTATTAGCTGTAAATTAGACTGACAAGCTTCGGAACTCATGCTTTTATTCAGTGTGTGACGAGCGCTGGTGCACCAGTCAGCTACAGGTCGTATATTTCAAGAGGGCCTGTCGAGACAGGTCGGTCCATTTATTTCCGTGGCAGGATGTCTGTCCGGTACCGATAACTTCGCGAACTTCGGAAGAGCTTCCGTTCGCGGTTGTTTTCTCACTCTATTTTTCTGACATATGGAGAGTCTACAATAGCTCCTTGAGCACCTCTCCACAAGACAGGCAAAAATATATAAGAGATGGGAAAGGCGTTAAACGAGTCACGTATATGCTATAATTACGTTAAATTATGGTTTGTTTAAGGGCGTAATTTTAGAGATAATAACAAAGATTCTGACCAGGCCAGTATGCTGTTTCTTTGTTTTGTTTTATTTCTTAATTACATTGGCTTCATAACAAATAAAAAAGTCCTACTGTTAACATTAAGCTCTGAGGAGATATTTTTCTGTACATGATTGATATATATATATATATATATATATATATATATATATATATATATATATATATATATATATATATATATATACACACACACACACAGGGTTGGGAGGGTTACTTTTGAAATGTATTCCTCTACAGATTACAGAATACATGCTGTAAAATGTAATTTGTAATGTATTCTGTAAGATTACTCAATGTCAGTAATGTATTCTAAATACTTTGGATTACTTCTTCAGCACTGGTAGATTTTTTTCACTTGTTTTGACTATAAAACCTCTGTCAGTACAGTAAGACAAAATACACATGTTAAAAATACATTATCTGAAAAACATAAATATCTTGTGCAGTGTTGTTTCTAAAACAAGATTCATCAAATTGATCTTGTTTTAAGGATTTTTAGATATTTTTACTGGAAAACAATTAAAAAATTGTGATCAAGAATAAGATTTTTGTCCTAATATCAAAGATCTTAATAGAAAAAAGAAATTATAATCTAACGTGAATTTTCTTGATAAAAAAATATGATTGTGCTGGTAACATGTGCATGTAAAATGGCTAGAAATAGCATTTTAGTTTAGCGTAAAGCTGACAATTTACACACTGTTTATTTCTATTTATTCTGCTCCAAACTTACTTCAAACTTTTCCATCTGAAAGGACTAAATATTAAATGAAACAAATGACAATAAAATGTAAAGTAATCTCTTCAGTAATCAAAATACTTTTTGAATGTAATTGTATTCTAAATTACTTAAATTGTAACTGCAGTAGAATACAGTTACTTATATTTGTATTTTAAATACGTAATCCCGTTATATGTATTCCGTTACTCCCCAAACCTTTCTATATAGTACTGTGCAAAAGTCTTAGGCACTAGATACTTCACAAAAACATTTGTCTTAAGATGATTATTTATATTTTCAGTTTTAGTGTGTCAATAGGAAATATACATTTTAGGCTCCCAAACATTACTTTTGCAAATAGATCCAACAACTAAGAAAAACTGTATCCAGGTGTACCTAGTATAATTGGTGCTGTTTTAAAGGAAAAGATGGTCACACCAAATATTGATTTAGTTTTTTTTAGTTTTTTTTTATGTTTACTGGACTTTGTATGACATTAATTGATAAATGAAAAATATTTATGTCATTATTTTTGAAGACAACCTCACTATGCAACATTTTTCCCAAGTGCCTAAAACTTTGCACAGTACTGTGTATATATATATATATATATATATATATATATATATATATATATATATATATTGCAAAGCTTAAAGGTCTAATCTAAATATTTATTATTTTCATAACATTATGTCTATCATATAATTTCAGTCATATTCTTTTTTAAATTTCAGTGTTTTAATGGAGACAAAAAATCTCTTCCTGTTAAAATTAATTTAAATAACATTTACTTTTAATAACTTAAAAAAAAAACCTTTTTTTCTACATGCCATTTCAACTTTCAAGCCAGAGCATACAAATCTTGCTACAGGCTTCCTAATATCGGACGTGAAACTGTTTTTTCCCTCCTGCATGACCTACTTAAATTATTTTGTTCTTAAGTTTTATGTTCTGTCATTGTCCATTGTCTTGGCATTTTATCTCTGTGTTTTTGTGTGATATGTATGTGGCAGTCAGCATCTAGTCGAGCAGGAACCTGTTGTGCCAACTGCCATACAGGCACCACCACACTTTGGAGACGTAATGCCAATGGAGAACCTGTGTGTAATGCCTGTGGTCTGTACTACAAACTACACAACGTAAGTGGCACTGGAACTTTGTATAGACAGAGCCCACCAAACTGAATGATCTAGAATGATCGTGGTTTTTATTTGGATATTTAATTACACATATACTGTACTTTATATGCCTTTCCTAAATGCATACTTGTTAGAGGACTTGTAAGGGTTCTCAAAGAATTGTTTATGATTGAACTGAGAACAATTGCCCAAGAATTGCTTAAATTACCTAGCTTGTACTTAAAAATTTGCTATTTTTTATGTTGAATCTGCTGGCTATGACGGGGAGATGCTGAATGACTCAGTCAGGCTTCCTTAGCAACCAGTTGGCCCGGTTGCTAGGGTGGGAAGTGTCACGCTGATTCTCGCTCTTGGTGGGGCACGTGGTGAGTTGTGTGTGGGTGTCACGGAGAACAGCGTTGGCCTCCATGCGCGCTAAGTCTCTATGGTAACCTGCTCAACAAGCCACGTGATAAGATGTGCGGATTGACTGTCTCAGATGCAGAGGCAACTGAGATTTGTCCTCCGTCACCCGGATTGAGGCGAGTCACTACGCCACCACCAGGACCTAGAGAGCATTGGGAATTGGGCATGCCAAATTGGGGAGAAAATCCCCCCAAAATAGAAACCTTTAGTTTCATTGTTGTACAAATGGTGTACGATATCTCTGTATTTTTTGCATTCAGGTGAACCGCCCCCTTACAATGAAGAAAGATGGGATTCAGACCCGCAATAGGAAAATGTCTAGGAAGCCTAAGAAGAGGATAGTGGAACATTTTCCACAGTTTGACAGTTGTGTGCATGATAAACCATCCACCTGTAGCCACATGGCCACTATGCCCCACCCCTTCAATATGACCCCACCCTTACAATTACATTCTGCATTCGGTCACACCAATTTAGTCACTGCCATAATTTGAGAGACAATACCATATTAAACACATATTAAAACATACCTAATGAACCACAGCATCCATTTTATTAATGATTCAGCCTTAAATATTAGTCCAAATGTTCATTATGTAAGATGTTGTTAAAATGCTTTGTTCAATTTTTTATATGAAATTATATATTGTCTTGGTCTGCGCTTTATTTAGTGGATTCTCGTTTTGTCAAAATGTATTTTAAGACAACATAGAATCTGACTGTACACCAAGAGTTTAACGAATTAACTAGGCACTATCAATTAATAATAAATAGACCATATTTATTCAAATCATAATCACAAGTACAACAATTTTATGCCAGATTAAATCCCCTTTATGCCCACACCTGCCTCATTGAATCTAATCCCTAATCTAATACTGCACTGTATTTTATGGAACTGTGAAAAAGGAAGGAGAACGTCTTCCCCCACATAACGACTGCTGGCGTCCTGTTTCAACTGCATTAGGATTTTAAAGATCATATTATAAATAGTTTGCAAGTCTCTCTTTAAACCATTTTGTTATTATATAATTATTGCTTTAATTTATTTATTTCTTTATTCATATTTTCAAGCTTTATATAAAAATGCTTATATCAACATTAGTATCTTCTCTGAACACACACATATTTACACACATAAAATGTAAACAGAACACACACTTTTTTACTGTGTACCTGGATTTTGGTTAATAAATTATTTAAACACTATATCTTATGACTCCTTGCCTTATTTGCAAAAAGTTACAAAATGCGAGTGAGGATATGCTGCAAACATATTTAGACAAAAAGGACATGTTTTACAGAGTCTTACACAAACACACACGGCTAAACAGCTTATCAGCATCCTGACTGGACTGAAGCAGTGAATGAAGAGCAGGACACTAGAGAGACAAGTGGAAATGGAGAGATGAGATAAAGAAGAAAGAGCAGAGAGAGTCTTCAGGCTTTGTGTTCAGGATGACTTGTGGCCTGGATAAAAGCAGCCTTTTGTCACTGGAGTCCCTGCTCACTCATTACATCTTGCGTTTAGACAATCATCAAAGTTCCAAAGGTTGTATACCACAGTAGAGCAACAAGGGCTGGTTAGATTTCTAACTACATTTCAATTTGCAAGTCATTGTATTATGACTCTGTACATTTTATTTAAACTCAAATGGCTGTGATGCCTTTGTACAATACTATCAGCACAATTACGTACCACTCATGGAAAGATCCAGGAGCTTTCTTTTACAGCTTAAGATACTCCAACCAAATAAAAAAATGAAACAGGTCTGGACAAATCTAGTATTCTCTAATGTTGCTGAAGATATTTTTAGGCATATTTCCTGTCAATATCTTAGGGATTTGAGGTCATCCTTCACACATATTGGCCAGCTATTATTCTTTCACCTGTGTCTCTCAGTATCTCATTACTTAGTCAAAGTCCATGCCTCTTATGTCCCTGTATATCTCTAACCTAAATCACTTTGCTTTTGTTTACCCTTTAATGCTAAACGACCCATTGAACATCGCTTCAGGAGTCCATGAAACTGATTCTTTGGCAGTTAAAAAGATGAGGACTTAACCCCTAACATCTACAGAAACACATACAATAACATGAACCAAATATTCATTAAATATTAAAATATTTGATATATTAGTCAGGACATACTACAAAGACACTTAAAGATTCCTTTAAAAAAAAAACATCCAAAGATGCCAAAACATTCTTATATGAAATGGGAAACTACTGTGAACATTTTTTAATTCCTTTTTTAATCTTTTAAATCTGACCTAACAGTTGTAGCTATTTGCAAACATTGTGTCTGAAAACTGGGGCACAACAGAACTCTCCCATCCAACACAGGCCTAGCAGCATTTAACCCCTTTCTTTGACTCTTTTCTTCTGCTCTCCTTATCATCCTGTTTAGCAGTTACATAAATTCATTCATCCTCTGTCTCTGACCAATCACTTATTTCAAATGACAAACACCAACTGTGAGCACTCAGTTCCCATTTCCAGGGACAGTTTGTGTGGTGTTGGAAGGTAAATGAGTATGTGTGAGTACTTTATTGTTATCCTCCTGAGACGGCGTACCAAATCTGCTTAATTCTCTCTCCCATCCTCTTTCTTCACTCTTTTTGTCCCTGTCCTAGTGATTTTGTCCTAAGAGAAACCTTAGAAGGAGGAATGTAGGCCGAAATCAGGAGGGGATTGGATATAAAGACAACAATCAATAATATATTTACAAGCCCTGTAGTGAAAATGCTCTTTCTATTACATATTATAGTTTCAGCATAACAGTTGAATACATTTTTTTACATGAATATCTCAATTTCGTAGTGTTTGACATGTCCCCGTTTTTCTCTAATGACAGCATGTACTGGCATTTATTCTTTGATTTTTGTGCAACATCTGAACCCATATTATCCCAGCATGAATGAGCAGCCAGATCTAAAAGGAAATTATGTGTCAGGAACATTTTGCAAAACAAATTAAATGGTTTATCACGGCAGTTTCAACATAAAATATTCACTGTGTGACACTGTTCCCTCAAATGGATTTTTAGGCAAAAAACCTACCTCTCTAGCCTAAACCTTAACCCAGACCTAACCACTATGACACTTTTGGCTCATGTGTCGACTCTTGTGCCCTTCAGAGTCCAATGCATAGCAAGTGCAATTTGGTTGCACTTGAACAAGCTGGTAAATGTTGGTCATTTAATGCAAATGTTAAAATGTGTCACCTTTCAAGTCATGTAATTGTAAAAGTGTTCTGTCATAAGATAGCTGTATGAGGAACAGTGTGAAAAGTAAGTGTTAATGAACTGATTATCAGCCCTTGACTTCTGTGAAAGTGAAAGAAAGTAATGGTTGGTGTAGTGTTTATTTCACCAGGACACTGCCCGTGTAAAAATCCACAAGACAAGATTGGATTCAAGAATGTACTTTTGTTGAGTCAGCAAGCTCAATGTCACAAATTTGCTTACATTTGATAAGCCACCTTGGAAAAGTGCAGAATTAAATATTTATCTTTGCCCTAACCCTTGTGTTGTGCTCGTTTTGAACTAACACATTTTGTCTTCCTGGTCAAAAATGAATGGCTCGCACTAAGATTGTTTTATAAATCTCATATTGCATATATTATCACAAGATACGGCATTAGATCTTTTTATCATGTTTTTAAAATTGATTGATCTGAGTTTATGAGACGATGCACAATAGGGTTCTCAACACACATTGTGTGTGTGTGTTGTGAATATGCACATGTCTGAGGACTTGGTGTTTGCATACACTCATCCACATAAATGCACAAATAAGCATTGGGATGCCCTGAACACTAAATATTTCTGTAGTCTAATCTGTAGGGTAATCTTGTCTAATCTACTCATTTCCAATGGCCGGTCATTTAAAAAAAAAAAAAAAATGTTAATCCCATTTTCTCCCAATTTGGAATGCCCAATTCTCATTAGAGGTCCTCATGGTGGCACGGTTACTTGCCTCAATCCAGGTGGCGGAGGATAAGTCTTAGTTGCCTCCACTTCTGTCCGTGCATTTTATCATGTGACTCAATGTGCATGACACCGCGGAGACTCACGGCATATGGAGACTCATGCTACTCTACGCGATCCACACACAATTGACCAAACGCCCCATTGAGAGTGAGAACCACTCATCGTGACCACGAGGAGTTTACCCCATGTGACTCTACCCTCCCTAGCAACTGAGCCAATTTGGTTTCTTAGGACACCTGGCCAGAGTCACTCAGCACATCCTGGATTCAAACTCGTGACTCCAGGTGTGGTATATGTCATTTTTGACAGGGAACACAACAAGTGTAACAAAGTGGAGGAAAAAACAATAAAGAAAATTGTCAATTTTTTTTGTGTTTTCAGATACCATATTTGAACAAATTCAAGGAATTTTATTCCAATTGGGTTAGGTAAAAGAAAAAAAGATACCCTGGTCAGAATGACCAGAACACCACATAAGGGTTAAATTGGTCACGATCATAAAATTACACCACAGCAATCAATCTGACAAGTTGAATATTCAGGTGCTTAATGAGTCATTTGAAACTTAATAATTACACTTTTATAATACAATAAGAGAGGCAGGATAAAACACTAATACACAGAGTCACATACTGTATAGAGCTGTGAAAGGCAAGAAAAAAAGATGAAAATGAGACTCAGTGAGAGCAGGCAGAAAGCAAGAAAACAGGCCGGCTACAGATTTAAGATAAGCTGGCTGGCTGTCAAATATTTGTAAAATGTGCAGACAGAGATTGAAACAAAGGAAAAAAGAAAGAAAGAAAGAATACATTTACTAATACTTCAGTCTTTTAGGGAAACAAAAGCACACACTTTTAGTCAGGCGACTCCTTCAGTGAGCCGCTATTGTGTTTTTTTTTTATTGTTGGGATTGAAAAAGCCTGAAAAGATTGAAAGGCTTACGAATAGAACGGGACTCACATTTCTACAGTGACCCGAGCTGTACTGAGTGACAGCTAGGTCATTAGAACATCAACTGTAATTAGTATACTTTTTGAAACCCACACTATACAACCTATATACACACAAGCACTTATTCTACCCTTCATGTATCCAAGTAGCAATTCACAGAAGCTGTTGTTTTCAAATTTGTATAGGTGCAGGGCCAGATGGAGCATGTGTAGCAGCATAATATATACATCATTTAGATTTAGATAGAGTGCTTTAAATACGGATGTTATTGAACCAATTCAAATCATTAAACAAAACACATGCTCTTTTTTTAGATTTGTAAATCAAACCATCATGCATGCATTACTTACACAAGAAGTCTCCAGGCATCGAAAAAAAATTTAAATAAAAAATGGGCTTCATGTGGTAATGTCTAAATTAACTGGTTTGATTCAAGTCAAGACTATCATTTAAAATCACTAAATCAACCTGAATACATGAGGTTACACCAACAAAACAAATTTTAGGGGTTAGATTAGGTAGAAATAGCTCCTTATGGTAACAATTGCAGGTTACTACTTACAACACTCTCTGTTTTAACTCCTTTTACCCATCCCACACTAACATTCAGGTAATTGTTTTTTTAGAGACTGTTTCTAATTTAATAGCACTAATCTAATAGCTGGCTGTTTATCATTCAAAGATAAGATGGAAAGCCTGCTAATTTTGTTAGACCCTTCGGTAAGGGATGTGGTAGGCTTTTACCGCCCCATCTAATTGGTCCAAAGAGTCGGATATTGTATGTGTGTGTGACCTGAACTGTTCAAAACCGACTGACCTCTGTTATTTTCTCTCCTTTTGTCTATCAATTCATATTGAAGTGTCTGTCACTTGTGTAAACAAATTGATCACAAAACCTACAATGACAGTTTGATGCACTCTTTAACAATTGCATGGAAACTTCAAAGGGCAAGGGTTACAATCTTAGAAAGATCGACACACACTCTTTTAAAAGGATAGTTCACCCAAAAATGTTGCTCATTTCGTTCCAAACCCACATGACTTTATTTCCGACGTGGAACACAAAATCAGATGTCATGCAAGATGTTAGCCTCATTCACTTTTATTGTATGAAAAAAAAGATGCAATAAAAGTAAATGGTGACTGAGGGTAACATTCTTCTTAACTCACCTTTTTGTGTTCCATGGAAGAAATAAATCCTTTGGGTTTGGAACAACATGAGGATGAGTAATTGATAAAGAATTTTCATTTTTGAGTTTACAATCCCTTTAAATGTCTCTTTAGACTTAGTTCCAACAAATGATCAAATTCCCTTTTACACATAAAAGACATACACACCTGAGTGACAAAGCTCAATTCTTCAAAAGAGTGTGGCAATACTGCTGTAAAGAAGCCTGACCTGGAGGAAATGTGAAGAACAAAGAAAAAGGAAACAAGAGAAAGGAAGGCGTGGGCTAAAGGTTGTATGGACCTAACAAAGCAAAAAACGTAAAAAAAAAAAAATAAAATAGGTAAGAAAGAACAAGGGGTGACAGAGATAAAGTGCATTAGAAAAAAGGATGGAAAGGGGGATAATGGACTAGAACAAAGCACCTCTTGAATGAATGTGTTACATGACTGTGGGTTTTTTTGTGTGGAGGTGAATGTTACCTGTATGTTACTTTCTGACTCTGTGAAGACAACAGACTTTGCTTGCAAGGAAACGTGATATGTGTCTGAGTGTGTAAGTGAGTGAGTGAGTGAGTGAGCTTACAAAATCAGGGCTTCAAATCACTTCCATTGTAGACTTTAAAGGAATAGTTTACCCAAAAAATGAAAATTCTCTCAACATTTACTCCCTTGTACCATCCCAGATGACCTTCTTGCTTAGCCTTTCTTGCTGATCATAAACAAAGAGTTTTAGAAGAATATCTCAGCTCTGTAGGTCCTCACAATGCAAGTGAATGGGTACCATAATGTTGAAGCTCCAAAAGCACATAAAGGCAGAATTAAAGTAATCCATACGACTCCAGTGGTTAAATCCATATCTTCCGAATTTATATGATAGAAACAGATAAACATTTAAGTAATTTTTGCCTATCAGTCTCCATTTCACAATTTTCTTCTTTTGTTTTTTGCGATTCACGTTATTTTGCATATTGCTACCTGCTGTGCAGGGAGGAGAATTTATAGTAAAAAAGGACTTTTCACCCACATCTATCATTTCACCTGTGAAGATTTAGATTAATTTTATGCAGCATTCCTGTGCTTTTTGGAGCTTCACATTTTGGAGTACCCATTCACTTGCATTGTGAGGACCTACAGAGCTGAAATATTTTTTGAAAATCTTTATTGTGTTCTGTAGAAGAAAGAAAGGCATACATATTGGATGGTATGAGAGTGATTCAATTATGATAGAATCTCAAATGTCATGTCATCAGTCCTAATATTACTAGTAAGTACCTTATTCTCATTAAAAATACAATTCCTTATATATCACATGACGCCATTCATGTGAGTGTGTATGCAATTTTCTATGTGTTTGTAAAATGCTCTGAACATCATCATTTCAGAAAGTGATTTCAGTAAACCTAGAGTGCACAGACATAGTCAAGATCCTGCAAAAGCTTTAATGCAAATTATGTGATTAGTCTCTAGCAATAGCTCATTGATTTATCGAAGGATTGATGTTTTTGCTCAATTGCAAAAGTAATTGATTTATTGAGATCTTTGAACCTCTCTGGGGATAAAAACCTGGTCCGTTTTGACCACTGTGTGCTGTTTCAAATCAGACTAAACCCAACAGGTTTTCATAGTTTGCATTTTGTTCATGTTGTAGTTACATCTCAAAAACATACTCAATGAGGACTGACAAATCCATACACAACTCCACAGACCACTGAGATAAAGAAAGACATACAGTACAAAATGGCCCACATTACCCCCCAAAAAAAGAATCAACCACACATACTGTATAAATAAGTAGAGGGTAGTATTACTGCAATATTCAAATATTGACACTTCCTGATAGACAGGGTTACATGTCAATTTTACACAACACACATATGCAGCATAAGATAAAAGAACACTTCAGTATTGTGTGCATCTGCCATGAACAAAAATACCGTAACAGTCTTTTCTTAGCCAATGAAACTCATATTAATATGAATAAATAAATGAATAAATATATTTATATTTGATCCAATTGTAATTCATTCACAAAGTAGTTGTTACAAAGAACTGGTCAGTTTCTAGACAACACGAACACCGAATTCTGAGTCTAGTGACCACCTTTTAAATTTTTGTCTGTAGATCAAACATTATGATTGCGAACAATTATTATATTCTAAATTTAGTTTTCTGATAGCAATGTGTGTTGTGCTCACCTGTGAAAAACAGCACTATTCAACAGTGTGTTGTGGGTGGTCGGCAGTATGTTGCTAAGGTGTTCTGTGTGGTTTTTAGCAGTTTGTTCTGCAGGTGCTAGGTAGTTGCTTAAATGTCCAGAGTCAAAAGAGCCCATCCAAGTTTCTTTGATATTCTGGTCCTATTCACCTTATTCTTCGCCCGTTCTATTTCCCATGATTCATAGCGGGTTCAACTGACAAAACGGTTTCCTACTTCCGGTTGAAGTGTTTGTTTACATAGAATGCTAGCACTCGCGTAAAGGCTACGGTGATAGATTGTAGTTCTTAAAGTATAAGATAATTGTTCTGTCAAGATGGGAAGTAGTAGGTGGCTACACAAAATATCGTGAAAGCGACCGTATCAGAGTGCCACATCCCTCAAAATTAACAGGTTGGGTGGATGACATGAAGCTATTGCCAGGAGTTAGCCATATTGACATTATTAATTATTTTATTTTTTCGGAGGGTGTAGATCGTGAGGAGATGCGAAATTACAAAAGCACCGAGGCCTTCAATTACTTCTTTAGTAATAAAGTCAGGCGCATTTCTTTGCTGAAGCACGGAGACTATGTATTTTTGAAAGCAGAGGTAGACAGGAGTCAAAGTGCTAACCAGCCTAAGCTTATTGCTTGGGTTATGCTGCAGCAGTCGGGGGTGATAGAGACTGTCGGATGTTCATGTTCAAATCACAAAACAACTGTTAGGTGCTGCTGCGGTTAACAGTATGAACATTTTTTTTTTTTTTACCCAAACAATTTTGTACATTTAAAAAATGCTGAGCATAAGTATTGTTGTACATAAGTGAATATTTATAAATACATAATGTTGTTCATGTAAAATTGTGCAAATCTAATAAAATCTATTGTACACAAACTCAAATAATAACAACAAATTTCATACAGATTCAGATTTTTTTATTTAATGCCATATCAGCATTCAAAGCTATTTTCATGGCAAAAAAAAATCAATTACAAAAACACAAATATCATATAAATACAAAAAAACACAAAAACCTTAAGTCATATTATACAAGATTATTTTAATTAAAGGTTGTATCAGCGATGTATCAGCATAAGCATGGGGCAGTGGTGGCTCAGCGGTTAAGGCTCTGGGTTACTGACCAGAAGGTCATGGGTTCAAGCCCCAACACCACCCAAGACACCACTGTTGGGCCCTTGAGCAAGGCCCTTGAACCTATCTGCTCCAGGGGTGCTGTATCATGGCTGACCCTGCACTCTGACCCCAGCTTAGTTGGGATATGTGAAAAATAAATAATTTCACCATGTATATGCAGAAATGTATGTATAATGTGTGACAATTGATAAATTATTATTATAATGCCGTCCAAAAACGCGTCAGCATAGGCTCTGAGATCTTCCCACTGGGTGGAAATAGTGCTGTATGATGGTTGTGGCTCCTCAGGTATGCCCTCATCCTCCTGGTCTGTCACTTCTGCAGTTGCTGTAAAAAAAATAAATAAATAAATTAAAAAAAAAGAGCACATAGGCTACATGTTAAACCTCTGTCCATGTTTCTCACACTGACAACATTACAGTAAAAGCTTATGATAAATGGTGATGAAAGCTCTTCCTCGCTCAGGCTAACAACTACCTGGCCCACATTACGATAGCACTCATAACATTAAATCTACAGTAACATTTAGTGGACAAAGGCATAAACCATTAATGGCCAAGTTTTTAACATATTTACTCATAAATGGCATATTGTCTAAAAAAAAAAAAAACCGTAGGTTAGACTGCCCACAGATAACACGAATATTTCAGGCCGGTGGAGCTCATAAAAATGTAAACACATTTAGCTCATTAATGGGCATATTATTCATGAAAATATAGGTTAGGCTGCCTACAGATAACATAAATATTTTTGTAGCAGGCTTACCGTAGATGCTCGTAAAATGTAAACTAACCGGAGGTAGCTAAGCGTCTAACTAGGTCTGGCATGTGAAGTGGTAGCTGATACGCTAACCAGCCACAGACATTCTCTCCTCAATCATATGATCAAGCACTCAGTTTCTAAAAGTTTTTATCTTCTTGAATGTTAACAACAACCAACAACAGCACATGTGGAACCTGAACTCATTCTCTCACTGCTAGTAACTTACTGGTCGATCGCTACGAACCGGAAGTTGACAACCGGTGTCGTCGTAATGGCAGCGCGCATTGTTTAGAGCAGAATAAGGTGAATACTCTTAAGCATCATATTGGGGTTCTTTGGCTTCTATAGCAATAGCAGAACTCTTTTGGTGCTATATAGAACCCTGTTATAAAGTGTCTGTTTTTGCCTAAACAGTAGAAAGTAGACAGCAAAGTAGGGGTCAAAAAACATGACCCACACTCAAACATGGGGTGCCGTGAGACAACATCTCATATACAGCATGTACTGAGCATGAGCACAACTTTCAGCACCACAGCTCTGGTATCATAATTATGTTGGCTTACTGTTATTCTACAAACTTTGTTAAAAAAAAAAATCTAAATCCCTAAATGAAAGCAGCCAATAGCAGGCTGGGCTGCTATTTATATAGATTATGGATACCAGCATATGTGCATGTATGTTCTTGAGTTGATTGGCAGGTGATGTCTTTATCTAAAAAGTGATTGACTCCTTTACTTGTAATGCAGGACTTCTTTTTTTATATATCCATTGGCCTTTCAAATTTCTCTCATTAATTTTAATAGAAGTGGTCCAGCTCTGCTAAATAGTCTCTAGTGACAGTCTGCCCATCTAGCTAGCTGTTTGACTTACTGTAATGTACATTTAACCATACAAATGTAAACTTTTAAAGTAATTTAAACTTTCAGACAAGGCTTTGTCAAGCCACCATAAAAGTCTTGACAAACTTACCTATCTACGTCTAAACTGAACTATTAATGTCTTTAAAGAATCTTCAAATAAATCCTCCTTTTTTTAGAGAGTAGATATTGCTCGGGCCCTTCTTTCAATTTGAACTCTTTTATAATCTTCCATGTAAGAAATTGTGCAAGTTTGATCATTTAGAACAGTAATAGCTTCATAATACACTGACTTCTCCTGACTCTGGGGGTACTAATGCCCTCTACATGTTTGACATTGTTATTGCAGCATCTACATATGGTGTGTAAAACTTGAAGTGGTGGGAGACAGAATAAGTGAAAGAGAGAAAGCACTCTTTGAGGCAGAAAATTTGAGATCAAAGAAAATGCTTAAAAACGCACACACACAAATTTCAATTGCCCATGTTGATGAAGTTGATAATGTCAATGTCAGCGGTAACTCAAACACAGAGCGTGACTTTACCCACAATTTGAGCTCATATCAAGATCAGTGCAGGTCCAGGGTTCAGGAAGGAGACAATCTGCAGCTCCTACCTCATGGGAAATCATATGTTTTATTTCTCTCTCTCTCTCTCTCTCTCTCTCTCTCTCTCTCTCTCTCCCTATTTCAGTCCCTTTTCTCTTTCAATTCATTTTTGTATTTTTAAACAGGCACTCTGAAAGACCTCTCTGATGAAGGACCCTGATTAGAGAGGTTAACACATTCAAGCTGTCATATCAAAGGCTTGTACATGCATGCACTCACACACACAACATAAGACCTAGATAATATCAGAGTCACTGTAGGGGAAAATGAGAGAGAGTAAAGATAGTGTGTATTTAACAATTTCATGAATCAATGTTACAAACACCGAGCAGCCATGAAAGCTGTATTAAGTTAGACATGCACTGAGTTCTGACGCCTGCAGCGTTTAACTGAGTGTTCTGTCTCCTTCCTCCTGCTGTAATTAATGAGAAAAATGTAACTCTGCTTCATCAATATTAATGCACATTGAAACACAGTACATTTGAAATCCTCGCAAAGAAGAAATAGATGAGTGGTCGGTCAGTATGCACACTACACCAGGCCGAATACTTCTAATATGACAAGTGAATGACAGCACACCAAGTTATTACCAATTGTAAGAGTTCCCAATCTTCTTGTAACAAATAAACAAATTGAGGTATTTCTTAGAATTCATACTCCGTAAAACTGAACACTCTAAAAAATGACATAGCAATTTTATCGAGCTAAGGTGGGTTTTAAGTCATTACATTGCATCTACATAAAAACTAACAAAATCTTCCAAATGTTGTCCCAACAAGACTAACAGAGTTATCGGAATTATTTTTTGCTGATTGCTGACTTTATTTATGCTGTTAATGTTGTTTTTTGTTGCCAGTGTTAGTCAGTGGTTGTGTGGTGATGTTTGGAGCTCATTTTTTAACTTAATGAAGTTTCTTGATTGTCAGTGTCATTGTGGTTTGTGTGTTAATGTCACACGGTCACAAAGGAGAGATAGAATTGCGGTGTTAAAACCCAAGTGCAAATTTGAATAAAGACACAAAATTATCAACAAGTAACAATGTCAACAATGTAGATTAAGAAGGTAATCTAAAGTTATTTGACTGGCTACTTCAGACTAAGATTAGTCAAAGGAAAACATGACATGAGGTTTTAAGTACATACAGGGATGATGACTAAACAGAGAACACCTGGGAACTAAGAAGGGGAACAGATGGATGTGATGAGGGCAGTGAATCATGGGAATTTAGTATGGGGACAAACTACAACAGAAGACAGTGTCATCATAAAAGTCCTTATAAACAGAAAGGTGACAAACTGTGACAGTTGAGGGTTGAGGTTAACTGTACGTACTGCCTTGCCATGCAAGACATACCCCTCTTCAGAGGCAAAGATTGCAGTTAACTTCACGTGAAAGTAACTGAAATGTTGACAAAATAAAACATCTCCCAGAAAAGACTCAAGATGATTGGAATTAATAGGAATGTAGAGATATTTCAATCATTTGGCGTGAGCCCCATCCTGCATTTCAGCATTGAGATCTTTGCTTGAACTGTCAGATCCTGCCGGAAGGAGATGACAGCATGGGAGAGGAGCATACCCCTACAGACGGAACCTAAACTGGTGGTGATCGGGTGGTGGGGGGTGAAAACAATGAGGCATTAAGAGCAATGAAAGGCAGCTGTGTGAGCTTATGAAGCAGAGGCTGGATTGTGATTGGATGAGATGCCTGACTGAATGAAAGCATAAAGATCATCCAGAGTCTTCCAGAAAGAACTACCGCTTATGTTTCCATTTCTTGTATTGCAAGTTGATAGTTGGATAAACAAGATATTAGTAGTTCTCTCAAAAATTATTTTTGCATTTAGTGAACAAATTCACATTAACTATGCACAGCAATGTTTCTGAAGACAATTGTTAAAGACAACTGAGAGAACTTAAAAATGTTATATTGTATATATTGCCTTGATATTTTAAGTTTGCTCAACAATTGTTTTTTAACAGTGAAATCATAAATTGGATTGTACAAATTGTAAATCAAATCAATGATGCAAACTGAAAAGGGCGGAGGCGACAGAGAAAGAAAGAAATGTTTAGATGGAGAAATACAGCTGAAAGACTAATGGAATAAATGTGAAGAAAGGCAGATATGATACATGCTCAGATATGCTCAATGGCATTAAGAACCTTAATAAAATATTGACTCTTGGCTCCCAAAAATAATATACAGATGACCATATCATCATGCTTCTAAACATTTGAGAATGCACCTTCATATTGAGTAATTGAAATTATAGTCATATAAATTGCTATACTGTTCAAGCTGTTACAAACACATTCTTTTTTTGGATGAAATAATTCACCCAAAAAGAAAAACCACTCTAATGTTGTAACCCATTTGAATGACTTTATACTGTGGAAAACAAAAAGACAATAACTGCCATATTAAATGTGAGATTCCAAATGACTATTTTTATTTTGGGTTGAACTATTACCTTTAATGTTAAGGGACTACAGAGCAGCATACAAATATTGGGAGGGAAAGGCCTTAATTTTTGTTGTCAGTTATATAGTAAGATATCGACATTTCTTTCTGTTAGAGTAAATGTGAGTATTAAAATATAAATATATTATATAAATCATCATGTGACAGCACATTTGATAGTCAAATTAAGAAAGAGTGCGTAAGAGTGTAAGATAGTTACCAAGGTTTGCACTCAAAAAAATACAATACAATTAGAATAAAGGCTCTGTTCTAATCTACCTATAAACAAGGAAGTATTACTTAGATTACAAGGAACTATTCAGATGGAATTTAGAATTTTAATAACACCTGCTTTTGACTGTTGACATTTTGAAGATGAATTTTCCTAAAGTTTTCCTCAAGTTGACATACTGAAACAGTAATAGAATTTATTTTTAGTACCTAATTTGTTTTGCTGATTTTGCAGTTTCAGATGGAAATTGGTACTTTAATTCACCAAAGTGGCATTCATCTGATCAGAAAGTATAGTCAGGACATTACTGATGTAATGTAAGTAATTACTGAAAAAGTCATTTTTGATCAAATCTAAACACTGTAGACAGGCCCCATTTCCAGCAGCCATCACTCCAACACTTTATCCTTGAGTAATCATGCTAAATTGGTAGAAAATCTCTTGCCATTATATCAAACACAGCTGAAAACTAACTGATTCATTAAATTAAGATTAACATTGTCTTTGAGTTGCCACAGTATCCAATAGACTGGCATGTCTTAAAGTCAATATTAGGTCAAAATGGCAAACAAGAAAGTGCTTTCTCTACAAACTCATCAGTCAATCATTGTTTTGAGGAATGAAGGCTATACAATGCTTGAAATTGCCAAATAACTGAAGATTTCCTACAAAGGTGTACACTACAGTCCTCAAAGACAAAGTACAACTGGCTCTAACAAGGACAGAAAGAGATGAGGAAGGACATATGTACAACTACACAAGAAGATAAGTACATCAGTCTCTAGTTTGAGAAATAAGACACCTCACATGTCCTCAGCTGACAGCTTCATTGAATTCTACCTGCTCAACACCAGTTTCATGTACAACAGTAAAGACAAAACTCAGGGGTGCAGGCCTTATGGGAAGAATTGTAAAGAAAAAGCCACATTCTGAAACAGAAAAACAAAAGAAAAGGTAACAGTAGTAAAGAAACAGACATTGAACAACAGATAATTGGAAAAGAGTGTTATGGATCTTAACTCCATTGAGCTTTTGTGGGATCAGCTAGAATATAAGATGCGTGCGTGAGTAGTGCCCGACAAACAGCCACATCTATGGCAAGTGCTACAGGAAGCGTGGGGTGAAATGTCACCTGAGTATCTGGACAAACTTACAGCTAGAATGCCAAGGATCAGCAAAGCTGTCATTGCTGCACGTGGAGGATTTTTTTTATGAGAACTCTTTGAAGTAGTTTAAGAAGTTAAATTTTTACAAATTGTAATAGTAATTTTTCACATTATTGTCCTGACTATACATTGTAATCAGTTTAATGCCACTTTGGTGAATAAAACTACCAATTCCTTTCCATAAGATATAAAACTGTACATTATTCCAAACCCTCTTTTATAGTGTACATAAACAAAGATATACAAATATTTAAAGCTAATGGGTAAACAATAATCATTGCAGTGCATAAAATGACATTTGCTTTTTCTTTTTTGCTGTCATTTTTTAGTCTCCAACTAATTTTGGATCACACACACACACACACACACACACACACACACACACACACACACACACACACACACACACACACACACACACACACACACACACCTGTACATTTATAAATGGGGTAACTGAGGGTAGGGTGTTTGAAAATTTATTTTGCACAAGATTTGTCAAACAAAAGATTTTTCACACAATATGGTCTGCAATTTCCACAGAACATACTATGCTAAACACGAAGACACACTTTTGCAAAGTATAAGTACAAGGATTAACTAATGGATTATTTTTATTAGCAAGCATATGACAGCATCTGTTGGAATGGGAATGGTGTGTCATGATGAACATACACTCATTACATTTTTAACTAATTTGAGTTAAGTTTGAATTTATAATTCCATATTTGAGAAGTAATAAAACTGTAAAGTAACATAATAGAAACTCTGCATGTTAGAAAACACGTTCAAAAGGATCAAGCTCCATATCTCAGACAATAGTATGCAGTCAGCATCTGATCTGATTGATCAGAACAGTCATTCCTGCAACTACCCCTTTAAAGGGATAGTTCACCAAAAAGATTCTGATTATTCACTCACTCTCATAATATCCCAGTTGTGAATGACTTTCTTTCTTCACCAGAACACATTTGAAGAAAAACAGAAAAATATCTTGGCTCAGTAGGTCCTTAAAATGAGTGAATATTTGACACCGGTTGTTAATGTCTTCTAAATTTTGATTCTTTTTTTTTACTCTAAATCATGCTTCCAGTCGGCAGTGGTACGCGTGTGTGATGAATAAAATTTGAAACACGCGAGAACTGACTCACATGCGTCACAGCTGGAAGAGCAGCACTGCTTACAAGTGAGAAGGAGAAACACTGTAAATTAGCTTTGTTGATTTTGGTTTAAAGTTGTAATTATCTGTTTCTTTACTCACGTTTGTGTGCCGAGATGTCTCAACCGAGTGGAGAACGTGAGTGTAGAAGTTTTGTGTTCACAGGCAATGGAGGAGTCAGGAGACAGCGAACAGTCAAGGTCAGAATTTATTTTCTCTGAACAGTTACGGCTTATAGCCAACTCAAAATCAGGGCTCTTTGTGTTGCCGGTCTTTCTCTCGGCTCATCCCTTGTGCTCTCTCCCTGCTCTGATGCTCTGTTGTGCCTTTCAGGTCTCCCTCTGCCATCAATATAATTAGAGACAGGTGTTAGATTAATCATAACCCAGGTGACGATCCTTGCCACTCTCCCTCTCCTGCAGACTAACTCATGACATGCCCCCCATGCCACAGTGAGGTTACATCTGTCTCCATGGCAAAGCAAATACGTCACACGAGAGACCGCTTGGACTCCACCCTCTCAGGAAGTGTTAGATTACAGTTAAAAAGTACATAAATATTGATCTTTATTTCACACCAAAAGCGATCGTATCAATTTACAAGCCATTAATTTAACCGCTGGTGTCGTATGGATGAAGTTTATTCTGACTGTCTGTGATTTTTGGAGCATCAAAAGAGAAATCTCAAATTACTTGCATTTTAAGGGCCTACTGAGCTAAGATTTTTTCCTATTTTTCTTCAAATGTGTTCTAGTGAAGAAAGAAAATCATACACTCTGGGGAAACCATGAGGGTAAGTACATTTTTGGTTGGACTCTCCCTTTAAGCTCTACTCAGTGGATTCTCAGTGGATTCTTTTTGTGGGGCTCATAAATGTAGCGTTTGAAGTTCAGGTGATTGGTGATTGTCTGAGGGTCTGGTTTGGTTTCCTCTGCTTTGGAAGATTCATTTTTGGTTCCACCCTTCCCTTCTTCTTAGAGGAAGAGGTTAGAAGCTGTTTGGTTTCTTTCAGTCCCTCTAAAAGAAGAGAAAGACAGAGATAGTGAGTGTACGAGTGGGAATTCACGAACAAGGACATATAAAGCTACTAGACACAAAATGTCTCAAGTTTTGGTCTGAAACACTTATGCTTTAAGCAGGATTTAAATGTTTATAAATTAGTGTTCCACAACAGGCCTCCTGTTATTTTCGGATAGACAGTAAAAATGATTGCAATTAAGAACAGAGCTATAAAGAGTTATAGTTTATACAATTAAAGGTGCAGTATTCAGAAACCTGTCTGAAAATATTTATTATTTGGAATAACATTTTGAATTACCACAGAAACCTGTAACTAAATATAACCTTTCAAACAGCGTTTCAGAGTTTGTGCTAGATACTAATTCAGTAACAATACTGTACAAATATGGCAAGATGATTTCTTATTTTTATCCTGATAAAATAAGCTTTTATATTTTATATTTTATAAATATTTTATAAAAAAAAAGAAAAAAAAAGAGTGGTACTGTTCTAGACAAAAATTTAATTTGTAAAAATCTAAGTAATGATATTAGGAAAATATCTAGTATGGCTATGTCTTGTTTACCTGGTATTCTGATTTTGATCTTGCCACTCTGGACCGAAGCTCCCTTCAACGGATCCTGTCTCTCCAGTCGACAGTTTAACTTTTATGCCCACAAACAACTGAAGGTTGATCTCCTTCTTAAACAGGTTTCGACCAATCACAGTGTAGTCATCCATCAAGATAAGGAGAAATTGGCCAATCCTGATAGCTAAAACCAATAAAAATACATTTGAGTGTATTAACAACTTGAGGGAAAATATATGTGGTTACCCGCTCCACAGCTCCTTCTTTCTGCTTGTCTTTGCTGATTTTTAGCCGAGGCAGTGTGGCCTCAGTGTAGTTTTTGTCCTCAAACCCTTCCAATAGCATTCCTTGAAAGGCAAGCCTGCATGTATTACCGTGGATATCTTTGTCCAGCCTGAATCCAATCACTAAGCAAAGTGCTGGAAATGTGACAGGCCGTTCAAACTTAAGTAATGCCGATTGTAGTGGTTCCCTTCTCTCACCCTCAGTCAAATACTCATCCAAATGGTGAAACTCCCAATCGAATGAGAAAGAGTTTGAGCTTTGCTCCTGAGAGTTGAGGCTTCCTTCTCCACATGCATTGTTTGGAAGCACTCGAATGAGGAATGAGATACGCGCATAACGGCTTCATGTCCGATGGTAATGTGGAACTTTGCACGGCTGCTAAGTGCACCACGATAGTATTCAATCTTTTGGACAGATATAATAGCAGCGTAAAGAGTTTGCAATGAACTTGTTGTGCATACTACACCTCGTTCCAGCAGCTTTGGGTCAACCTGTGTCACACAAACACCAACCCGATCCCCTTGCATGGCACTAGGAAATGGCTTACGAAACATTTGCATGGATTTCAACTTGCGGGTTACCTGAGGAATCAAAAATGATCAGAATTAAGGAGCTGATCAAGTCAACAAACAATAGAGCTAAACACTTATGTTTGAGCTTTAAATGATAGTGGGTTATTAGTCTTATTCAAACCTCTGAAAAGATCTAATGTAGTGTTTAAAAGAAAACACTACAACCATTTAAACCTTTAGACAAGCATCAATTGACCCAAAGGCTCAGACAATCACTTAAAGTAATAGTTGACTCAAAAATGAAAATTCTCTCATCATTGACTCATCCTCACGCCATCTCAAATGTCTGTGACTACCACTCTTCAGCAGAACACAAACAGAGATGTTTAGAACAATATCTAAGTTCTGTAGGTCCATACAATGCAAGTGAAAAATTACCAAAACTCTGAAGCTCCAAAAAGCACAAAGGCGGCATAAAAGTAATCCATACGACACCAGTGGTTTCATCGGTGTCTTCTGAAGGGATCCAATAAGGTTTGGGTGAGAACAGACCAAAATACAACTCCTTTTAGTTATTGGGGTTATTAATACAATTATCATTTAATTATTTTTAAACACTATTAAAAATCATATTTTATCTAAATTACACAATGATGATTAATCGACTTTATAGACGTTACAGTTTTATCGTCTGTTACTGCTGATATTCTGTAAAGCTGCTATGAAACGATGTGTGTTGTGAAAGGCGCTATACAAATAAAATTGACTTGACTTGACTTATAAATCTTGGCGATCATGATTTCAAGCTTGATTACACTTCCTATAGCCATCTAGCATTCTGCACACATGTCAAGCATTAGGAAGTGTAATTGAGGTTGAATTCATGATCATGCCTAGAGACTGCAATAGCATGTACAATGACAATTTATATTTGGTCTGTTTCTCATCCAAAACTGATTAGATAGCTTCAGAAAGACATGGATTAAACCACTTGGGTTATATAGATTACTTTTATGCTGCCTTTTTGTGCTTTTTGGAGCATTAACATTTTGGTCACCTGAGTATCTGGACAAACTGACTGCTAGAATGTCAAGGATCTGCAAAGCTGTCATTGCGGCACGTGGAGGATTTTTTATAAAAAATATTTGAAGTAGTTTAAGAAGTTCTGAACTTTTGTTTTTTTTTTTTCAAATTGTAATAGTTATAATTACGTTATTAATGTCCTGACTATACATTGTGATCAGTTGAATGCCACTTTGGTGAATAAAAGTACCAAATTCTTTCCAAAACAGCAAAATTAACACACATGCCACAAACAGTAATTTTAAAGAAGTAATCTTTCAGTGGTGAATACAATTCTGAACCTCTGCTTTTAAGAATACTACACCCAATAACACACTTCTATGAGTTCAGTGCCTCCTGTGTATCCGGGGCCTCAATGACCAATAAACATATAGAGACTGTGCTCAGTGTCACTCACACAAACACTAAACAACAGGGTGACACATATGATATTTAAATAATGCAGTAAACATTAACTAAATTTCATCGAATATAACACAGAACACCCCAGTGTACGTAACTGATATTAAAAATATGATGAAAAATAACTATTCCCATAAAATATAATGAAATGTAATGGGTCACACAGGGAATTGTGGGAACACCCGATTACTGTTTTTTGCTGTAATTTTAACAATAATTTACTGTAAAAAAAGTACATGCTACATGCTATTCCCCTGAATGGGATGCTGGTGTCCTCACCAGGCTGCTTAACTAACTTAACCTGGTGAATGTTGTGACTTTTTTGTTCTAGGAGTTAAATCAACACCAGATCAGCACTTAGACCTGTATGGAAATTAATGGTCTTTTCAGGAGGGTGAGCAAGCAAAGTCAATAAAAACAAACTTGACATAAATGAAGAATGTGTCTTGAAATGTATGCTTGAAAGTACCTTGTGTTCTCAAGAGTTTTGTGCATCCTCTTGGTCATCTTGTAAATGGCCGCCTGTCTCTTGTCACTAGGCAACAGGTCTGTTTTGTTGAGGATAGCAACCATGCGGGAACAGGTAAGCTGACCAATCAAAAGGCACTCTGCTGTTTGTGTTTGCATACCTTTCACAACGTCAACCACCAACATCATCAGGTCAATTATCTGAGCACCTGAATCGAAGCACGCGCGCGCACGCACGCACGCTACCGCCCGCGCACGAACGAAAAAATATTAAGGAAAAATACATAAAAAAAATAAGAAAACTTGTGAATTGAGAAGAGAAAACAAGAAGTGTAATAGCTACAAATGGTTAAGACAGTGCTGGAGTAAACTGACCAAAAAATAAAAAGTAGGAGACTGGGCTATTGCCTTTCCTTTCCATCTTTTTTCCCCACTCTCTGGCACTCTTCATTTCCCCACTCTCTGGCACTCATTCTTTCCTGAGAAATCCCCTCTAGGGGGGAGAAAGGAAGTCAAGCTGGAACCCTGAACAGCCCCCTTCCGCCTTAATCAACCACATGTGCCATAAATGCATACACAAATGCCATCGATGCAATTACATTAGATTGTCCCATCTCTTGTTCCCCCTCCTTCACTCCCACTGCTCAGGTTCTCTGAGTTTGTTCAGTGCTGTAGGTTAACAAAATCCCTTGAGACAATGTTTCTCCACCTTCCCTGATTACAATACATTTGAGATTGTATATGAAAGAAAAATTAAGTTTGGCTAAAACTTTCCCTTTCAGTACTAATTACATATTTTGACAATCATTTTGAGTATACAAATTTCTGTGATTGTGTGTGGCACAGTCCATGTTTTATACATTATAATGACTTTAAATGACAGTATATGATTATATGTTTATATGATTATATGTTGACAAAATTATGTTATTCTTTGTACTAAAAGTAAAAAGTGTTCTATATAAAATAAACATTAAAAAAAAAACTTTTTTAATGTATATTTTGTTTGGGGATGAATTTTGAGTGAGTTTAGAAAGCTGTGACATTCAATATAGATTTTTTTTTATACTGGTGGCCAACGTTTGTACAGATGTTGCTGTTTCGGAAGGAAATTTGTATTTTAATTCACCAAAGTGGCATTCAACTGATCATAAAGTATAGTCAGGACATTACTGATGTAAAAAAAAAACAGCACCATCACTATTTGAAAAAAGTCATTTTTGATCAAATCTAAACACTGTAGACAGGCCCCATTTCCAGCAGCCATCACTCCAACACCTTATCCTTGAATAATCATGCTAAATTGCTAATTTGGTACTAGAAAATCACTTGCACACATCAAACACACCTGAAATATAGTACCAATTTCCTTCAGAAACAGCAGAATCTGAACACTATTCCAAACTTTTGGCCGCCAGTGTGTGTGTGTGTGTGTGTGATATGTAGTGATTATGTATATATATATATATATATATATATATATATATATATATATATATATATATATTATAACACATATTAAATTGTTTTAAACAAATGTTGCAATCCAGCTACTGTGGATCTTTGAGGGATATGAACCCTTCAAATACTGTGCAATTGCGGGGTAAACACATACACCGCCTTCTGATCATAAGAGGTAGTGCAGGACAGTGTCTAAACGTCCCTAACAGGCAAGCTATCTCGCTAGCTAGTACTTTTTATTAAAATCTGTCGGTAATACGAGGGGCTTTACTTATGAAAAAAATAACTATAATATATAAATAAAATAATATAAGGCAAAATAAATGTTTTTTGCCCCATATGCCATTCAATATGTGCCAATCAACTGACTGGTTAGATTGATATGCATAATTGCCCAGATATCCTTATTTTCGAACAGCCCATTCTGTTTAAACCCCGTCACGCGTTATGCTTGTAAACAACGCTCAAATTAGTCTGAAGATGTCTCAAAGCTATATTGTGGATTTAAGTCGTAGACATGCAACCTTCCCATTAAACCATGTTACCCGCTCACCCCCGATGATAGTGCGTATTAGGGAGGCATGACCCGGACAATCAACCAGCGTGAACTGCAGACTGTCGTATTCTCGGTCCCGGGCATCTCGGCAGGCCTTTTTCATGTGCTCCGGTAAAGGCACGGTAAAAGCACTAAACCCGAGATCCAGCGTGATGCCTCGCTTTTGGACTGAGGGATCTTGTCGAAAGTAGCAGTGGATGCGGTGCTACTCAGCACCCGAGCAAACGACGTTTTGCCGCTGTCCACATGGCCGAGGACACCGACGTTAAAGTTGAGAGTTTTCGGGAGAATGGAGCTGTCACCGGTGTCTGCCATCACTGGTACAGCACGCCTGCTCTGTTACATAGAATTAGTGCGCAGACTTAGGGACTGTTGACCGAAAGCAACGCTGTTGTTTTCAATCCCACCATCTTAATATTAAACCGTCAATCAAGCAAATTAAGTTAATTGGTTGGAATGTAGTTACAGTCTTTGTGATGTGACAAATAGTTAAAAGTATTCTTTCAGAATTCAGCAAACTTTGCTGCAATTTGACAATTGTTTTCCTGCGCTGTCAAAAATTCAATCCGGACATACAAACAACTCGGTCATAGGTTCCACTTCATCGCAGACTTTTTATCAAACAAATATGGCTAATGATTCCAAGGGTTTATAAACTGTTAGTAAAATGTGTAATTCTGTTATAAACTTTAAAAATAACCTTTATGTTAATTTTACCTATTTATTTATGCAAAATATAATTTTGTGGATCCGACGACGGCTACCATTTGTTTCAGTACAGCATTTCACATAGTTACACAAAAACAAAAGAAAGGCGTGACAGACAACAGTGATATCCAACGATGCAACAAAGTATTTCCAAGTTGACCAATAGGTACAAAGAACAACTAAAAACCATCTTGAAGGCGGGACTTCCTTAAATCGCCTTGATAACCCACATGGAAACGCGGGTCACTTGTGTTTGATTTCAACGGCCTTTCGTGAGATCGGCTTGAAGCTATTTTAATCAAAGTTTAGAGCGGTTGATAACGACAAAGAAACATGAAGATTGAAGAGGTGAAAAGCACAACGAAGACGCAGCGCATCGCTTCTCACAGCCATGTGAAGGGTATGGGGCTTGATGAGGCCGGTAATGCTAAACAGTCCGCGTCCGGGCTGGTGGGACAGGAGAGCGCTAGAGAGGTAGATATCACTATAGCATAATGAATTAACAGTGATATTGTTAGTCTTGCAGCCACTTAGACTAAATACGTAATGCACAACGCAACTGAGTGAAACATTAGATGTGAAAGCACACAAAAGCTAGCGAAACAACATCTATAAATTGCGATATTGTTCCAAATTCACCGATCAGTACACAACTTTAAAACCACCTGCCTAATATTGTGTAGGTCCCCCTCGTGCCGCCAAATCTCAGAATAGCATTCTGATGATGTAATCAGCGAATCGCGTGGCAGCAGTGCATAACATCATGCAGATGCGGGTCAGCAGCTTCAGTTAATGTTAACATCAACAATTAGAACGAGGAAAATTGTGATTTCAGTGATTTGGAGTGTGGCATGATTGTTGGCTGGTTAGAGTATTTCTGTAACTGTTGATCACCTGGGATTTTCACACACACTCTAGTCTCTACAATTTACTCCGAATGGTGACAGTCTATGTTAACTCGGAGAACCACTCTGTACAATTTCGGTGAGAAAAATAACATCTCAGAATGTTTTTCTGAGATCGGTAGAGGGGGACCTACACAATATTAGGCAGGTGGTTTTAATGTTGTGATTGATCCAAATAAAAAATTTAATCATCTTATCATAGGTGATGCATGGAGAATCAGGAGACAGTAAACCTTTTGATAATTAATTTAATTAATTATTGTAATGAAACATCAGCATTTCTTGCATTCCTGCTGTTTAGGCTTGTGGCATCATCGTAGAGCTGATTCGTTCCAAAAAGATGGCTGGAAGAGCTGTTCTACTTGCAGGGCCACCTGGTACAGGAAAGGTAAAGGCTGACAGTTTTGATCAGTTATTGTAAATAATGGTGAATGCTTATGGCTTATTAATCCTATTTCTGTACTCTGCAGACTGCTTTAGCATTGGCCATGGCACAGGAATTGGGTAATAAAGTACCGTTCTGTCCTATGGTTGGCAGTGAAGTGTATTCTTCAGAAATCAAGAAGACTGAAGTGCTGATGGAGAACTTCAGAAGAGCCATAGGTGAGCTTTTACTTCAAGACAGAGCCCATATCAATAGACATCACACCTGTACATCATAACCTGTAAAATAACTTGGTCATAACAAATTATGTTGCTAAACAACTCTCAATATAGTAAAAGTCATCATAAAAACTTCAATATAACAAAAGGTAAAAAGAATGTGAGTAATGTAGTGACCAAAGTGTTACACAAATCAAAACTAAATATTGCAATGTCAGATTATTGCCGAGGGATCAGAGATTATTTTAACTTTTAGTTTGCTTAATTTTTTTTATCATAACCAAAAAAAACTTGAACCAAAGATATTTCTAAATTCAAATTGTATTTTAAACAAAGCTAAAAAGCTATTCAAATAATTAAGTGGAAAAAAAAAAATCTTCTATAACCACCTCCCTAAATCTAAATATTTACTTGTGTCTCCAGTGTGCTGTCATGCAAGTATATGTATACGACAACAGGTTGAAAATTACAAATACAAATTAAGGAGGGGGCCTGTGTAGCTCACCAAGTATTGACACTGACTACCCCCCCCTGGAGTCACGAGTTCGAATCCAGGGCATGCAAAATTCTTAATGAAGTGGATGATGAATACAAGTTGAGTTCACAAAGCAATGTGTTTGAAATCACTTCTGAATAAAAGTTTTCATAATGGCAGATGTTTCGTCACACTTATAACATATTTGCTGTTTTTATCTAATTTTCACAAGTCATGTCTAAGTTTAGAGAGTTGGTTATAACTGGAAAATGTAATGCTTCAATTCATAATGCTTTTAATATTTTGATTTAGTATCTAAAATCGTAAATGTATGATAAATATTGGGCTACTATTCGATATATTTGCTGACTTCCCAGCTCCGTGGTTTTGTCTTTTCCCGATATTGTCGATCATCGTCTGTCAATGACTGTCGCAATCAGGATATTTGTCAGATATCGTCGATATCCGATTGGATCATCCTCTCACCCAGCCCCAGAATGAACTGATCTCTGTGGCATTCCCTCAGCTATTTGTCCTTTTCTTCAAGCACATAACCCTCCTCTCTCTCTCACACATGCGCACGCGCGCGCAAACACACACACACTGTAGCCTGATATAAACTGCCAGAATACATCTTAAACCAGGGAACTCAATTAAAGTTCCAAGAGGTGCAGTCTCTACTTTGCCTTCCCAGCAAAGGTCCAGATAATATGTAGCTTATTTATATATATATATTACACACCATGGTGGTGTAGTGGTCTAGGCACATAACTGGTAATCTGGTAATCAGAAGGACACTGGTACGAGCCCCACAGCCACCACCATTGTGTCCTTGTGCAAGGCACTTAACTCCAGGTTGCTCCAGGGGGATTGTCCCTGTAGTAAGTGCACTGTAATAAGGGCTCTGTAAGTCGCTTTGGATAAAAGCGTCTGCCAAATGCATAAAAAAAAAAAATATATATATATACACACACATACCTATACACAGATGAAGATGGTTTCACTTTACTTAATTTTTGTTTTCTGCTGTGTGTTTAAGCGAAAGATGCCAGTATCTGTAGTGGTGTCTCTGCTACTGTTGTTAAAATAACCGCACCTGCAACACATACATACGGTAAATTAGGCGCTGAACACTATTTAGTCCTGCTCCACGTGCGAATACACATATGCTTACATAATCACTTAGCCAGGTGTCAGATTACTAGCACAAAGCTTCAGAGCTCGGTCCGGATTTAATTGTCCTTCGGTCCGGATCCAATTGAGTACCCCTGTCTTGAATGATGTGGACTCTGTGATCAAGTCACATATGCATGCATGCACGCACGACGCACGCACTCACTATTACAGTGCTGACAGAGTAATATACAGGCATTTGCAAGTGAATAGGTGAAAAGTTAGGTTTACTTCAGTAAGCACTTTTTTTTTTTGTCTGAAAGAAGTGTTAATTTTTATTGTGTGTGCAGGTCTGCGTATCAAGGAGACGAAAGAGGTGTACGAAGGAGAGGTCACTGAATTGACCCCATGTGAGACGGAGAACCCAATGGGGGGCTACGGCAAAACTGTCAGTCATGTCATTATCGCTTTGAAGACGGCAAAGGGCACAAAACAGTTAAAGGTAAGAAAGTCATCACGTTCTGCTTTTTTTTTTGGATGCTTGTATTTTAAATACAAGGAGCTGGATGGAAGTGCATTTTGTGTTTAAAGTTTGTCATATTTCATTGTGCCTGTTTGTTTGATACACTCATGCAGTTGGATCCCAGTATCTATGAAAGTCTGCAGAAGGAGAGGGTGGAGGTTGGTGATGTTATCTACATCGAAGCTAACAGTGGGTCCGTCAAGGTACGGATGTAGTTGCTCAACTATTTTCTCTCTCCTTTATATATCTGAGGCTGACATTTTGACAAACTTTTGTCAGTGCAGTTGGGCAGTGAGTCTGGCAGCAGTATAAAGGAAGAGATTGTCTTTCATGTTGTTGGCAGATGTCTTATTTCACCCTTGTGCACTACCTACACAAATAAATGGTTGCACAACTTTTATTTTTCACTTCTAGTTTGTGAACCGTTTGAAGAAGGGCAAACTGTTTGGGGATATTTTGAAAATAGTGCAATGTCAGCCCATCCACAGATTAACTAAATAGACTCATTTTAATGCTTCTAACCCTCATGGCTATTATTGCTCTCATTGATAATCAGTCTTTTGTTCTTGGTCAAAAGAGGCAGGGACGATGTGACACATTTGCAACAGAGTTTGATTTGGAGGCAGAGGAATATGTACCTCTACCAAAAGGTGACGTGCACAAGAAGAAAGAGATTATTCAGGATGTTACACTTCATGATCTGGACATAGCCAATGCAAGACCTCAGGTATATACAAACGCATGACATGACCTAGATTTAAAGGGATAGTTCACCCAAAAATGATAATCATAATTATGCTATCCCAGATGTGACTTTCTTTCATCTGCTGAACTCAAATTATGATTTTTAGAAGAATTTCTCAGCTCTTTTGGTCCACACAATACAAGTGAATGGGTGCCAAAATTTGGAAGTTCCAAAAAGTCTGCATAAAAGTAGTCCATAGGACTCTAGTGGTTAAATCAATGTCTTCAGAAGCAATAGGATGGGTATTGGTTTGAAACGGATCAATATTTGTCATCCATTCACTTGCATTGTATGGACCTACAGAGCTGAAATATTCTTCTAAAAATCCTAATTTGTGTTTGCAGAAAAAAAGAAAGTCATACACCTATGGAATGGCATGAGGGTGAGTAAATGGTAAGAATTAACATTTTTGGGTGAACTATCCCTTTAACATTTTTAATGGATTCCCATAATGCTGACCAAATGGGTGTACTGTGTTTTACAGGGTGGTCAGGACATACTTTCAATGATGGGTCAGCTAATGAAGCCTAAAAAGACAGAAATCACAGGTAATACATGTGTATATACTGGAGATATTTCTTATGCCATTTCATATAATATAATCCAAACACACAAAGTTTAACTCAATTAAAAATCTGTTAGGTCCTTAATGGAGTTATGGGAGGCCATGTTTAACTCTTTTCTGTATGTTTGTGTATATCATGTATGTAGATAAACTGCGAGGTGAGATCAATAAGGTGGTGAACAAGTACATTGATCAGGGTGTGGCAGAGCTGGTTCCTGGCGTTCTGTTTGTTGATGAAGTTCACATGCTGGACATCGAGTGTTTCACCTACCTGCACCGAGCTCTGGAAAGCTCCATCGCTCCCATTGTAGTGTTTGCATCCAACCGAGGAAACTGCCTTGTCAGGTGTGTGTTTATTACGGGGGGAAATTATATATATTTTTTAAACATTTTCATATTTTGAAAATAAATTAGCTTTGCGGGATATTGGAATTAATTTAATTTGCAGTGTTATAACTGGCTGTCAGATTGATTGGTTGTGAAGATGATTTACAAGTTTCATTATGCTTTTAGGGGGACAGAGGATATCAGCTCTCCTCATGGAATTCCGCTGGATCTTCTGGATCGAGTCATGATTATCAGAACCATGCTGTACACCCCACAAGAAATGAAACAGGTGTGCATCACTGTAATCAAATCATGTGCATAACAAAGTTTTTTTTTTTTTGTTTTGTTAATTCGGTGACAAATGAAGCAGACATCTTTGCCATTACATGCGTTTGTTTTATTTGCATGCTGTGTTCAGATCATAAAGATCCGAGCTCACACAGAGGGCATCAACATTAGTGAGGAGGCTTTATCTCACCTTGGAGAGATTGGCACCAAAACTACACTCAGGTAACCCTCATAGCTACATAAACATACACACCCCACTTCTAACTTCCAACAGAAATATCTTAACTTTCTGATTTAGATACACCAAGTGGTCATATTTTTATTTGTCACAGGACTTGTACTTGATGAATCACTGTGATTTGTGCTAATAATAGTTATGCAATTTTGGCTTTGTGTAAATAGATATGCAGTGCAGCTGCTGACACCTGCCAGTCTGCTGGCGCGGGTTCAGGGGAAGGAAGTAGTCGAAAAAGAACAGATCGAAGAAATTAACGAACTCTTCTATGATGCTAAGTCTTCAGCAAAGATCCTTCAAGACCAGCACACAAAGTTTATGAAATAACTTCAGCACTGTAACTCTCTCTGGCTTTCTCTGTATGCCCTGCTTTTTTTTTTGGCTTTACTGGCAGTTTAGTTCACATTTGTCATAAAAGTTCTAAAAGTATGACGGCTATACCAAGCTAATCAAAAAGAGCAAATTGCAGATACTGCATTGTTCTACCTACTTGTGTTTGAAGCTTTTAAGCTAGTAGAAAAAGAAACTGGGAAGAAAAGTCCTTCCTCTAATAACTTTAAGACACCAATCTGATGTCTTCATGTGGTTTTCACCCCCACTTTTGTCATTCTCATGTAGATACTGCATTCTCCATTGTCCTCTCGGCCGTCCTTTGACATCATACTGAGCATTTTTTTGTCTGTTTCGCAAATGATTAATTTGATAGTAATGTGAAATACAAATGGTATTGAATTAAACATGACTGTTGTTTATTAAAATGACATTTTTATTTCTGCTGCACAAATCAACTGTTTTACTTTCTGCTTTAAAGCAGAACAATTTGTTTTTATTTAATATTATAAAAAAAAAAAATCAGTTATGTAGTTGTGCTATTGCGTAGCAATCAAACTAATGAACTGGTGTTTTATAGTATAAATGCTTTGGAATAGTTATTATTGCTTGTTTTCAGGTGTTCAATTCGGTGAAGTTGCATTTGTGTGGTCCCACTTTGCTACTTTCTCTTGCTGGGTTGGTTGAAGGCAGTCTCAGATCCTGAGCGAACATTACTGAATACGGATGGAGCGACCTTCCCAGCTCGTTCTGCAAAGAAGAGACAAAAAGAACACTAATGCAAACTCCATCAGAAACTACAATTACAGGAAGCATTTCCGAAATTTGAATTTCTATTCTTTAATTCTACAAAGTGCCTCTATAAATTAGAAATGCTCGCATTAGTTTAACCAGAAATTGCAAACCAACGAAATACACATTTCACATGAAAAAATCATATGCATATTCTTTTTGGTGGTCTTTTATTAAAGGGACAGTTCACCCAAAAAAGAAAATCATAATTTACTCACCCTGATGCCTTCCCATATGTCTGTGACTGACTTTCTTCTGAACACACAGATTTGTTTTTTTTTTATAGAATATATTTAAGTCCTTTTAAACTATAAATTCTCCCTTCCCAGATGGTGGAAATATGCATGAACATCTAAATCACCAAAAAGAATGTGAAGGTGGAGATTGAGAGTACAAAAGGACTTTAAATATTGATCTCACCCACACCTATCATATCACTTCTGAAGACATGGATTTAACCACTGGAGTGGTATGTATTACTTTTATTCTGCCCTTGTGTAAAATTTCGGTCACCATTCACTTGCATTGTGAGGACCTTCAAAAATCATTGTTTATTTTCAGCAGAAGAAAGAAAGTCAAACACATCTGGGATGGCATGAAGGTGAGTAAATGATGAGAATTTAAATTTTAGGGTGAACAGTCCCTTTAACCGCATTGCTTTTTGGTCTCATTTTCAAGTGATATATGATAGTCAATTTATTCAATGGAGCTATTGGTTTGTCAAAATATTTAAAATGGTATACAACTGAATTATCAGGGAGCTTAAAGAGGAGATATTATGATGTAAATTTAATAAATGTCTGAGAATAGCAGTAACTGAATAATAAATCAAATTAGTCTATGCTTATAAATGTATATAAGCATAGACAGTTCAGACTTTAAGGGAACAAACTGAAGGGAGTGCTACGCAAATATTTCTCTCTTCACCAACTGTGTGTCTGTATGCCTTGACTTCCTACTACTTTATATGGAGTGGAAATGCTATAAATTCAGACACACAAGGTACTTCTCATTCCTATTGGTGCAAAGAGAAAAACAAACCAGGGCCACTGACATTCTTATTTTCACAACTGTTTATTGGAGTTTCTGCTTGACTCACCACATTCCTGCATCACCTCAAAGGTCTTGCTCTTCACCTCTGTTCCAGATGCCAGATTATCTCTTGCTCCAATTAATTCCTCCGCTTGCACTTCAGGCCTTTTCACTGTCTCATCCCCCTGCTGAAAGAGAGAGACAGAAAGATTAAAAACGAGAGCAATAAAATAAATGATTTTCTCTGCCCCTTCTCTTTTACCTGAGACATGGTTAGTCTTCCCAAGTTCTCTTGCTTAAGCTGAAATTTCTCCCTCTGTGTCAACTTGTATATGCATACAAATACACCCTTCCCTTGCAGAGTCCAGTCTCAAGTGGACCGTAATTCTTTTGGCCAAGAAATGAGTCAGACTGTTACTCCTCCCATTTTTTCTGTCCCTGTTCTCGCAGGGACCCACAGCAATAATTATTCAAGTATGACATCTTCCATACAAATTGGTTCAAGCTGTTCAGCAGTGCTAACAACTGTGTATGTTTTGCATCTCTATGTCAGCTTAACAATGGCTGTGTGCATGCTTGTCTGTTGGAATGCTTTTAAATGAACGCAAGTGTGTATTTGTTAATATTTTCACTCAGTTTTGCCTTCTGAGTCTTGGTAAGGGCATGTTTATAAAAGTTTATTTGTCTCTCAATTGCATTGGAATGACATCAATACAGTAGTATCTCTCTTTGTCGGTCTTCATCCCTACATCTGCCATTTTCACTAGTTGGAAAACTCCATGAAAACCATTTTCACGATTCAGTTCCATGGGAAATATTTGTGTTTCTATACATTTATGTAAATTAAAGTTGTATAATGTATTACAATACCATCTTCAAATTGGCAAAGACAATAATAACCAGCACCGTTTAAATACCCTGTTTTGCCCTCACAAAGTTCACCATTGATTTAAACAGCTGAAGAGTATATATATATATATATATATATATATATATATATATAGTACTACTACATTACCAAAAATGTGGTAAATGTCTATCTTAAACAGAGGAACACAGAGGCACTCCTTCCTCTTTCAAACTTAAAGATGTCTCAAGAAAACCCACTTTGTTTGTTGAAATATTATATGCTGTTTTCAGATCTGCCTATGTTCAACAATGCAGTATTTGGTCCATGACAGTACATGGTCCATAATTGTGTTGTGATGAAGTGCACAAGTCTTGTTTCTGTTAGAAACACTGTGATTGACACACCCAGGAGACAAACTGCACACATGGAAACGTGAGTCAGCCTTAGCAACCAGCCACCATCACAGCAGAGTATGATCTGGAAGACAAAGGGGTTACAAATTAGATGTGTTGCTCACACAACATTACATACATTCAAACATCAGAAATGAGCCATTTCCTACAATACCTCTGAAAAAGTCGTGATGACTGACCTTATGCCAAGTGCGAGTATGACAGTAGAATGTGGGCGGAGCCCCCACAGTGGTGAATATTCACTTTGCAGGAAATACCGATGTATGTAAAAAAAACTGAGTGATTCGTAAAGCCACGTTACAGCAATTTGCCAAAATGCAGCCGACTCCCCCAAACATCCAGGTAAGCCAATAAGAAAGCAGCAGAAAGGAGGCAGACAGGCCCAGCATCTCTAGATTATATCTAAAGAGAGAAAAATAAATAAAAATTACAACAAAAGTGACAAGAAGTCCCCACTACGTATTTAGGGACTCGTCTCCACAATAAAATATTATTGTAATATACACTCAGTTTATTAGGTAAACCTGTAGACCTACTTATTCATGTGGCAGCAGTGCATAAAATCATGCAGATACAGGTCTGGACCTTCAGTTAATGTTAAATTTGATCTCATTGATTTCGACTGTAGCAAAGTCTCCTGGGATTTTCACACACACAACAGTCTATAGAGTATACTCAGAATGGAGCCAAAACCAAAAAACATCCAATGAGTGGCAGTTCATCAACGCCTTTTTGATGAGAGAGGTCAACGGAGAATGGCCAGACTGGTTCAAGCAGACAGAAAGGCTACAGTAACTCAAATAACCTTTCTGTAAAATTGTAGTGAACAGAATATCATCTCAAAATATGATTTTGAAATATGAAATACAACATGAATGCATTGTTTAAGAAAAAATTTAAAGAGTTTGCGTGTATGAATGCATGTCAATGCATAAAAAAAAAAAACACACACATCCCAGACGAAATCTGCGAAAATAACCAAGTTAAAAAGAGAGAGAAGTGAATAACATAATTATCATATTTCCAAAATATTTAAACCATCAGAACTTTTGGAAATTGTGGAAATTAAATATTGGTATAGTTCCTCTAAAAACAAAAATTAGGCCAGCTTTAAACTTCCTGTAATGCGGTCCAAATCTGTACAATCCAAACCCATCAGGTTTTATGTCAATGAAGTGAAAAATTATGGTCTTGTGCGCCTTGCGACCACAAATGAGATTTAAGAGCTAAGGCAGAGGGGAAGATTTTCAGTGGATAACAATTACAATTTCAGTCTTCTCCTACAAAACTTCTTTTTTTTTCTCTCTCCAATTTGGAATGCCCAATCCCAATTCGCTCTAAATCCTTGTGGTGGCGTAGTGACTCACAATCCAGGCCAATTGGACAACTGCAGTTTTATAGATACTGAATGTTCCTAGACAGATGTTTTATCAATGTTTTGTCTGCCAAACAATAAAAACACACTTTAAACTGCAGTACAGCCCATTGAAGAGACTGTAAGTCTATCCCTCACAGCCTCGTTGTCATTCCCATTAAAAATCAAAGATGGCGTTAGCGTAAATATGATTTTATGACTATAATATGGCTTAAGAAAACGAAAGAGGTAAATATTTAGTCATTTGTTTGTTTTTCCATCTGAATGAACATTTGTCTTTGTATCGATTCTTAGATGAAAGGTGCAAAATGTAACTATTTTAATGTAATATTCATCTTTTTTAATGCCAATGTGTGAACCGTGTGTAATGCAACTTAAAAAATTATAGCTTCCCGGACTTCCTAGGTTGCTTATTAAAGCCTGTAGACTGATTTTCATGTGAAGGGAGCGGGTCACTTTTACTGGGAAAATCCAAAGGGTGTGACATTTATGCTGCATTGCTTCTCTTCTGCTATTCAACAGAGTCAACAGACAGTCTGCAACACTAAGTAACGTTATCTTAGAGATGGAATCCTGCAAATGTCCAGATCCCAGCACAACACCGACTCCTACTCGGAGTAAGCAAAAAAAAAAAAAAAAAATAGCTACTGGATCCTGTCTGTCCAAGCGGGAATGTGATTGTGATCATTGGCAGGGCATTTGATTCCTGGACGAACATGTCTTCGTTCGGTTTTGGGGATCAAAACAGACACTGACATGTAAGTTTACATAACTGCAATGCATGTGAAATATAGTGCCATAAGGATTGATCTGTGTAATTTTAGCTAACTTGATCTTGCCTGCTAACGCTGACGAAATGCAAGCTACCTTGCTTCGTAACTTTTAAATAATTTAAACAATCTTCTCTTTATACTAAAAGTCAGGTATACAGGATAAATTTAAGCAAATATGCTGGTTTCTTGATCATAGTATACAACAAATGACATACAAAACATACAATAGTGCAACATAACAGTGCAGTGCAACAGGAAACTGCCTGTTAAAATTTGGTAGTATTTAGCTGTATGTGTGTATCAGTGTGCTATGTTAAGTAGTTTTAGTTTAGTCTCAAAGTTTGTAGTAAAATGATCATAACTGTGTAAATCTAATTATGCTACCATCTGTCAGCATGATGCCTGTGAATCACGTTCAAACTCTTTGTAGGTTATGTCATTGTTTTGGATGCGAGCGAGTGTGTGCACGAGCGCGAGCAACAAGTAGTTGGCTGCAGTTCACTTAACGGGCACAGGTGTCATTAATAACAAGGGTTTCTGAATCTTACATACTGCACCTTTAAGCAAAAACTGAGATGGTGCAGTTTCCATGCTCTTCAACGAAACATATCCATAACACAAGGTCATAAGGTCTTCAAACAGTATTTTATTGTATTATTGTAGGCATGCTACAAAAGAAATCATATACATATATGATGCATGCTTTATGACAACCAAATTATTATAAATGCAATTTCAGGTTGTTTAGAATATGCTGCACACATCTTGATTGCAGAACTGCAAGATATCTGTCAAAAACAAAATAAAAACTTGAAAAATCTGACAAATCATATATCAGATTTTATTAATTTTTTTACTCAAAATAAATGTGAAATAAAATAAATTAAACTTGCACTCTAAAAAAAATTTAAAAATCAGTGATTCCAAGATCAAACCTATAATTAGTAAGCATGATTTCTTTTTATTCTTACTGGAGTGTGTGCAGTTAAAGATACTCTCTGCCTGTGAGTAGAACTGTTCTCCCAGTATGGTGCGGTAGTCCATGTGGCTGGTCTGAACAAGGCACTTAGTAGCATCTTTAAAGAGCAGGTCACTCTCTCCATACTGCTGAGACTCGAACAGGTGGAACCCAGAATCAGGACGAGCGGCTATGGTCTCCTATAAACCAAAATAAATCCCTTGGATGAGTTTGTTATGGTGAATGTTAGAAAATTATTGATTGTATATAATTAAAGCTAATACCAGGTCAAAAAGACAAAGTCATACTGCGCAAAGCACTGCAAATAAAAATAACTAATAAATTGAGAAAGAAAAATATCAACCATGTATAAAATGACACTAGGAATCTTGAGAAATTGTATGGAAATTCGTGGCTTACAAAAGACTAGTGCACAGACTGTCATCAAACAAATTACTAGACCTGTGACTTCACGAGGAGGTCATAAATGCGAGCCGTAAGAACAGGACGCGTCATAACAATATTTGGAGGGATTGCCCCCAAGTTACAGGTTCTCCATTCAGTCAGAGGAGCCCGACTGCCATCACCACAAAGCAACTCAAAGTCCCAGGTGGACCAACCCTCTGCCCAGCCACTGGTGTTTAGACCTGTCCATCAAACAAATCACATTAATAATTAGAAGAGTAAAATGTTGGGTTTAATATCATACTTTGAATTCTAAACCAGTGGTTCTCAAGGATCCGGATTAAGCATTGGACAACAAGTAGGACCCACCAATACAAACATATCCGTATTTATTATTTTCATTTTGCATTGATTTTTCCTTGCTGTCCACGTCCCTATCACAATCCTATCACAATAGACTTGTGGCTCATTTCTGGGTCACACTCACAACCCACCAGTTGAGAACCACTGATCTAAACCCTGCTGACAATGACTACACAATGATAGGTTACTGATTAACTAAATACAAATAACATGATGTTGACTATCAAATGGTATGTACCATATATATTTAAAATATACTGAACATTTCTTGTAGATATATAGTTTACAAGAACTATACTGGCCATCTCAACACAACTAAAATACTAGCAAAACCAAGTTGGTGTAGAGTTGACAGATTTTTCAGGATATTCATCATACGTTTAATGTTGCTCTCCAGATTGTGGTGTTCCATAAAGGCCACATCTCCAAAGCTTTTCCCACTGTTGTCTCCAACCAAGCACCTAATATAACAAGCACAAAGTTTTAAAGCCTTCAAAAAGTTACACTGGTTTGCATTCTGGTACATTAGTTCTGAGGGTTGGTTGAGACGTTATCTGTCCAGTATAAAATAAAATATTTGAACCGTGTAAATAACAGCAGTTCCTCACCTTAATGCACCCATATTGCCATAGTAAAGCTCATTATGGTTGTCGGCACACCGTTTGGTGGCAGCTTCCTCAGTCCCACCCATACACACCTTGCATAAATTGCCTTGACCTCCTGGCAAACAACCTTTCCAAAACACCTCAGAGTACACTGAAGACAGAGGTCATACAAGGTTATACAAGTTTATTAAAATAGTCTAAAAAACCTAAGATAAAACCTTTTTTAATATATTCTATTAGATGTGGTACCTTTATTCGGCTCACAGGAGGTGCTGCTGTTGTGCTCTGTGCTCAGTGAGTGTCTTGCAGGCAAAACCCAGCCAGCAGGGCTGTACATGTGACCATGGCAGGATCGTCTGCCTCCCAGGTTTCCAAAATACAAACTTCGACTTATCTGACGTACAACCGCCACACCATACACTGATGGCAATTCTGTCATAGCATACTCTTTGTAAGGAAATAATTAAGTAGACGCATAAACACACTAAGCTCATTTTGTCCCTTACCATCACTTTCAATATGGCCTCTGTCTCCTTTAGGAAGCTCACATTTCTCTCCTAAATTTCAGATGAATCAACAAAAAGAGAAAAAAAAATTCAGATATGAAAATATAAATATTAACCTGTTTGAGTGCTGACATGAAAAAGAATGACATTGGATATTTCACATACCATAATATTCAGTCACAACAGGAACAAGGCCACATTTCCCACCTATGAAAGCATGAGTGGCATCCAGGGACACAGCATCCACCTCATCTCTCTGTGGAAATGAACAGTTGATTCTATTTTAGACTCTGAAGACATCATAATCACTTACAGTCAGGGTCCAAAATTAACAAGAGAAAAAAAAAAAATTTATTAAAGAAAATGTATCGGCCATAAATATTTCTTACGGCTATTAAAATGTAAATGTGGTAAAAGTTCATATTCATTATGGACATATTGTGACAGTTGTTTAGATGGCTTGTATGTCTTTGATTTGATTCGCTCACTTTACTTGCATCAACGACGATAACACTTAAAGCTGAATTGTGCCCCCAATCTGTCATTGATCAAATAAACAGATTGTTCCAACCCCAACTCATGCCATTGCTTGAGTCAGTTTTGTTGTGTTGGGCTCGATGGGTCACTCTACACAGTGATCATAGTTTTTGAGGCTTAATTACAGTTGTCTCTGTATATTAAGCTGGGACAGAAGAAAGCATTTCAAGCCTTAAAGGGATAGTTCACCCAAAACTGAAAATTCTCTCATCATTTACTCACCCTCATGCCATCCCCGATGTTTATGACTTTCTTTCATCTGCTGAACATAAATTAAGATTTTAAGAAGACTTTCTTAGATTGTTTGGTCCATACAATGCAAGTGAATGGTTGCCAAACTTTTGAAGCAAAAAGTCAGCATAAAGTAATCCATAAGACTCCGGTGGTTAAATCAATATCTCTTCTTCTTGTGTTTTTAGTGATTCACATTCTTACATTTACATTTATGCATTTGGCAGACACTTTTATCCAAAGCGACTTACAGATCCCTTATTACAGAGACAATCCCTCCGGAGCACCCTGGAGATAAGTGCCATGCTCAAGGACACAAAGGTGGTGGCTGTGGGGATCGAACCGATAACCTTCTGCTTAACATTTTAGTGCTTTAGCCCACTACGCCACCACCACACCACTTTTTATTACTTGGATTACTTTTATGATGCCTTTATGTGCTTTATGGAGCATAAAAAATTATAATTAAAAAATCATAATTTTTGTTCTGCAGAGGAAAAAAAGTTATAAACATCTGGGATGGCATGAGGGTGAGAGTAAATGATGAGAGAATTTAAATTTTTGGGTGAACTATCCCTTTAAATATGCATGGGTATTTCACCAAACATTATTGAATACCCAGGTCTTTAGAGATCCAGCACGTACATCTAACACAAATGTCCACAATAGTGTAAAAATATCCAGATAGTGTAAAATTTTCAAAACATTTCCAAGACAATTAGAAAATAATAGAATAGAATATATTTTCAAGCATTTTTATGTTTTATTTTTCATTTATCAAAGAGATGATGCAACAAATTAGGAGAAATCTAGAACAGGATTAATTACTTTCTCACTGAAATGTCACTCATGTCACTCATATATTGAACTACACATAACACAAGCTACACATATGTATTTTCTAAGGCACGTATTAAGTATAAATAGACGCACAATTTACATCATTTCAGTAGTACACCCAAAAGACAATACCCAAATCATACTATTCATGTGTTGTACTTGCTATAGTTTACTTCCACATGGTTTCTTCATCAAAAAGCCATGTGTAATGTAAATCAAGCCAATCACTGAAACATCTGGCCACTTTGAGTAACAAATAGCATGTATAATATAATATAATACGATAATTCACCAATAGTCATATGTATAAATATAGTACTCACTGGTCTTGTAATAAACAAATAAATAAATATCATGTGATAGGAAACTTAAATAGATATTAAATAATCATAAAAATAGGATTTATTGTATTTATAGTATATATTACATTACATACCAAGGGTCACTAATGATCCTATACACTTTTGGTACTTAAGCAATTAATTTTTTATTTTTTTGCAATTTACTAAAGAGCTGTGGGCACAACTCCAAAACTGGATGAGGCATGGAATGAGGTCCCGTGTCACAAGATCCAAGGTGTACGTTAGTGGTTTACACCGACAATTTTACAAACCTTAGGTTACATTTTACTGTGAAATCGTTCTTAGAAATCAAATTAAAACTTTTAATGTTATTTGAGTAACAGTATTTATTCACCAAAACCATTTTACCCACATTAGGCAGTTGGCAAGTTTACATTTTTGGACCCTGCTTATAGAACTGTCATATTAGTAATTTAAAATATTAGTTTCAGAGTTAGTCCAAATGACAGAGTAGATCTTGTTTTTGTTTTATCATAAATCTCATAATCACAGTTTCTGAAAGAATTTGTCTTACTGGACCTTGATCTTCTCAATGCAGTCACTCATGGAGGAGGCTTTCACACACACAAGAGGATCCGACTTTATACTAAGAGCCCACTGCTCACATTTCTTCTGTTCAGCATGACTTATACAGCACCACCTCACCACGCTGTCCTCCAGCGAGCTACCTAACCACACACAAATACAAATTAAAGTCTAAGCTTATCACTACCGTGACTGATAGGTACAGAGGTTTTGTAAAATATCTCTAAGTACAATCTTTCACCTTCATGTCCAAGGCCCTTGAGCAAGGCCACATAGTCCAGTCCCAGAACCTGGCTTATGTCCATGTCATCCATCAGAACGGACAACTTCTCTGTCACATCTTTAAAGAGAAGGTCAATCCCACCATAGGTCGCCGATTCAAAGAGCTGGAAGCGCTGACGTTCTCTTCCCCTCCAACCAAATACCATCTACAAAAGAAAAGAAAAAATTCACGAGTATTTGCTGCCAAGCAGAGCCGGCCCAAGGCATAAGCGAACTAAGCGGCTGCTTAGGGCCCCGGTGGCCCCAAGCAGCCGCTTATATTAAATGCAATATTATATTAACTGGCTGCAGGATGCAAGCACATACAGACAGCAAAACAGCAATGTCACAAAAAAGGACATATCCTCTGGTGCAAAGAAAATGAAAAAGAAGAAAACAGAGGAAGAGAAAAAACAGCAGGATAAAGTTATGTTAAGTAGCTAGGCTAAGTTACGAGCTAACATTAGCTGGCTAGTTAGTTAACATAGCCTATGTAGCATATCTTCTTTTTTAGGAAAGTTTGATTAATCATCCGTAAATAGCCTTGACATCTTAATATATTATTAGTACAACATATTACTTAGCAAGTTTTAGATTAAAGTTTTTGTCTTCTGTGTAAAAATAACTTTCCTGGGTATATATTTTTGTAATAAAAATAAGCTTCTGTTCCATAAACTTTGTACTGATAACAACTTAACATTATTTACATTAGTCTACCATTTTGGGGTCTTTGCTATTATATTCCAATATCATTATGCCTCAGTTAGCTAGTTATAGATTAAGAGTTGTTGTTTAGGTGTACAGATGGCTTGCTGCTGTGTATAATAATTTGTAATGAGAAAATAACATATTTTGTCAAATATTCTGTCAAATATGTACTTTTATGAAACTTCCCTAGGAGCACTGTTGAAATATTTTGGACGTGGGGCACAACCAACGCCACCTGCCCCAAGTTCCGGTGCTACAGCTGATGATGATTTTTCAACAATCCAAGATCAATATATTTATATGGATAAACCATGCCTTTGTTTTTGACAGACAGTTGCATTACCTTCTAATATGACATCTAACATAGCTATCTTTTATTATTATTTTCATCTTTCATCAGGTCCATCCTCTGCATGCGAGGAGCACTTCCCAGCACGTGCGTCCACTGATGTGGTCATCTATCCTGTCTGACTCCGAAAGGACTGATCTGGTAAGCAGAGGGCCACTGCCTATAAAGGAAAACTTCACATTCCCTGAAAAACCTGATGGCCGAAGCTTCCACTATGACTACACCTACAGAAAGTTAATTAATGGGGAAATAATTTAAGTGGAGCTGGCTCACTTATTCAAAAAGAAATGATACTGTCTACAGCTTCTGCTGCACATTGTTCTCTAGGAAGTACACAAAACTGGTAACAGAGGATCAACAGGATTGGGTAAATATAGGTGTGATACTGTTACATTTAAAACCGTAGAAGGGTAAAATCATGCCAGGCAGACATTGGTATGTTGTAAGCAACACAGCTACAACTAATAAAATTAATAAGGGGTGTGTTAGATTTATAGTGTGCGAATAATCAAGCATTGACAATATTCAATCATATTGGCGGCACCGAGGGTCCCCCAAATCAAATTCTGCTTAGGGCCCCATAAAGGCTTGGGCCGGCCCTGCTGCCAAGACACCAATATTATATTTAAAGAGCATCTACAGGAACATTTTGCATTTGTACAATGTACCTGGGCAGCTACCATGAACTTGCGAGCAATTTTGCGGTTGTTCATTCGTGTGACCACGCCTCCTCCAGGGCCTCTGCCAAGATTACACTTTCTGAAACTGCCAAGGGGGGCATGAGAACCATCTGTACACAACAGTCTGAACTCATCTTTCTGACTTTCTGTTAAGGAAATATAAAGTATAAAGTATGAATTGGAAAAGAGTGAGATTGAAAAAGGCTGTTCATTGTATATAAGATTATTACATTGATATGCTATAGACCATTTCATGGATGTAAACAATAACAAAGGAATTAGAAAGCTACTGGTCTAGGGGCACTTCCGGTATCATTGCCGGATCCTTTAAATAAGGTTCCGAGTTGACATATTGTCTTAAAGAACATCAAATGTTTACCTGAAGTGACTTCAGACGCGTTGTTGTTACTGATCGTCTATGCAAGGAGAGAAATGTCATCCACCTACCAGGGATTAGATGTGTGCTACACTTGTTAGTACCGCACATATCCAGCAGTCCCACTTTACTGATGTGGTTCATATATCCATTTGCATTTGATTTTTCGAAATCTAAACACTTACATTTCCATTAGTTCCTGGCATCCAGCAAGCATCCAGCCACTGAACAACATAGTCCAGATTTTAATAATGATATTTTAGGACAATCATGTTAATCTAAGTAATACTAATTGTGTTAAAGTCAATATGAATGAAGCACCATCCGCTATTTTTTTGAATGAGAATGACAACTAGTAGGAAATTATGAAGGAACAAAGACGTCACTTCCTTAAACTGACAAATAGTCCTTGAAATAGTCTATAGCCAGATACTACACTTCACCCAGATGAACAATCAAATGACATATTGTTACACTGAAATAATGAACAATATAAGTATGAGCTGTGTAGGAGTTGCTTATTGTATTTACCACCTATGCTGTCCAGAGCTGTGTGATCAACAAAGGCAACATCTCCTGCCCCCGACTGTAGACATCTGCAGAAGAAACAGAGATAAACTTAAATATTCTCAAAATAGCTCAGCAATGAATCACTTCTACTGATCTGGCCATGTTATAGAATATTTCTAATTTAACCTGAGTGCCCCTTGGTTGTGGTAGAATGGTTCACTATGAGAGGTCTCACAATGGAAATTCTTCTGACGAATATATGACCTTTGACCCTGGCACAAGGAACAGAGGCTGGTTGCCATTGCAGATGCTCCAGGCACACAGCTGGCATTGAAGAAAGCACTAACCGCTGACAATTCAATGAGAATTTGAGCATAGACAAATCAGCACACAATTATGATATATTTTCAAACACTTTTTTGTTAGTTTTGGGAGTACATGATGGAATTCTACTGAAGTTATGAACCAAGTTACTGGAAAACATATTTATACAAACTGGAAAATCATTTCAAATTTATCACATTTATGATTGGCTGGTTTACCTTGACTGAGGGGCTCATCTTCAGCCCAGGGCAGGAGGTTTCGAGAGAGGAGATGTCCTAATGGGAGACTCCAACCTGCAGTCCATCGAGCACCACTGTGACAGCTCTTACTGCCCTGCAAAGAGCGCATGTCTAATGAACTATCATTCCTCACCACAGCAACTGCAAGAACACAGCCACCTGAGAAACAGAATGAGTGAGACGTGGGAGGGGATGACAGAGTGGAACAGAAACAAATGTCTGGTCAAAGTCTTGCCTTGACTAAGCGAACAGTGCACACAATATTTTATAATAATTTTGCATATTTAGGTCAAATGCATATGTTTACAATGACAGGTATACAGCATTAACAACAACAAGCGCCATTTGTTTTGTTTTTTGCACATGGTGCCATGGTAATTACTTAGTATATAGGACAAATAGTATTCTTTGCAAACCACATAAATACCATGGTATAATACAGGGGTCTATGGCACGCAGAGGAGTAATCACTGGCACATCAGCAACGACGAGAGAGAAGTAGACTATTTTATTTATATACATTCAGCACCTGCATTCCAATCTACATCTTGATATAATCCTTCCTCAAGATAACGCTGTGTGTTTTCATCAGCTAAATGGGAGGCTAAACATTGCACAAAAAGTTGAAATGTGACGAGACTGCAGTATACCCAACAGACTCGTGCAGCACGTGCAAGCCATTCGAGCATCATGAGCCGGTGTTGTGCCTAATTTCTAAGTTTCTGAGTCTGTGGTGCTATGGTGGTAATTTGCCCAATCATCTGAATAGTGTCAAGCATTTGAATGAATTTTCCATGTTTTAACGCTATCTAGAGGAAACACAGTGTTATTGTGCGCGTGTATTTTTTAATTTATTTATTTAACCTTTATTTAATCAGGGAAATCCTTTGAGAACAAGTCTCTTTTACGAAGGAGCCCTGGCCAAGAAGGCCGCAATAAAAGTTTCACATAAAATACAAAATATACAATAAACATGCAAAACATAATACATTAACAATACAATTAAACAGCCACGCTTAAAAAAAAATACAATGGCCTTACAACAGTTAGAGATACAATGTAACAAATTACAATACAATAGACTTATCCTAATTTGGGAAGCAGGGACAGGTGCCCATTGTGCCTGCTTCCCGATACTATACTAGCCTCTTAAAGTGACCAAAGGAGACCAAGTTATCAAGTTTTAAGTCATTCTGTAATAGGTTCCACGCTGATGGAGCAGAAATTCTAAATGCTTGCTTCCCTAACTCTGTTCGAGCTCTAGGCACAATCATGTGGAGATTATCATTAGACCGCAGAGAGCGAATGCTGGGCTTGAAGGACATAAGCCTACATAAATAAGGGGCAATGTCCCAATAATGGATTTATATATAAACAATCGCCACCGGGTTAGCCTGCGCTGAGCAAGGGAGGGCCACTGGACCAGATCATACAGAGTGCAACAATGTGTAAAGGGTTGCACCCTGTATGCGAAGGAGGGTAGGCTCCAGCCAGGAATTAGGCACAACACCAGCAGTGCTTCACTTTCGGTTAATCACACGAGTAAATGCCCGCTTTGCTGAGCAGATAAAATAGCTGATAGGCTTGTTATGTGCTAATGGTTTGCACGCGCAGCATGAGTCTCGTCACACTCCCATTCAGCTGATGATAACATGCTGCATGATCATGAGGAAGGATTACGTCAAGATTTAGATTGGAATGCAGGTGCGAAAAACTTCTTATAAATAAAATAGCCTGCTCCTCTTTCACTGTTTCTTGCATGCTAGTGATTACCCCTCTGCGTGATTTTGAAAAATGTATTAACCAGAAAATGTGGCTGACCCCTGGTATAATAATATTGTATTACTCAACTGTAAAGGAGAGTATCTTTCAATCACTTTGGGTGTCAGTTCTGGCAAAGGCTGATGCATATGATTTAAAACAGTGGGCAAATAATATGTTCAAAAGATTTGTTTCAGGTAAGGTGCCACCAGGATGGTGTGTCCATTAAAACACAGTAAAACCCATTTTCATCCAATGATCATTTATTTGACAATAGCAGTGCTGCAATCAAATCCCAGAGTTGCATGGTACAGTATAAAGTCATGCACACTGCAACTCCATGAAAGAGCTCTCAAAGAGAGAAGGAATTTTTGCTTCAACTGCTTGCTACACGCACACACACACCAAACATAAGAGGCTAATAAATGATTCACTGCAGCTGTGGAGACCTAGCTCCTCCCCCAAACAGACTACATCATCTGAGTCAGTAAGAATTCTCAACAGCCACCCCAAAATATGTAAAGATATTTGCCCCAGAGAATTCTATACACTTATTTACTTGAGTCATCTGTAAACTTGGTCAGAAACACCAAACGGCTAACTGGACTTATGTAGTGCTTCCCATCAATAAAAACTTCCACAACCCTTATCCTGCCATCAGGACTTGGTAGAACCTTTGTGACAGTACCTGTAGTCCAAAGTCCCAGTGGAAGTTGAGGATCAACTACCATAACTATATCAGCACATGAAATCGAATTTCCATCCTGTCTCCATTTCTGAAGACATTGAAGATAATCTCTGATGAAACTTGACCACAATTTGTCAGCAAGAACTTCCACTTCCTATGTGACAGAAACTCAGAATCTGCATACATTACTTGAGGAAGGGAAAAATCTCACCACCCCATCAAAAGGATATTTGGAGCTATTGGATCAGGATCTGAGATGGTAGATTACACATATCCAAGAGGTATGGAGTTTAGCATCTCTTCCACTTCGACCAGCACAGTATATAGGACCTCCTCTGAAATCGGCTGTGCGCCCAATGTCACCCATAAGGCTGTCTTAATGGATCTGACCTCTCTCTCCCAGCAACCTCCAAAATGTGGTGAATGTGGAAGATTAAATTTAATAAAATCTGCTGCTGGGACAATAGTTCCTGAAGGGTAGGGCAAAGTTGATCAAAAGCCTCTCTATGTTCCCTCTCTCCTCCATAAAAATTGGTTCCTTGATCAATATACGTTTGTAGGGCCGACCTCTACGAGCTATAAAGAGACGGAGGGCTAGTAAAAAACTATCTGTATCCAAACTGGGTAAGAGCTCAAGATGGACACAACGGGTTGTTTGGCATTTAAAATTAATACCCCACCATTTCTTATGTCTTTGACCAACACTAATATTGAAAGGGCCAAAACAGTCCATTCCTGTTGATCAAAATGGGGGCTTATAGAGGCGGGGCCTAGAGGGAGAAAGACCAGCCACCCTAGGGACTGAAGGAGAACCTTTCCACTTCCAACATTCACAACATAAGTGTTGAACTGACTTAACTGCCAGTATTTCCTTTGAAGACTCTTTGTGGTCCTGGGTGAGACAGAGTTTAATCCAGATCTACAATCAGCAGCCTAGTAATTGGATTCTTGGGGTCCAAAACAATGTGATGGATAGTCTCTGACTGCAAGTCCTCACTATAAAAGAGACGACCCCCCTCTCTTATTAGACCGGTAACAAGGTCATACTCAGGTGCCAATTCAACAAGTCGACTCCGCTTAGAAACATCTTGACCCAGTTGGAGTAACTTGTACTCCTCAGGAAAATTATCTTCTTGTGCATGGCGAAGAAGTAGTAGCTCTGCTTGTTTCTGACTGAGTTTATTCTCTAATGTTGAATCAGGTGAAAAGTTCTCAATGGTATATACAACCAGCTCTGACCAAGTGCTAAATTGGGAAAGATCTTGTTTAGAGAGATTCACGGAAACTTGTGTCTGGCCACAAAACAAAGGTTTTCTCAATTCTCTCACAGCTTCATCAGAAGATAAACTTGGATGATTAGGCCATTGATGAGAAGGTAAGGTAAGAAAAGGGGGTCCTCAAAACCAGCGGCTAATGAGAGAGAGCTCTACCAATCTCTTTCCTCTAGTAATATCGTCTACTGGATTGTTTCCAGTGTCCACATATCTCCATTGTTCTGGAGTAGTGTACTGTAGGATATCTGTGATACTATTAGCCACAAACACCTTAGACCGGAAAGAATCAGAGCAAATTGTAATTGAATCAGACCAGAGACTGACTCATTGGACAGGCACAGAAAGTTCCTTTACTAGGAGATTTGCCAACTGATATTCGGCCAGAGCAGCACACAATTCCAAACATGGGATTGAAATGGTCTTTTTTGGGGCTACTCTAGATCGAGCCATGACAAATTAAGTAAGTGAGAAGTAACAGAGTCAGGCTTACGGACATTAACTTAATGCAGATCCCCTAGATGACACTTTTTACAGGATGGACAATGTCTTTTCAAGTCACACTTAGATGAACGATGTGTCCATCCATATCTCCAACAGTGACCATTACCCAGAATCTATTTTCTCTTGGCATCTATATCAAACTGTTGGAACTCAGAACATTGTCTCAGGTGATGGCTTGATTACCAAAAAAAGCACAGAAGGGTCTGGACTCTACTTGTTGCTTACTGGATAGATGGTTGGACTGAAACGTTCTTCCCTGGTGCTTAGGGTTCTCCTCTTGATATACACCCTGCAAGAAGGTAGCCTTACGAAATAGAGATTTTGTAAATCTTCATTATCTTACTGGAAACTTTTTTGCCCCCTTTGACTGGTCAGATACTTGACCTACTAGGCTTTGGCATTCTGCTTCCTCCTCCAGCCATTTTGCAAAATCCACCAAATTATAAGAAACATCTGGTTGAACAGCTTGAACATGTCTAGCAAAATTGGAGACATGATGTGCTGGAAGTTTACTTAAAAGCTGGTGAACATGAGAAGCACATGCCAATTCCTTCGCCCTTTCATCCTGACCCCATGATTGAAGCATACCTACTAAAGCCTGGACTCGTAATGCAAACTGAATGAATCCAATGGAATCCCCAGAAGGAATAGCTGGAAGACTCTGAATAGAAGCTAACTCCCGCTACACTAAGTGATGAGGCTGGCCATACTTCCTTTGAAGGGCTTTTAATGTAGCGGTATAAGGCTTGGGGTCATGAGCATATGCTATGGCTAAGTGCTTCGCAGCATCCAGCTTTAAATGGTCCAAAAGAACATGATATTTGTATTGTTCAGTTTCCTCATAAGTCAATAGGTTTCTTAGCACCATATTTAGTATTGCAAATTCGCATGGGTCATTACTGTTATAACAGGGAAATGAAGGTCTTTAAATTGCAGCTAATCTTGAAGGCCTAGGTGCTAAGTGGGGCTGAACACAGACCACTGCTACTATTGGATGACTCACAGATGAATCTCCAGGAGGAATAATGGAATGGGGACCTGACAGTAGGTACAGCCCCAGGAACATTACTAATAGCCGCCACATGTGAATTCCCATTGAATGATCCTAATGTTCTAATCTGAACTGGTGGTATCGGGGGAACATGACTACTTGATGATTCCACCATTGAAAAGAAAGGATGTGGATGGATAAATGGACCATAGGGTTGATATAATGCAGGAGTTCAGATGTTTGGAGTTTTTCTTTTTTAATCCCTATATTGTGTCTGATCCAAGACTCCCTTCATGTTTGTGGCTCTCTACTCAACTCCCTTTGTGGTGCTGTAAGGGTTTCGGAGTGATCCATCTGCTTTTTTCCTGTTTGTCTTTATGTATTCCCCCTCCATGTGTTTGTTTTGTTGTTGTTTTTTTGACAGGATGTAGCCTCCCTTTTTTGCTGTCTTGTGCCAGATTGTCTTGTGCCATTTGCGCCGTTTAATCCAGCCATCCACTCCTGTCGGTTTTGTTGTCTTGTCTGTCATGACTCTTTGATTCTGATTTTGACTCTCCTTTTGGTATTCTCTGCATGGATACCAATGTATCTAACAAGGACATTCTCGCTGCTCCTGAGTCCTCTGTACCTGACAGGTTCCCTCTCCAGTCTCCAAGTATCCAGTATTACCGTCATCGTTGCTCTGTCGGCTGTTTTTTCTTTTTCCAATAAACTATCACTATTTGCTGCCTGCCTCTTTCGGGTCATCATACCTTGCTACAGATCCTGACCTAAAATAATTAACTATTAATTTTGTGATTCCACAAGTTTTAAATACTGTATGTTTTTCAGCAAAAACAGTTGTTAAAGGGAGTTGTTGAATTAAAATAAGAAATATGAAGTTATATATTACATTTTAGTTTTTTAGCATTTATTTTTTATTTATTATAACAAATTAGAGATTATTATATAATAGCATATTTCCTTATTTTAAATCACTTTAAATCTAAAGACCCACTAGTGAGCCCGGCCCTCTAGTTGAAATAAAATGATTTAAAGACAGCAAACAAGAACTGAAACCAGGGGGGCAAGTAAAGATGCTGACAGCCACATCTGGAGTCGCAAGTTTGAATCCAGGGCATGCTGAGTGAATCCAGTCAGGTTTCCTAAGCAAACAATTGGCCCAGTTGCTAAGGTGGGTAGAGTCACTTTGGGTTAACCTCCTTGTGGTCACTATAATGTGGTTCTCGCCCTTGGTGGGGTGCGTGGTGAGTTGTGCATGGATGCTATGTATAATAGTGTGAAGCCTCCTCATGCACTAGATCTCCGCGGTAACATGCTCAACAGGCCACGTGATAAGATGCACAGATTGACGGTCTCAGACGTGGAGGTAACTGAGATTTGTCCTCTACCACCTGTATTGAGGTGAGTCACTATACCACGATGACCTAGAGAGCATTGGGAATTAGGCATGCCTAAAAAAAAAAAAAACGAAAAAAAGAACTGAAACCACATCAAGTTATTGCATGATAACTACCATCCCTGTAGATTTCCTTTGCAACAGCTGTGAGACCAAACTGTTTTACAGCGGAGTACACTTCTCCAGCATCCAGTGTCACAAGGTCAGCTTTATTATCCTGAAAGGAGAGGAGAGTAGAAATTTAAAACACACAAAAAATGGAGAAAACAATTAAGCATTAAGAAATCGGGCAATAGGAAAGTTCAGTATTGCTTTAACTGATTGCAAGGTGAATCTACTCCCAGCATCAAATAGTACATAAATGGAATATTATAACCCACCCGAATCTTATTAATGCAGTCAGCAGTGCTATAAGCTTTCACGCAGGAGAGACGCGCAAAGGCTGTGACGGCTGCAGGTGGAAGGACTGCGACCAATGCTTTGGCAAGCTCAGCACACTTCCTCTGCTCTGGCTCTGATACAGTACACCAGCGCATCTTCTTACCTAAATGCAGGGACAAACGTTTTATATATATTAAATATTTAAACTACTTCAACTGAAATTATTTTATGGATCAGTTTAGCAAATAAAATCTACGTCTACATGCAGACAATAAATTATAGCCAGTATTAAACAGTTTCTACAGGCTGCTACACATTCCCTTTTTAGGTTCATCAACAGCACCACAGACACTCGTAGCTTGTTTAGAACATTTAACACACTTCTCTGCCCTCCCCCTCCACCACCTGACACATCACTGACAGCAGATATATTCGCCACATTTTTTACTGATAAGGTTACAGCCATCAGCAATACATTCACAGCACCACACCCTGTCAAACACCTGGCTCCTGTATGCAACCCTTCTTTCCCTATGTTCTCTCCTTTAACTGACACTGAGGTCTCTAAACTCCTCCTCTCCAACCACCCCACAACCTGTTCCCTTGACCCCATTCCATCACACCCTCTCCAGGCCATCTCTCCGTCCATCCTACCGGCACTTACACACATAATTAACACATCCCTTCTTGCAGGCACTTTCCCCACTACATTTAAGCAGGCTCGAGTAACCCCACTGCTGAAAAAACCTGCACTTAACCCCACACAGATAGAACACTACAGACCAGTCTCTCTCATCCCATTTATGGCAAAAACACTTGAAAGGGCAGTTTTCAATCAGATCTCCGCCTATCTCTCACAGAACAAGCTGCTGGATGACAATCAGTCGGGCTTCAAAAGTGGACACTCCACTGAGACTGCCCTGCTGTCTGTCATCGAGTCGCTGAGACAGGCGAGAGCTGAATCGAGATCATCCGTTCTGATTTTGCTGGACCTTTCTGCTGCCTTTGACACAGTCAACCATCAGATCCTACTCTCCACCCTCTCTAAACTGGGTATCACTGGAACTGTGCTTGACTGGTTCAACTCTTATCTCTCAGAAAGGTCCTTTGAGGTAGCATGGAGAGGGGAAGTATCCAAGCCACACAAGTTACTTACTGGGGTACCTCAGGGATCAGTGCTTGGGCCACTTCTCTTCTCCATATACACAACATCACTGGGACCCATCATCCAGTCACATGGTTTCTCTTACCACTGCTACGCTGATGACACGCAACTCTACTTGTCTTTCCAGCCCAACGACACCACAGTGACCGTTCGAATCGCTGCCTGTCTGGCAGACATCTCGGCCTGGATGAAGGAACACCACCTTCAACTCAACCCTGCCAAGACCGAACTCCTTGTCTTTCCAGCCAACCCTGCTGTTGAACACAACATCACCGTGCAGCTGGGTCCAACTACAGTTTCGCCTTCCAAAACGGTCAGAAATCTAGGGGTAACCATTGATGATGAGCTAAATTTCACAGACCACATTTCAAAAACTACAAGATCTTGTAGATTTACACTCTACAATATCAGGAAGATAAGACCCTTCCTCTCTGTACATGCCACACAACTGCTCGTTCAGTCCCTTGTCATAACTAGACTGGACTACTGTAACGCTCTCATTGCAGGCCTTCCTGCATGTGCTATTAGACCTCTCCAAATGATCCAGAATGCAGCAGCACGTCTGGTCTTTAATGAACCTAAGAGAGCACATGTTACACCACTCTTTGTCTCTCTCCACTGGCTGCCGGTTCATGCCCGTTTTAAATTCAAGGCCCTGATGCTGGCATATAAAACAGTCACTGGGTCTGCTCCAGCATACCTTAAAACATTTATGCAGAGCTACGTTCCCACCAGAAGCCTGCGGTCGGCTAAGGAACGTCGCCTTGTCGTACCAAAACAAAGAGGCACCAAAACACTTTCCCGGAGTTTCATCATACCACGGTGGTGGAATGACCTTCCCAACTCAATCCGGGAAGCTAACTCACTCTCTATCTTCAAAAAACGGCTAAAAACACATCTTTTCCAAAAGCACTTAACCGGTCAATAAAAATAAATAAATAAATAAATAAATTATATATATTTACATTTCTTGTTGCACTTAAATCTGTTTTGTATACTATTATGATGATAGTGAAACTTTGTAATATGGCACTTTTTGTACCACTGTCTCCCTAAGATGATTCGCTGATGTTCTTCCTCTTTTGTAAGTCGCTTTGGATAAAAAGCGTCTGCCAAATGAATAAATGTAAATGTAAATGTAGGTTTACAGTGGCGCAGATTTGCTTTCATCAGGTAAAACTGGCTCAAATAGCAGATGTGCATATGAAAAGAAAACAGCAAAGTTTAAACATTTTAGTGGCAAATGTACACTTACCCCAGCTGGTGATGGAACACAGCAGTAAAGTTAAAATAACAAGCACTTTCTTCATAACTGTATTAGTAGTCTCTGCTCGAAAAGTGTATGAATCAGTTTAACAGTCTATATTGAGTCCTGCGCAGAGGTTTTAAGCACTGGCGTAAAGTCCTCAATGGGGCAGGCATGTTGCTAACTGAAGACCTCACTGTAGGTTTGTTCTAGTTTGAGAACTGTGTGTATTGGGCAAGTGAGTGTTTTCAAGGAGAAAATTTATAATAAATGCGCACATATGGAACATATTACAGTGGAACTCATACGTCACGTGGACCATCCTCATCCAGACAACTTCTTGCCTGCCGTTTTAGGACTTTTTCAAAGTGCATGTTTATTTGGGATTGTGTTACCATAACCTGTACTCAATCCATCAAATCAGAATCTGAGCTCACATAAACATCTGAATGAAGCTTCCAATATTAGGATCCAACATTTCATGCACACAGCCACAATATTTTAACTGTGAGGGAACAAGACAAACTCTAAAGTTATTTAGAGTTAAATATGTAGTTAATGTTTTGAAAAGGATCCCAGGTTAGGTTAACAATATCAAAACAACAAGATTGTGATTCAATTGAATGATTTATTGAGCAAGAAATGTATAGGGTATTTTACAACATTTTCAGAAAAACATATTAAACATTCAACCTGATAACTGTTATAAATAATAATAATAAAGAAAACAGGTTTTAAAATCGGTCACTGGATTTTCCAGTTTCTCAAGGATTCCCACAATACAAAAACAAATGTGGAATAGTTCCTCGGACCAAGTTACAATCAAATGTTGATTGGTTGCACAGCAGGCATAGCCTTAATTTACAATGAATCACAGTGTGAACAATATTGAATACAGGAAAAGCTGCAAAGCTTTAAGTGTTCATCATTTCAAGGGAAGTGTTTAGCTATCACACAATCTAGGCAGTGTGTTGCAAGGCACATTAGTAGTATACTCCATGCTTAATAGATGTCTATGTGTTCACCGTTGACTGGAGTAGTTGGGTCTGGATGGTGTTAACTCTGTCAGCATGGCAAATCATGGTGGGTTTCTGCCAGTTTAGTCTCACAGGTAGAGAAGAAACGAGACTCTCAAGCTGCAAAAAACATCATAATAAATCAGATACAATTATTTGGGCTCAAAAGAAATTAATAAAACCAGACTTAAAGGAATAGTTCACCCTTAAATGAAATTTCTCTCATCATACTCACCCTGAGTATGTTTAATTTTTTTAGAAGAATATACAGTATAAGCTCTGTTGGTCCATTCAATGAAAGTAAATGAGCTCCAAAAAGCACATAAAGGCAGCATAAAAGTAGACTAGTAGACATGAAAAGTAGACATATAAAACATTATAGGCATAAAATATGACTCTAGAGGTTTAATCTAGTCTTTTGAAGCAATGTAATCTTTTTTGGTGAGAACAGACCAAAATGTAACTTTTTCACTGAAGCTCAATTACGTTTCCTAGTGCTTGACACATGCGCGGGATGCTAGATGTTGCAAGGAAGTGTAATCGAGCTTGAAATCATGATTGCTAAGGAGACTGCTGATGTTAAGGTTTTTATTGAATAAGGAGTTATATTTTGGTCCGTTCTCACCCAAAACTAATTGGATTGCTTCAAAAAGACATACATTAAACCACTGGAGTCTTAGGGATTGCAATTCACTTGCATTATATGGACCCACAGAGCTGAGATATTCTTCTAAAAATCTTTGTTTGTGTTCAGCAGAAGGAAGAAAGTCGTACAAATCTGGAATGGTATGAGGGTGAGTACATTTTGTTTTTGGTAAATTATTCTTTTAAACAAAGAGCTAAATTTTTCTCCTTTTCTCAAATAGTACAACCAATAACCTTATATGCACATAGAGCCTAAAGACAATTAAAACTTAAAGGGTATGATGCTAAATAATTGGTTAGGGAAATAAGTAAAAGTAAACATAAGATTTCATTTTCATATCAAAATAATCGATTTATTATTAAAATAATCAACAAAACATGCCCAATATAATTCACATTACACATCCTAAAACCTGAGTAAGAGATTATGCAATATAGCATTTATCAACCCAACAGCTGGTTTTGAGAAGACTTTGATTTATGTTTACACTGATTCTCCAAAAATATGTGTGTAAAATGTAAACCACCAGTGTCCTCTGGACAATAGTGCAGCCTGTGGATCAAAGAATGTTGACTTCTCCTCTTATCTTGTGAAATTTTAACTGTACATAGAAAGGTAGGTGTGTGTGTGTGTGTGTGTAGAGAGAGAGAGAGAGAGAGAGAGAGAGAGAGAGAGAGAGAGAGAGAGAGAGAGAGAGAAAATGATATACTGATACCTCATTTAACTCCTTTGAGACACTTTCTCTTTCCTCTGTTTCTTCCTCAATGCCAAATGTTGAAGCCAGTTACTTAAGACCATTTGAAGCTTTCGCCACGTCTCTCACACACACACACACACACACACGTGTTGTTGTCCCCTAGAATAAGCGATTTGACATCACAAAATGGCAATGATAAACATTCCTTTCTTTCGCATTTAACAAAAAGTACATGCAGAATCCAAGTATTTTCACCTCATTAGTCTCTCAGACAAAGAGAGATGGAGCAGACACAAATATTCAAACCAAAGCCAAGTTTCCTCAGTGTTTGCTAAAATAAATTAGCCACTTTAATTTTCCGAAGTAATGGTTCAAAATTTGGGAGTACAAAAGGAGATTTGGGACTTTTAACAATATATTTTCACCCCAGTGAAAAGCTATACATTTGCAGATGTTGTTAGCATTTTAACATATTTTGGATTGAAGGCTATTTTAGAAAATATCTTTCGCACACCTCTCATCAAGAGAGAAAATAATTATATTATTGTACATTCGATCTATTGAAAGTCTGCATTCTTACTGTAACTGTTCACTGTCTTGTTGGTATTGTTGCATTGCCATTCAGATATCTAGTAGTTCTTTGATTAGTTTCTCAATCAGATCCGAGTCTGCTTCCACAGGCTCATCTTCTTCATTCTCTTCTTCCTGCTCAAGTGCTCTCTGATACACATCTATTGCAAGGAGAAAATTACATGATTAATGCTTATTAAAAAATACTTTAAGCATGTGAGTTGTCTTTCAACATCTCACTAAACCTCAAAATGCAGAAAATAATAATTAAAAAAACAATCAGAACTTATTTCTCAGAGCGCATGTTTTTACCTCGTGGAGGCAGAAGCTGTGGATCCAGTGAAGGCTTCTTATTTCTTAAGCTTGTTTGCTGCATCTAAAAAGAGAAAAACATAATTTATAGAATGCACACGCCTTTAGAGAATGATTCGCTTTTCCTTGGAAGGCAACTCAAAACTTGTATCCATCTGAAGAAAAAAGCTTGCATATTCAATAAAATATTTATAAAATAGTAGCTGGTTTGAGAACTGTTAAATTGATTTGAGATTAAAATACAAAATTAAATGACCATTTATTATCAAAATAACAATAATCTGGTAACTGGGGCCTGGGTAGCTCAGCAAGTAAAGACACTGGCTACCACACCTGGAACTGCAAGTTCGAATCCAGGGCATGCTGAGTGACTCCAGTCAGGCTTCCTAAGCAACAAATTGGCCCAGTTGCTAGGGTGGGTAGAGTCACATTGGGTTAACCGCCTCGTGGTCACTATAATGTGGTTGTTGTGCATGGATACTATGGAGAATAGTGTGAAGCCTCCACACACACTATGTATCCGCGATAACACGCTCAACAGCCATGTGATAAGACACGTGGATTGACGGTCTCTGGCGCAGAGGCAATGGAGATTCGCCCTCCTGCCACCCGGATTGAGGCACTACGCCACCACAAAGATATGGAGCGCATTGGGAATTCCAAATTGGGGTGAAAAGGGGAGAAAATTCCCCAAAAGTAATACATAAATATTCTGGTAACTGCTGGGATAAATAAAGATAAATGAATCAACATACATATCCTCTATATGCAAACCATTATCTTAAAAGAATAGTTCACCCAAAAATGAAAATGTATTTTCACACTTCTATATTATTCAAAACCTGTATGACTTTGTCTCTTCCATAGAACACTAAAGGAGATGTTAGGCAATATGTTAGTGGTGATGAGACTGAGATTAACATACTGCCTAACATCCTTTTGTGTTCCACGTAAGAAATAAAGTCATACAAAACATCAAGGTGAGTAATTTATAACAGAATAATCATTTTTGTGTGAAACTATCAATTTTACAGCACTGTAAGTTACATTGCTGTGTGCTATAGAAACAGTAAATGAAGATGGAGGCAGAAGTATGTCCTGGTCAGTTGTTGGGGGGCATCATAGGTTTTAGCACCAGTGTAGTTGACACCATTTTTTTGAGAGTTAAAGGGACTGAGGGTGAGGGTGATAAAGATGAAATGGGGAGAGTGCTAGAGTAGGACAAGGGAAGCCTTGACTCATTCTCTCTTACAGCTGACATCTGTGTACTGAAGCACCTTAGAGAAAGGCAGACGATTGTTAGTATTTGAACAATGATAATAATAGTCTGCAATACATTCATGCTGGGCTATGTGTGCATATGAGTCTATGTTTGTGTTAGCGGTTAAGTGTTTTCTTCACCTGCTGGTCTTGGGGTGCTATAGCAGACCTTTGGCTAGGGACTGCAGGAGATCTGGTCTTCTTGGTTGCAGTCCAGATGCCCGAACTGGCATCCTTTTGACAGAACATTTGGTTTAGATTGACTCCAGACATAACAGATCAGATTATTTTTCCTTCACTCCCAAAATCAAAGGTCATAGCTTTTTGAACAAATTTGTCAAAGTTAAACATAAGGAATAGTTCACCCAAATATGAAAATGCTGTCATTACTTACCCCCATGTTGTTCCAAATCCATATGACTTCCTTCTGTGGAATACAAAAGGAGATGTTAGGCATTACGTTAAGTTTTAGTCACCATTTACTTTCAATGTATTAAGAAAAGATGCAATGAAAGTGAAAGCTGTCTGAGACTAACATATTGCCTAACATCTGCTTCAGTGTTATTGAAGAAAGTAAGTCATACGGGTTTGGTATAACAAGAGGGTGATGACAGAATTTCCATAACCAAAGCAATTACATATTAAAGGCTTTAAGCACCACAATAACACCTAACATGACTGATTACTTGATAATTAAATTAAAATTAGGATTAACATTTGCAATTAGAAAGGCTGTCACTCACAACTGATTGATGATATAATCTTTCTGCCTCTCCTTTGCTGCTTGGCTCCTGATTGGACAGGGGGTGGGTATGGGGTGTGGTCTTCAGGCAGACAGAAGGACACAATCTTTTTAGGGTGACTATCCTTAGAGGCTGTCGTTTTATCTCTGGCAGTGTTACACAGAGTCCATTGCTTCCATCATACCGCACACTGCCTTACCACTTCCTGCAGCTGCTGACAACTCTGTATGTGATTACGTGAAGTTAATACAATAACATACATTCATATGTACACTATTTATGAAACATAGTAAATGTCAGAAATTAAAGGAATAGTTCACCCAAAAATGAAAAATCTGTCATAATTTATTCACCTTCATGCTGCACTAAACAGCACAAGTTATCAGCGTAACCACGCAAGCCGTTGTGAACTAGCTTCTCTCATAGAATTCATTATGAATGTTTTGAATAAATGGCCATAAAAATGTTCTTACATTTCAGGGGTTGTGTCTTACCAAACCTATCGTACACCTTCAAAACACTTGGATACAGAAGCACAAGTTGCATGGACTACTTTTATGATACTTTTGGGTTCTTTTTGTAAAACTTTGAAGTCACCATGAATTCAAAATTGACAATTTTATTGTCTTATTGGATGTTGCTTTTTTTTATTATAAACAAAATATCCATGCATGCAATAAACAAATACAAAAAAATGGTTTGCCCTCTTAAGTCAAAAACAACAACTGATGTATGTCCTGGTGTGAGGGTTGAGCAATAAGTTTGACTGATAGCCAGATATTTCTTGGGATGAACAGTTCAAGTAAGTGCTCTATATTCATTATCTTTAGTGTACTGTGATAAAACAAATTGGTTACTCGCCTCAATCTGGCTGGCGGAGGACAAGTCTCAGTTGCCTGCGCTTCTGAGACAGTCAGTCCGTGCACCTTATCACGTGGCTCGCTGTGCACAACATTGCGGAGACTCACAGCATGTGGAGGCTCATGCTACTTTCCGTAATCCATGCACAACTTACCACAAGCCACACTGAGAGCGAGAACCACATAATCGCAACCACAAGGTGGTTAGCACATGTGACTCTACCCTCCTTAACAACCAGGCCAATTTGGTTGCTTAGGAGACCTGGCTAGAATCACTGAGTACACCCTGGATTCGAACTTACGACTCCAGGTGTGGTGGTCAGCGTCAATACTCGCTTAGCTTCCCAGGCCCCTAGACAGACCAGGATATTAATTAGAACATCTCATTTTGTGTTCTGCATAAGAAAATAATACGGTTAGCAATGACATGAGGATGAGTAAATAATGACAGAATTTTCATTTTGGGGGGAACTATTCCTTTAAAAGCCAGTGTCATTACATATACTCAGCTACACTCCGAATAGTACAAATACATCCATTTACACAGACTTGTGCACCTGTTCATAGCTGTGCTGCGCCATATTTGTAGAGAAAGCACTCATGTGTGCGGTGTGTGTGAGGATGTGTGTGGCATCCTCTCTCAACAGTTCATCTCTGTAAAACTGAGCTGCTTCAGTCAAATGTTACTGTTTTTGGTGATGCTCCATGACCCAAAGCCTCCACACAGAAAACACCTGAAAACATACAGAACAACGTGATCAAATCATATGAGACAATGCAGTTCCAGGAAATCTGAATTATCAACGACAGGCCGCTGTGTTCAGGTATTACCTTGGCCTGTAGGTTGAGGGACCAATGACAAAGTGCGGTCCTTGTTTGCTCCGCCTCTCTTCTTCTGCTCTGCAGCTGTGTCATAAACATTAACAATCAGACACAATATACAATAGAGATACTTCAAAGAGAGACACATACGATCCATCACATGTAGCTGCAGCTCCAAGAAAGATTACACTTCAGCAGCATGAACTAATTTACAGTAAGTGAGGCCATAACAGAGCTATAATATCACAATTGCACTTTACAACTGGTTTAAACTCACCTGTGCTTTCCAGTAGATACACATAAATGCAAAAAAAAAAAAAATAAAAGATTTACAGTGGACCATTATGAAATGTATACAGATATGGTGAGTTAGAATGGTACCTGATGGTGATGGTGAATAGTATTGTGTTGAGGGTTGTTTTGCCCAGTGTTCTGCTGTAGTGTCTACTTGCCATCACATTTTCCAGTCTCTCATGCTTTACCTCCTTGATACGCTCTCTTCATCTTCTCAAAACTACATTCACATGTACTGAACACAGGACACAAACAATACTGGCACTGCATAATTTCATTTTTCATGTGAGTAGTACAGTTATTTGATTTATTTCAGATTCATGAAACAGACTAAAACAGTGTTAATTAGATAACCAATGCATATTAATCCAGGTTAGTTTGAGCTTCTCTCAGTGCTTCCTCCTGTTGGTGATGGTGAAGCACTGCAGCAGCTGTTCTCTATTGCCATGCTTGAAGCACCTACCAATCGATAAAAAAGAATATAATGACATGACATGACATGATTCAAATCAACAAACGATATCTATTCTATAATAGACAACATACATTTTGCCATGGGCCTCTTAATGCCTAGAACAGGCCCCGTCTATGAGTACAGTATTGCATTGGCATAACATTGTGGTCATACATTTTTTGGGGGATGAGCACCTGAATATATATATATATATATATATATATATATATATATATATATATATATATATATATATATTCAGTCAATATTCCTATTGACACACTAAAGCTGAAGATATAAATAACAATCTTAAGACAAATGCTTTTGTGAAACATCTTATAAGACCTTTGCACAGTACTGCATTTATATATAATGTAATATTTATTTCAAGGAATATTCCGTGCTCAATTTAAGTTTAAATCAATCGACAGCATTTGTGGTGTAATGTTGATTACTACAAAAATGTATTTAGACTCGTCCCTCCTTTTCTTAAAAAAAAAAGAAGGAACATCCTGGGTAACAGTGAGACAATTACAATGGAAGTGAATGGGGCCAATTCTTTTAGGGTTGAAAGCAGAAATGTGAAGCTTATAATTTTATAAAAGCACTTAAATTCTTCTGTTAAAACTTGTGTATTATTTGAGCTATTGAATTTATATCATCATTTTAGGGTGTACAAGCTACGTCGTCATGGCGACTAAAATTTGGTATAACTTACACTGTAAATGTTAGTAAATGACACTAAAATCATGTTACCACACATTTAGTTTACATCTTGTGTCTATACTTCTTGTGAATCTTGTGACAAAGTCTTTGATATTCATACCCTCCACGCCTCTAGAGTATGACTGAGCAGTTTACTTTGGTAGTGTTTGTCCATTTGTGCAAGTCTCTTTCTCTTCCGTCTTCTGTGATCTACAAACTGTCACACACATTAACATTTAGAGTGAATTAGGGTACCTGGGACACTTAAATTAAGATGTTTGCATTTATTCATGTCTATGTTAACATTGCTATATTCTTGCAGGTTGTTGAAATATGTGTTGTGAAAGGCACTAAACAAATAAATATATATTACTTGTCATGTTATAAAGCCTCATTTGTTGGTCTGAACTGTTGAAGTGGCAAGTCGAAAGTGCAAAGGATAGCTAAAGACAATGCTGCATCATAAACAAAATTACTATTTCAAGCATTCTCTGCCATTTCCTTTGTGAAGATTTGTTCCAGAGTGATTAGTGTTATTTATTTTGGTTTTCATACCTCCTGCCAGTCTGTCATGGCTTTTCTCAAACAGCGCTGTCCATCATGACCCTCTGCCTGCTTGAAATGTCTCTTACTGACCGACAAACACACAGTCAGTGGCTTATTCAGATGTTCTTCTTAATCTACAGATTCCAACTGATACAATTTAGCATATAAAGAACCTAATAAATGGATCTTGGTCAAACCTGGTCTGTATACAAACATTTTTACTATATCGTGATATATATTTTATCGTGATGTAAAATTACTCATATCTTGATAGAACATTTTGGTCATATCGCCCACCCCTACAACTGTTTTTTTTGCAATGTCCCAAAATGCGCATAAAAATATGTAGATAGAAACCCACTAATGATGTGTGAAATGTGTGCATATCAATGGATGTCAGATTACCATTATTTCAGCCATTCTCTATGGAATGATTTTCCGGACATTATTCAAAAGGAATTGCAAATTGTTTTTGCAATTGCGTTTTCAATTTGTGAACGCATAAAATGTGACATAATCCAAACGCAATTGCAAATCGCGCATTACGTTTGCATTTTCGTTTAAGCGAACGCACAGTGACTGCCAGATTTCAAATGGAAAAGCAAAGTCCGTTTGCAACTGTGTTTCCCATATCTTACGAGTTTTGGCCCTGTCATATTTAAATAGCAATTTCAATTACCACGTCTGCTTTTTCACTTTCTCAGCGTCGCGTATGTAGCCAGCCAAAACTCAAATGGAATACTAATTCCCTTAGTATTTCCATTGATGCCTTACACGGAAACCTGTCAATCAGGGTCAAGGGTGGGATTATGCTATGGGGCGTGTTTGTCTTGGGAAGAGACCACTCACAGTCGACGGTCAAGATCAAATAAACCGGCGTCTGTTCAGGGCATCACCTCTTTATTTATTTTGTATTTATTTTAATGTTTATTTGACAGGGACAAATGCATAGAACATTGCTTTATAAAGAATACAAAGTAGATGCCACGCATACATGTTTCTAGCCATGACTAATTTGCGACCCCTGTCCCTGGTTAGGCTTATAAATTTAAAACAATAATTACAGAGTATTGAGTTTAAGATTTATAATTAATAAAATACATACAACAAATACATCCCATATATGAATTAAGATGTGGGCTTAAGTAGATGTGGAAGTCACTATAAAACAAAGTCTAGACACATTTAACAATACAAGAACACAAAAGTGTGCATATGTCTGTGCGTGCTCACATATGCAACATTATGTTTGTATGCATTGTGTTATGTCCTGTACAGTCAGTGTTCACAAAGTTGTTTCAGTTTCAGCCATTGCTTTAAATGTGTATTAAAAACCTTGAAGTCTGTCAATGTTTTAATTTCAGATGCATTCCACAAATGTATGCCTCTTACTGAAAATGATGTCCGACCAAATGTTGTTCTACGTTTTGCGGCTATAGTTTCCACTTATTGTGCCTCTAGTTCTTATTCCGCTCTTTTGTTTATGTACTAGTTGACAGAATATTTCTGGTGCAACGTTGTTCACACACTTAAAAATTCGTTTTAAAAAAGAAAAATTTACAAAACTGTCAAAACTCAAGATATTATGCTTCCTTAGAATGATGCAGTGATGCCATCTTACAGATTTCTGGTCCATTACTTTTAATGCTTGTTTATATAATGACTCTTGACCGTCGACTGTGAGTGACGTCACTTCTCAAGACAAACACGCCCCATAGCATAATCCCACCCTTGACCCTGATTGACAGGTTTCCGTGTAAGGCATCAATGGAAATACTAAGGGAATTAGTATTCCATTTGAGTTTTGGCTGGCTACATACGCGACGCTGAGAAAGTGAAAAAGCAGACGTGGTAATTGAAATTGCTATTTAAATATGACAGGGCCAAAACTCGTAAGATATGGGAAACACAGTTGCAAACGGACTTTGCTTTTCCATTTGAAATCTGGCAGTCACTGTGCGTTCGCTTAAACGAAAATGCAAACGTAATGCGCGATTTGCAATTGCGTTTGGATTATATCACATTTTATGCGTCCACAAATTGAAAACGCAATTGCAAATACAATTTGCAATTCCTTTTGAATAATGTCCGGAAAATCATTCCATAATTCTCTGATCTCGTTGTAGCTCCAAGATTCTCCACCAGGTGTAAAATGCCCAACTACAAGCCTGCTGCCTTAATGGAGCAAAAAACATGTATGCATTTTCAGTAATACATAGACACAGATACTGCTATGTTTAAGCCACAGAGACTCACTTATAATGTTGTGCAGCTCTCTCTTCCCTCTCTCGTTTCTCTGTGCGTTGTGCTGTAAACTCCGTCCAAGAGTTCAAGCATTGTGGGAGGACATGTTCGGCAAAGCAGGTTCATACACACAGAGATTCCGAAATGATTATGGTAATTCCTCCAAATGACCTGAACCACTAGAAGACAGAGAAAGAACCATTTACATGAACTAAAAGAGTCCTATAAAGAGAGAAGGAATCAGATAATACTGTTGAATTGCCTGAGCACAACTTTGAAATGGACCTTTTTGCACCTGAAAAAGTATTTTAGGAAAGAAATAAAGCTCTTAAAACGAATATTCTGGGTTCAATACAGGTTAACATTAATCGACAGCACTTGTGGCATAATGTTGATTGCCGTAATTATTTCGACTCGTTCCTCGTTTTCTTAAAAAAAAAAAGAAAAGTAAACATCTTGGTTGCAGTGAGGCAATGAAGTAAATGGAAGACAACCTCTAAAGGTTAAAATACTCAATGTTTCAAAAGAACAGCCACAAGATATAAACAATTTTTGTAAACATGATTTTAGAGTGATAAGATCTCTTAATAACATTTTTTGTCTAAAGTTATATCCAATTTGACTTCGTTGCCATGACAAATTAACATGGTGAACACGAAACCCCTAAAATGATCGTATATAAACAACTTTACTGCTAAAATAATACACACGTTTTACCAGAAGAATTAATGAAAGTGCTTTTATAAAATTCTGAGCTTCACATTTCTACCTTTTAACCCTCCAAAAATTGGCCCATTCACTTCCACTGTAAGTGCCTCACTGTGATTTCAAATTTTACTTTTCTTAAAGAAAAGGAGGGATGAGTCAAAAATATTTTACAAATGCTGTCGACTGAGATTAAATTGACCCCTGAATGTTCCTTTAAGAAGTGTTGTGACTAAAGCATTAAATATAATACTATGTACAGTGCATCTGGAAAGTACTCACAGCACTTTTTCCACATTTTGTTATGTTACAGCCTTAATCCAAAATTGATTAAATTCATTATTTTCCTCAATTCTACAAACAATACCCCATAATGACAACATGAAAGTTTGTTTGAAATCTTCGCAAATTTATTCAAAATAAAAATGAAAGAAATCACATGTACACAAGTATTCACAGCCTTTGCTCAATACTTTGTTGAAGCACCTTTGGCACAAATTACAGCCTCAAGTCTTTGTGTATGATGCTACAAGCTTGGCACACCTATTTTTGGGCAGTTTCTCCCATTCTTCTTTGCAGGACCTCTCAACCTCCATCAGGTTGGATGGGGAGCGTTGGTGCACAGCCATTTTCAGATCTCTCCAGAGATGTTCAATCGGGTTCAAGTCTGGGCTCTGGCTGGGCCACTCAAGAACATTCACAGAGTTGTCCTGTAGCCACTCTTTTGTTATCGTGGCTGTGTGCTTAGGGTCGTTGTCCTGTTGGAAGATGAACCATCACCCCAGTCTGAGGTCCAGAGCGCTCTGGAGCAGATTTTCATCAAGGATGTCCCTGTACATTGCTGCATTCATCTTTCCCTCGATCCTGACTAGTCTCACAGTTTCTGCCACTGAAAAACATCCCCACAGCATGATGCTGCCACCACCATGCTTCACTGTAGGGATGGTATTGGCCAGGTGATGAGCAGTGCCTGCTTGCCATTCAGGCCAAAGTGATCAATCTGGGTTTCATCAGACCAGAGAATTTTGTTTCTCGTGGTCTGGGAGTCCTTCAGGTGCCTTTTGGCAAAATCCAGGTGGGCTGTCATGTGCCTTTTACTGTGGAGTGGCTTCCGTCTGGCCACTACCACACAGGCCTGATTGGTGGAGTGCTGCAGAGATGGTTGTTCTTCTGGAAGTTTCTCCTCTCTCCACAGAGAAATGCTGGAGCTCTGTCAGAGTGACCATCAGGTTCTTGGTCACCTCCCTGACTAAGGCCCTTCTCCCCCGACCGCTCAGTTTGGCCGGGCAGCCAGCTCTAGGAAGAGTCCTGGTGGTTCCAAACTTCTTCCATTTACGGATGATGGTGGCCACTGAGCTCATTGGGACCTTCAATGCTGCAGAAATGTTTCTGTACCCTTCCCCAGATCTGTGCCTCAATACAATCCTGTCTCTGAGGTCTACAGACAATTCCTTGGACTTCATGGCTTGGTTTGTGCTCTGACATGCACTGTTAACTGTGGGACCTTACATGGACATGTGTGTGCCTTTCCAAATCATGTCCAATCAACTGAATTTACCACAGGTGGAATCCAATCAAGTTGTAGAAACATCTCAAGGATGATCAGTGGAAACAGGATGCACCTGAGCTCAATTTTGAGTGTCATGGCAAAGGCTGTGAATACTTATGTACATGTGATTTTTTTTGTTTGTTATTTTGAATAAACTTGCAAAGATTTCATCAAACTTCTTTCACGTTGTCATTATGGGGTATTGTTTGTATAATTTTGAGGAAAATAATAAATTTAATCCATTTTGGAATAAGGCCGTAACATAACAAAATGTGGAAAAAGTGAAGCGCTGTCAATACTTTCCGGATGCACTTTATAATGGATACAAAAAGGTTGTTTAGCAAATAAAAGTGAAACTAAGAGAACCTGTTGTCTGGTTCTTAGCCTGTCTGTTCATCGATGTAGTGAATATTTTACAGGTGAAGACATCGGTGATGATGGGCTTTGGATGAACCGAGGCATGTTTCATCCTGTCTCTCCAGTGCATCCAGTCCTGAATGATATGCCATATTATGGGATTACTCAGACTGAATATTGTACACTGTCACTTTCATATACACATAATATTCAATCTGCTCTGTAAAGTTTGAGCCCAGTGTTGTAAGGCCAGGTCGTCTTGATAGTACTCATCTCTGTGCTGTAGTGCCACACAGTCCAAACCCACATTTAATAACCAACACATATGCATGCAACATGCACAAACAAAAAATATTTAACAGCAGTATTTTACTTGAAGGCCACTAGTTCTGACTTTGTGCATATATACAGTACATACATGCATTTTAATATAAAACTTTTTTGTCTTCTCTCTGGACATCAACATACTCCTGCCAGGCTTGAAATGTCTTGCTGTACACAGCATATACCTAGATTGGGCAGACAAAATAAGAGACAGATTTATAATGGTGATTGGTAAAGTCTAAGCCATTAAAAGCTAGATCTTTATGTATATTTTTTTATTTCTCTGAATAAAGAATAAGCATCAATTAGCCTAATTAAGAGACAGGACACATATCATGTGATACTCACATATAGGGCTGCACCTATCGATAATTTTTTTATCGATTAATCTAACGATTATTTTTTTAGATTAGTCGATTAATCTAACAACTAATTTGCCAATTTTTCTAAAGATTTTTTTATTATTATTTCTATATTTTCCCAAAATAAATATAAAAAACTTGTCTCATTAATTTTTCAATATTTGAATACATTATCTTAAGTCTAGGGTATGTTAAATAAGTGAGCCAGTATGATTGTGGATTTTCACCAAAGGGGAAATGTATCCCAAAATTGCTTAAGGATATAATGATTTGACTTTGTGATATACTTAAATATTTATTCCCACAGTGCAAGTATTATTTGCTCATATACTTATTGCAACAAGCAAATTTCTGCTTATTTTTGTATAAAGATTAATCTTATCTGTAATATCAATTTCCTTTTGCATATCATTTGTAATATCCATTATCCATAACAATCATTTTGGTAATGTCATCTGAACACCTGCTAAAATTAAATTGCTCTCCCTCAAATCAGCATTATGAGGTCACATCACATTTACGCTGCTGACATATCTTCCTATGAAGGCTGTGTCTTCAAAAGCATTTGACTGTAGCTTTAATAAAATGGGTTTACCAGGGGGGATTTTCATTATGGCAATGTTATCATCACACCTGTAAAAATTGTAGCGCCCTCCCAGGATTAAAAGATCACAGAGACATCACATTTATGCTTGGGATATATCTTCCTATGGAGGCTGTGTTCTCAAAAGCATTTGACTGTAGTTTTAATAAAATGGGTTTATCAGGGGGAGTAGCATTTTGGCAATGTTATCATTACACCTGCTGAAATTGTAGTACCCTCCCAATCTCAGGATTAAAATATCACAGTGACATCACATTTACACTGGGGACATATCTTCCTATGGAGGCTGTCTCCTAAAAAGCATTTGACTGTAGCTTTAATAAAATGGGTTTACTATGGGGTATTATCATTTTGGCAATGTTATTATTATTATACCTGCCGAAATTGTAGTGTCCTCCCAATCTCAGGATTAAAACATCACAGATAAAATATATTTTATCTAGCTGACAGCAACTAACAACAAACCATAACTGCCGCTCTTCTGTGCAGCAAAAATTCACTTTCGGTGAAAAAAAAAAAAAGTATTTTCTGGACAATACACTAATAACATGTGAAATTATTACATTAGTTTTAGAACAAAATCATTTTATTGTAATGTGTGTGCAATTCACTTTTAACTGTAAAATAATTACGTTATATGCTGTTTAAAGTATGATTACTAGTGCAGCCTTCAGGTAACAAATAATCCTACCAATCTGTACATAGTGTATATTATGAACAAAATTGTGAGATGCAATAGCATTATCTCCTAATAACTGAGCTGGAACCACGTGTTTGGGTTATGTTCATGATGTCAGAACATATTTTTGTTTTTTCATTTAGTCTCATACTTTGTCCCACGAATAGATAACGTGGATATCAGTTCCCTGATATTAAAAAATAATTTAGCGTAAATATGTGCGCACCGTCCGGACACTCTTGACTGTGTGTGTGTGTGTGTGTGTGTGTGTGTGTGTGTGTGTGTGTGTGTGTGTGTGTGTGTGTGTGTGTGTGTGTGTGTGTGTGTGTGTGTGTGAACTGACGACCCCAGCTGGACAAACAATGAACTGAACAGACTGATTATAAACTCATTTAATTCACATTTAGAATACAAAGTATGTAGTTAAGCACTTGAAACAGAAGTAATCGTTATCAAGCCAATAGTAGGGTATATTATTTTTATGTAAATAATTGAAAAGGCATTCAAATATAAGCTGTAAAAGGAAACTATTTGTTTGGGATGCACTACATTTGGAGAACTTTCCTGTGTCATCATAGAGAAGGAACATACAGTAACTAAAAATGACAGCAAATATTTCTTAATCTGAGATTGTCTGTTCTACTGCAACCATGTACTGAGATAAGTACAGCATTTGAATAAAGATTATCTGTAATGCGATGCGCACTTGACTGACTGACATGAAATGGCAGTAGCAAAAAGACACTGCTGGACACATTCAGTAGTTGAACGGACCATTGAAGATGTTTCATCAGAAACAGTATTGTACAGCTGTAAACAGGTGCAAACATAAACATCAAATGTGCTGCCTGCTCCACTTCATCCTCATTGCAATGAAACCCCATAGTCTAATAAAAACATTATGAAAAGTATATTTGCCGGTCAGCTGTTTTTTGAATATAAAACACTAGATGATATCAGTACAATGCTGCACAAGGATTTTTTTTTTTGTGTGTGTGTGTTGTTTCCAGAACTAAATATCATTATAAATAAAAACACCCTAAAAGGTTTTCTAAGATGCATAATTGCTTAGGTTAGATTCATGTCAGCAAGGATAAAAAAAAAAAACAATTCAAAGGGAAATTCAAGATATATTATTTGAAAATAAGTTAATATCTAAATAAAATCATACGTACGTATGGTTTTATAAATCAATTTTTTTTTTTGCCCGTACAAAAAATCTGCCTTTTGTGCGTACGCACACTTTTAGGAAGAAATCTAAGCAGTTTTAAGAGTTTTATACATGAGGCCCCTGGTGTGTTCTTCCCAAACTAGAAGAGATAAACAGCAGATTAACCAAGGCCAGGAAAATCAAAGGATAGTTCAGCCAAAACTGAAAATGTTCTCATCATTTTCTCATCCCAATGCCATTCCAGATGTGTATGAGTTTCTTTCTTCTGCTGAACTCAAACGAAGATTTTTAGAAGAATATGACAGCACTGTTAGTCCGTTCAATGCAAGTGAACGGTGGCCAGAAATTTCAAGATCCAAAAAGCCCATAAAGGCAGATAAATGGTAATCTATATGACTCCAGTGGTTTAATCCATATCTTCTGAAGCGATATGATAGATGTAGTGAGAAACAGATCAATATTAAGTCATTTTTTAGAATAAATTCTCCTCACTGCCCAGTAGGTGGCGATAATGTGAATCGCCAAAAATAAAAGAACAAGATGTGAAAGTGGAGATTTAGTGTAAAAAAAATTACTTTACTATTGATCTGTTTCTCACCTACACTCATCATATAACTTTTGAAGATATGGATTTAACCACTAGAGTTGAATGGATTACTTTTATGCTCCCTTTATGTGAGTTCTGGCCACAATTCAGTTGCATTAAATGGATCTACAGAGGTGAGAAATACGTCTTAAAATCTTCGTTTGCTTTCTGAAGAAGAAAGAAAGGCATCAGGGATGGCATGAGGGGGAGTAAATCATGAGATGATTTTCATTTTTGGGTGAACTATTCTTTTAAGGACCCCACACAATCAACAGCCTCTTCACACTGCTGTGGTCAGGGCAGAGCTGTCTCTGTTTTATGGACAACACGGAGAGGCTTATGGGAAGAGGAGTTACTTCTTCAAGATATAAGATTTATTTAATTAATGACAGTCAAGGAATTGCAGACCACCACAATACACTACTACTAGTCTACTACACAACATGTACAGTATCTGTCAAAGACATTTAACAACCTAACTCATTGCACTACCAGTACATTGATTAAACCTTCTACATAACAATGATAACCTGTCTCGTAAAATAAGTCATTTTATTGACAACTAAACTTGTACATAAATAGATCAACTGATTTATTTATAAATAGATGTGCAAAGACATATATTCTTGTTTCTATTTCCATTTTTTTTATCCTTATCCAAATTATATTTGCTGGATTAAAATACTTGTTTTTTTTTTTAATTATTATTTTAAAGTTATTTAAATTTTAATTGTTATTCAACTAACAAACCTGCAGGAAATGCACATCACTGTATAAGTGTACGTGTCACAGAAACTTGACTTTACACAGAAATCAGGAAATAATCTTGTTTAATTGTATAAATAGTATGAATCATTTTAACAGACACCCATTCGACTTTTGACACACACACACACACACACACACACACACACACACACACACACACACACACACACACACACACACACACACACAATAGGTGAACAGATCAGCATTTAATTTAGTCTTTAAATTATCTTTGTCAAACTGTATCTTCATAGTGTTTCCAAATGCGATGGTGAGCGTTTTAAATCATGTCACGTGACTACAATTTACAATGGTTGTGACCACGTCGATTGCCTGAACTTTATTCTAGTTCTAAAATGTAATAACGACTCTTGTCATACTCGTTAAGAAAAATACATAACTACAACCACTCAGTGCGATATCCTAATTTATTATATCTCAAACTGTATAAAAAAATAAATGAAGATTTCTTACATTTTCGAGGAAGGCGGTTGTAGACGCTATATAATCCTTGAAAGGGGCTTCTCTCCGAACCAGTGAGAGATCTGAAGAAAATCGCCGCTCTGCGACTGAACAGAGACGATAGAGAGCTTAGAAAAAGTACCCTGAGGTACAATGATTGTTGTAGTTGGACTAAAAGCTTTAAATAAGACTTGCTGAAGGAATTGGTTACATTGTCATGCTAAAGTGTATTTGACGCTCTTCATATGTGAATTGTGATGCTGTATGAATAATTATACATTTCATAGTCTGCTAACCTGACCCACTAGCCTCAAAAACAAACACAGGCAAACACGGAATTTGTTGCGGTTTTCGTTCTCACCATAAAACCTAAAGGGCGGAGTGTCAAGAGTATAATTAAAGAGCAGAAACGACGCAAGTAGCGCCATTTGTCTATAAAATCGAAGTAAATCATCGGCGTCGGCTTGTTGGGTTTAGCCACTTTGCTAATGAAATGCTGCTCTCTGTCCTTTAGCGACTGAATCCGGATTGGCAAGCTATAATTGATTATCCTGTCAAGATTGATGAAAATTAAAGTGATATACTATTTTAGGCTGGAACTGCATCCTGTCTGAAATTGACTGATTGCAGCATCTCTTGTAGTTTGGTGTTGAGCAGGTAGCCAGCAGCTAGCTGAGGTATCCAGAAGTGGGAGAGGTGCTGTGACACCGTTTCAAATATCAGGTGAGTTCATAAGATGTCTAAAAGCGTGTATTGTTTTTTCCTGAAGGTGACAGTGCAGATGTGTACTCTCAGTATGATTTTGTAGCTTTACATTGCTGCAGAAGGTTGATTAGCATTCTGTATTTTGCTGCCTGCCTAGCCATTTGCTATTTGAACGGCTTCTCTGATTACGCAGGAGCAAGACTTTATCATATTTAATCAACTCATTATAATTTTCTATTGTCTTTAAGGGAGTTTTATACTCTTTGTAAGGAAAAACCAGTAACCACACATTGCATACACAATAGCTTTGATTTTGTTCTGGTCCAGTTTAGTTCCATTTGTACTACTTTTAATGCAAATAGAAAAAATGCTTTACATAACTTTCACAGCTGAATTAATGCTGTAGTACTTCATCAAAAGGTGCCCAGAGGGTCTGATATTGGAGCTTCACTTCTGTTTCACCACTCACCTAAGTCAAGAAATGGACGAAAATGGTGAGAGCATGGTGGACATTGTGAAGGACTCTTCAGTAACCTCTGCCTATAGATATACTAAGGTGAGAACAATCATTTAATAGTTTATTTTCCTGTATGTGCAGTTTGCTGCCCCAAGGTTTCATGAATTTTACCTTTTGAAGTTATGCTATTAATAAACAAATTGTAATGCTTTTATTTCTCAGGAAGAGCTTTTGGAAATCAAAGAATTGCCCATATCCAATGAGAGGCCAGAGTGTCTTTCAGAGAAATATGACAGGTGAGCCATCAGTAAATGCATTCCTAAGTGGCTCTGTAGCTGCTGCGGTTTTATTATTCCTCAAACAGTTGTACATGTACAACTGTCATTTGTCTGTACAGCAAGCCTAGTACAGAAGTTGCTAACACTACCGTCCTCTTGATAGTGATGGAGTCTGGGACCCTGAAAAATGGCATGCCTCACAATACCCCTCTTCCGAAAACAACTGTCCAGCGGAAGGATACAAGAAAGATTTTACAGAGGACAGAGTTCCACTAAAACGCAGAATTGCAGGTTAATGGACACATTTGAAGTTTTTTTGACTTTATTAAAAACTTTGATTTAGTTGCAGGATTTAGTCTCAAACCCAAGTTTGCTTTTGTACCCCAGATCCTCGGGAACGTGTAAAAGATGATGATCTGGAGGTTGTTCTTAGTCCGCAGCGTCGAAGCTTTGGTGGTGGTTGTCAAGTAGCACCCACTGCCCTCCCTCGCCGTCCCATCAGCCCACTGGAGAACAAAGAAAACGAATCGCTCCGTCTGGGGGGCTCACGCCGCATAGGGAGCGGCCGTATTATGGCATCACGTGTATTTGAAAGAGACCCACGTCTTGACAAGGAAAGGGAGCGAGAGCGAGACTTTAAGGACAAGAGATTTAGGGTATTGAGCTGACAGCTTAATGCAGAGGAATTCTTTGCTATTGGTTCAATTTAGGTGTATTTTCTTAATGTTTCTTTATGCTGTAAAATTTAGTTGGTGATCTGCTTTTCAATGTCTTGCTACAGAGAGACTTCGGGGACAAAAGAGTGTTCAGTGAGAGGAGAAGAAATGACTCGTATGCAGAAGAGGAGCCAGAGTGGTTCACTGGTGGACCCACTAGTCAGTCAGAAACAATTGAGCTCATTGGCTTTGATGACAAGATCTTGGAGGATGACAAACGAAGGACCAAACGCTCCAGAAAGAAGCCAGATTTGGTTAAAGGCGGCATGTGACCATATTATTTACACAATTATCATGGCAAAAGTAACCGCTTTGAAATGCCTAACAACTGTATATTTTACCTGAGTGCTGCTTTTCTTACATCTACAGTTGAATGTAATGGCGTGCTATCTGAGGATGCTGGGATAGTTCAAGAGTCAGGAGCTGATCAAGAGGTTCCACATGCCAAAGTTCTTCCTGAGCAAACATCTGGAGATTTTGACTTCAATGAGTTCTTCAATCTAGAGAAGACCATGCCTGGCCTGGCTTCGGTAAGACATGGGGAGCACTGCATGCTTCTAAGGGTGCTGGGCAAAAATTATCTGAGTTGGCCTACATGGAGAAGGAAAGGACAACTAAACACACTTCTACGGTTGGGTTGTTGAAATGTTTGGTCTATCAGATGTTGTGGTTATAAGGCACTTTCTGGGCAGCTTTTTAGGCACTTTCTATACTAGAACTAAATGCTTTACAATATTTTACTCTGTTTGCTTGTGCTTCGTTACATTTCATGCATCTTTATGAATCTTTGTGCTAGCTTTTACTTTTCTGACCAACATTGGAACTTTGAATCATAGCACCTATAATGTTGTAATGTATTTCTTTACTTGTATGTTGCTTTGGTCAACCGCATCTGCTTGATGTATAAATGTAATCGCTGGTGACTTGGATGTTTTTGCCGTTATCTGATATTGATGATTCTGGTATTTGGAAAATGGAAATTTTTGCATTAGTTTTGGCTATGTGGCATCAAGGCTATTTGTTTGCTTTCTGTTGGTGTTTTTTAATGTAGAAAGCTCAATGTTATACAAATTTATGCCCATCTGACTCAGACCTATTTTGGGTTTGAGTCCATATTGCTGTTCTGGCAATTGTACTAAAACGTTTAGAAGGGAAAATTCAGAACACATTTTTGAAGAGATTATGCATTGTTTTGGTGGTTCTGATTTTTAAGATCTACTTCTGAATTTTTGTTTGGGTGGGGATCCTTTTAAGTGCAAACATTCTCCAAAATGCCAATTTTCACCTCATGGTGCTAAGCCGTCTACAGACACTCCTCACGTAAGTGTCATTCACATCCCATCACCGTTCCTCTTCTATGGTATGACACATTTGGTCTAACAAAGTTATTTCTCCCCAGATGATTGAAGATGTTCTTGGTGAGGGTCCAGTCTCAGCTAGCCGTTTCAGCCGCTGGTTTTCCAGTAACTTGAGTCCCTCCGGCAGCCGTTCCAGCAGTCTACGCTCCACCCCTCACGAGGAGCTGGAGAGACTTGCAGGTAAACCAGCTGCATCCCATGCACGTCACCTGATTTGTTTTTAAGGCTGCTCTCCTTGCTGTGACTTCTTGCTTAAAGGAATAGTTCACTCAAAAATGAAAATGCTCTTAACATTTACTCTCCTTCATTCCATCCCAGATGTGTATTACTTCCTTTCTTCAGCAGAACTCAAAGATTTTTAGAAGAATATTTCAGCTCTGTAGGTCCATACGTAATGTAAAACTTTTATGCTGCCTTTGTGCTATTTGGAGTATCAAAGTAATCAATATAAACCAGTGTTTTTAATCCATGTCTTATGAAGCAATCCGTTTTGGGTAAGAACAGACCAAATTAGTAAAAAAAAACCTTGCCATTTGAAGTATTTCAGCACGATCAGGATTTCAAGCTAATTACACTTCGAACTTGGAATCATAATCGCCAAGGAGACTGCTGATGTCAAGAAATATAGTAAAAAAGGATTTATATTTTGGTCTGTACTCTCCTAAAATTGATTAGGTCACTTGAGAAGATGGATTAAACCACTGGAGTCGTATGGATTACTTTTATGATGCTTTTTGGGGATTCAAAGTTTTGGTCACCATTCACTTGCATTTTAAAGCCATACAGAGCTGAGATATTATTCTAAAAATCTTTATTTTTGTTCGGCAGAAGCAAGTCATACACATCTGGAGTGGCTTGAGAGTGAGTAAAAGATTTTTGGGTGAACTATTCCTTTAACACTTGTATGTTAATTTGGTATGTTTGTGTGTCAGGTCTCGATCCTCAAACTGGATCTCTGAGTCAGGGCCCCTCCCTATATTTTACACCCATCCCTTCAGTGGAACGTAAAGAAAAGGTGGATATAATGGAGCTGCTTCATAAAGCAAATATCGACCTGAAACCTCTTCTGTCCAGCCTGAATGTCAATAAGGCTCGCCTAAAGGAGAGCAGTGAGTAAAACCCTGTATTTTATATTTTCCTTTATTTTATAAAGCGCTTTCATTAAGAAATGGTTCACTTAAAGTTGAAAATGTGGGAAATTCATGTGCAATTCGGCTGCAGGTCATGATGGAGAGTTAAGGAATCAAAGGCCCTGTTTACACTTGGCATTAACATGCGATCGCCATGATTCGATCAAGCAGATCGGAACACAGCACATTTACATGTGTCCACATAACTGATCGAAACCCTTTTCCCTGCACAATAGTATTCAATTGTCAGCTACTCCCCCGCCACCATGCTGGCTGGAAAGACGTAAACAAAGCATTGCGCCTTTCTCCGGTACCAACAAGATAAAAATCTAAATTAAACAAATTTGAAACCTAGTGACTGCAACAAAAAAATGAAGTGTAAATAGAAACATTGGATAATATTTCACGGTGTTGTATGAAGAAACTTATTTTATACCTGACATTACCCGTGTAATGTGATATCATCAATGTTTGATGCGCACTGTTAATGCTTGCACAATACATTTAAATCAAGTAATTAATTAGTTTTCGGTCAAACAGTTAATAATTTAGTTTGATAGCATAGGCTCTTTTTGCATGAATATTTCTACACAAGATATGAAAGCAAGTTTACATGCTGATGCTCACGAGTCCTGTGAATGCAGATATCATGGCTGGATTGCATTTAGATTACACTGTCTGATCACAATGCATGCCCAACTATCTCGTGATCAGGAAAAGCAGATCACAAACGTATTTACACTTGTCATTTCAGTTTGCATGTTCATGCCAAATGTAAACGCAGCCTAACACCACAATATCTCAACTTTTCTTCTGTTCTGCATTAAGAAATGCAGCAATAGAGGGATAGCTAGTAGGAGGAAAAAGTGGATAGATGGGAAAATTAAAATGTTCAAGGAAAATTTGTAGTTTTAAAAAAGTAGAATTGTAACAAGTGAAGCACAGATGATTGTTAGCTGTAGTAGTATTAATGCTTGTCATGAATCCTTCAGCATTTGAAGACTTTTCCACTAGTGGCAGACTGTTTTCCTTTTGGGGAGTCATTGTACAATAAGGTGTAAAACTAGTGCGGGGGTTTTTCTACCTGCTAATAGCGAACTCCGGGGTGGTGTTGTCTCTGGAGGAAGTAGAGGGAGGTCTGAAAGCTTTGAAGGTGCAGCCTGAACCGACTCTGTCACTACCTCAAAGGCAGCTGAGTGGAGGGGGAGGAACTCCCTTTATGGCAGAACACCTGGAGGAGGCTCTTACTGGTGGAACTGGGTGTGCACCAAGATCACAAGACCCTGACATGTCTGCATTTAACAAGTTAGTGAGCTGCATGAAGGCAAGTGGAACCCTGCCCACCCACCCCAAAGCCAGCGGGAGCAATGTAAGTGTGCTGTCACCGATTATGTTCACGTGTTTGTGTAAGTGCTTCTGCATGCTGGCCAGCCTCAGGTAAAGCTGCATGTGTGCGACTGAAATGAGCTGGGTGAACAATTTTTGCTCATGTATGACACGCTTTAATGCATGGAGCAAAATTAATGGAGATGATGCTTTGTTTGCATGCAACACAAACTTGCGCTTTTTACTCGCCAGTTGGTCTGGGATTTAGTGTTTTATTTATTTTGATTTAGTGATGGGCATAAATTTGTATTTGGCAATTGACTGGGCTGAAATGGAAACCGTGAGCATGCTGGGCTTTGCATATTCTGTTTTGGCTCTTGTGAATATTATTGGAAATGAGATCAGGTTTTTTCAACAGTTTTGGATAAGGCTGCCTCTTGTACGTTTGTCACTATGTAAATGTCTGTGTAAAAGCATGTTGTTTGACTAGCCGAGCAGATCTGTTCCATAGCTCTATTGTGAATATGAATGCTTTCGCCATCCTCTGTGTTCAGTTACAGCAACAGTCAGTGGATCCTGCTCTTGTGCCCTTACCTGAGGCTCAAGTACCTGCCTCTCAACAGAAAAACTTCTTTCAGGTGATCTGTCAATGTCTTTACTCTTTGCACTCTTAAAGGAAAAAGTAATCTAAAGATGAATGTTATCATTTACTCACCCTCATGCCATACCAGATGTGTATGACTTTCTTCAGCAGAACACAGTTCAAAATAGCAAAGGTCTGTAGGTCCATACAGTGTAAGTGTCAGACTTTTGTAGCTCCACAAATCACATAAAGGAAATGTAGAAGTAATCCTTAAGACTCCAGTGGTTAAATCCATACCTTAAAATGCAATGAAATGGGTGTGGGTGAGAAATGTATAAATATTTAAGCCCTTTTTTTTACTGTAAATCTCCACTTTCACCTTCAGATGTTAACGTGAACTAAACGGCTGCCACATGAGTGTTGTCCTTTTTTTTTTTAACTCTAAATCTCATGAATTTGGATCAGTTTTTCACCCACAAACTATTATAATGCTTCTGAAGACATGGATTTAACCACTGGAGTATGGATTACTTCTATGTTTCCTTGGTATGATTTTTGCAGCTACAAAGGTCTGATCACCATTCACTTGTATTCTGTGTACAGAGCTGAGATAATTGTGTTCTGCTGAAGAAAGTTATACACATCTGGGATGGCATGAGGGTGAGGTGTGTTTTTTTTTTTTTTTTTCATACAATGAAGCGAATAGAGACTGGGCCTCTTGAGCTCCAAAAATGCCATACAATAGTTTTGTGTGAGGAACACCCTCGGTGCTGCTTAATTCCCTGATTATTAGATGGGCCCTTGTATCCTCACTCCATCCTCGTGCCCGTGACCCAATCAAATTTCACCATAAGTTTGTATAGATTATTCATATCGGTTCACCGTGAGACAGAGGAAACTTTCTGAGGAGGCTTGAGCAAGGACGCACAGGTGTATTTTAAAAAAAATAAAATTTTGTGACACCCCTGATGTGCACATTCTCCTCCCCCTACAAATCTGGCACAAGATTTAATTCAGATTTTACCTTTTGCAGTTTAAATAAGCCGGTATTATTCTTTTAACAGTGCACCTCTAAGGATTTATGTAAAACTATCAAATTTCATTGATAGTTCTGGAGTTTATTCAGCTGTGCAAATATGCTGCTATGACGTGGTGCTTGAGTGAACAATGTGCCATTTTACAAATACATCTTGCTGCTTTTCCTCTGTCCTCATTTCCTTTCCTTGCATCCATTCCTCCTTTCCTAAGAGGGAGGAGCTAGGATGCAAGGAAAGCAAATGAGGACGCACTATTTTAGAAATGAGAAGAACCCACTACACTATTCAATTGATCATATTTCCCTCTGCTATAGCTCAAATTTTGACCTGGTGAAGTTCAAGTGTTGACTGCACAGTTTTAAATTTATTTATTTTTTCTGTGGCTCTTGTGTGTCTTTTTAGGAGTTGATGGTTGCCTCTCATGGCCCTGTTCCTGGCCTCATACACCACCGCACCTCACCCTCACTCTTCCCACATAGACCTCCTATGCAGGATTTTTACCATGGCATGCCTTCTGCAACAGGTGAGAGCCCTGAATGAAAATTTAATTAAACTACTTTTAATCTAAATTGGTGTGTTGGATATGAATCATGGTTTGAGTAGCATATGGAAGAAACTGCTTTTTGAGGTTTTTAACTGCAAAGATTGTATTCTTATGGGAATCCTGTTGACAGTCTATTCTTTACCATAGATTAATGGTCTTGTTTGTTGTCTTAATTTCATGCTATAACTCAAAGTTTCATCTTATGTTGTCATTGTTGCATTTTAGGGTTCCCTGCTGGACCACAGATGGCGTTGGATCAACTTCAAAACTTGCATAGAGTCAGGGCCACTTCACAGCAGGTTAGAAAGTTAACAAACACAAACGTTAGGAAGCTTTCTAATTGAATGTTACACTATAAAACTAGTCATAGTCGGTGCTCTATTTTCTAAGGGTGTCATAATGTGTGTCAAGATTTTTTTTATAGAGAGGCTTTAAAGTAAGTAGATATAATTCTGTTGTATCTGAGGAAAAAAGGGTTTGTCCACTTCATTCACTTAATTAGAATGTTCCAGGGTTAAAGTTGTCAAGTTCTATTGTCCCCATTTGTTTCTTATTGTCAATGTTATCCATTTCAATTTTTTCTATTTGCCATTCCTTGTTTTTAGATGAGCGCTTTGCACATGGGAGTGGACCACACCAATCTGGAAGCTTTGTTCCAGCAAGATCTGGCAGCACTTAACCGGCAACGGTACCAACAAGGATACAACGAACAGGCTCATGAGAAGGCCTATCGCAACAGGTACTTTCGGTTATTCGAGACCACAGCAGGTCACAGGAAAGTTTGTGCTAATGCTTTCAGCCTCCTGGTTTAGTGAAGAAACCTGGTAGTCTTTATCAAATCTAAAGTGATCTATCCGAAAAGAGCTCTGAATGGAGAAAATGCTACTTTTCCACATGGAGCATTCTGCCTCAATGCAAGAATACTGTACCATTTAACACTGAACTTAAATTGAATTGTGTTCCTCACTTCAATTTAAGTGTAATGAATTGGCAGGTGGCTGATAATAGTTTGTACATTGGCAAGTTGTTTTATTTGCATCTCATTCTCATGTTTTATAGACCACCTCAGATGAACCGTTCTCCTGGGCCTCACCAGCCTGGATGGAGCTCACCTGGCAATGCAGTTACTAGTGTGGTCAGTCAAATCTTTGGCAATGGAGCATCTATAATAATTTCTCTGAATAGTTGTCCTCTTATGGGCATTTGATCATGCATGTGTATTTGTGTGTTAGTAACCGCAGCTGTTTGATATGCTCTGAAGTTGTCCCTCGTTGCACTTGTTGCATTTAAGGAATGGTGTTTTTTGTTTGTTTTTTTTCCTCCCTGCTGCAGCTGTCTCCGTCCTTCACTCCCACCTCTGTGATCAAGAAGATGTACGAGTCAAAAGAGAAAATTCGAGATGATCCTGTGAGCAGACGAGAGGGCAAAGAAGAGACTGTGAACTTTCATAACTCACAGGAGGGTATGATGCAGTACACCCACATTAAATTCCCTGCAATTTAATGTGGCTCATCCTTTTTTTTGTTTTTTTCTCCCCATGTGACATTTGACTGAGTGAACAGCAATTACATTAAGTCTGACATTTAGAACTTAAATTTTGGCCACTATCTTATATGGGAATAAATTAGATGTGCTTTTTTTTCCCCCCATTTCAATGTGACTTCAGGAGTCAGGTCAGAATTCTTGTCATTTGAAGGAAGATGATTTATAATGAATACCTGCCATGTTGGGGTGTTTCACACATGCGGGTCAGTTTAGGAGCATTTAGTGTTTGCAAACAACCTTATTTAAAAGGTCATATGAAAAAAAAAAAACATGAAAAAAAACAAACATGTCTGGTGTCTTGGGATACAATCACACCAAAAACAGACTTTTGGTGTGATTGTATCCCAAGACACCAGAGTGGGTCAACTGAATTGTGATGCTGTCTCCCATTTTAATGTATATTCTGTTACTCTCCCTCTTTTGTTACAGATGGGCCTGCATCACCCAGTTCCTTTCTGGAAGATGTGGACACCAGTGGTCAGATTCATGGAGTAAAGGTGTGCTCCACCCCAGTCTCTGCACACAGTCGTCATAGTAAAGATCCAGACCGTCCCAGACCTCCTTCCACAACAGGCCACCACACTCCCACCATGGTTTCCCCAGGACCCTATTCTCCCTTACCTAGACCCCAGCTGTATCCAGTCCCTCTGCTTCCCCACGTCCCCTTGGTCAGACCTCCTCCACAGCTTCACCCTGGTGTAATGCAGAGAATGCTGGCTCAGGGCATCCAGCCTCAGCAGCTTGGCCCAACATTGTTACAGACAGGTTGGTGATTTGTATCTTTGTATATCTAGCTTATGTTTTACAGAAAAATTTGTAGTGAAGTTATTTTGTTGGACTTCCTCTGTTTGAACAGGAATGTTCCCTCAGGCTGTAGACCTGTCTCAGCTGCAGGGTCTTCCTCCAGCACTCTTAGGGCAGCCTTTGTATCCACTTGGTGCTATCGGGCATCCACTCATGGCCCCTAGGGCTGCAGGACCACACATGCAGTTAGCAGTCATGCAGCAACAGCTTCAACAACAGCAGAGACCCAGTAAGTACAGCACTAGTCTTTTAAAATAACTGGTTTTAAGTAGCAGTCAACCAATATAGTTTTTTTCAGTGGATTGGTGCCAGGATCTAAAGCAGTGTTAATTTCGTCAGTTAAATTACTGACAAATGTTCATTGACTTATATATGTTTGTCAACGATGATTAAAGAATTGTGATGGTAATAAAAACACTGTTGATGAAATATGAGAAATAATACTGGAAATAAATTAATGCAATTAACACTTAAAATAAAAACGGTAACCTTTAAAGTCTCTTGTTACAGTATGTTATAGAGCTGTGTTTAAGCTATGTGTATTATTTTAGACCATTTCAGGAGCTTGATTTTTCAGGAAAGTTGTCAAGTTTAATCTTTCATATTATTCGTTAAACTATTTGATACATGTTTAAATCATTGTAAGTAGTTTATAATTTACTTTTATTTACTAATTTGAATGTTTGGTCTGTTACAGTTTTATACATGTTTAATTTTGCACATTGTCAAATAATGTTGTTTTTGTTGACTGAAATGAATCAGTTAATGTCTGATATAATACAACAAAAAATGAGAAATGCATAACATTTTAGGCAGTTGTCACAATTTAAGGATTTGAAAACACAAAAGTGCATATTCATTTATCATGCTGTTGGTGGATTTTTCGTTGATTGGCTAAATGGACAGTTATTGGCTGAACATGAAAATATGAATTGGCCTGGCTAATATAACGGTCTGTCACACGTCTTTTGGGCTTTTAAACTTTTTCATATGATGGTTTTTAATCTTTGTGTTCTATTAAGTAGTAGCATGTATATTTATTTACTTGTTTGCTTTCTCAACAGATCTGCATGTAGGTCCATCAGGTGGCCCCCAGTCACAGAGTCACGGTCCACATCGGACGAACCATTCTCAGCGAAGAGGGTGTAGCCCTCCTCTCGGCCTGGCCAAGTGGTTTGGGTCTGACGTGCTGCAACAGCCCCTCCCTTCCATGCCTTCTAAAGTAATCAGTGTTGATGAGCTTGAGTTCCGCCCGTGATGACTTCCTGTGACCGTTTTGTGGAAGTAAAGCAAGACGTCCCTTCCATTCCCCACTGTCCTCCTATAGTTGAAGAGATGTGAACTTTGATTTCTACCATTTAATGTACAGATGTCAGAGCCCTGTCTAATTTTCTGTGCTCTGTCTGAAACCTTGCAGTTACTTATTTTTTGAGAAGGCCTAAATGTTAAGGAAAAAAGGAAAGGATTTATTTTTCCTGATGCTTTTGTCACAAAGTAATGTAGTTTTTCTTTTGTATTATGTTATTGACTTCAGTTTTTGCAGTAAAGAAAGTAAATAATGTATAGGCCTGAATTGTACAGACTATGGGAATGGATTTTTTCCCACCATGTACATAGAATTGTTTTTTTTTTTTTGTTTATCTGGCTATATGTGGGGAAGGTTGTCCTGCTTTCAGGCGAAGAATGGAGGCACTGTTGCTTGTTTTTTCTTTTGTCGAGTCACAATGTTCCGTGTTTGATCTGGTTGGGAATGGACCGCATTGCTGATTTGTTGGAATGGAGATGTAGCGATTAAATGCATCCCTGTTTCAGAGATACATGCCCTTATCTTTAGCTGAAGCATTGAACCTGGGATGTTCTGCAAAAACAGGGCAAGGGGACACTCTTGCACCCTATGCAGAGAATGCTAGTTGTGCCTTTTTTTTTTTTTTTTTTTTTTAAAAGAAGAAACCCTCCCCACCATCCTCCCTCTTGCCAGTCTTCTTGGTCACTAAATGAGAAGCACTGCTCTGAATCACATTTGTTTTAAGGTGGCAGGGGTTGGCAATTATGTAATGTGCTACTAATTTAAGAAGCACAAATAGTTAATAAATATTAAAAAAAATAATAAAAAGTCATTCACATAAAATGAACATTTTGACTCATTCATTTGGAAATTTAAAATCCGTTTTGGAAGGGCATTGGTTTCAATTGGTAAATGTGAGAAATTCCTCATGCACTGAATAGATATCGATCTGTAGTGTCCTTTGCTGTCATGTCACAGTTCATTCACATCCTGTTTAATCGGTACATCTTGTTACTCCACTACACCTGTGCATATGAATGATCACAAAAACCTCAACTTTTCAAAAAGAACATAGTTATTTTAATGCAGTGTCCATATCTCTTGTTTTCTTCACAAGCAGAAGACTCCAGAAGGGAAAAAAATATTGTTTTTTGTTCAAACATAATGCCAATATCTTTTGAGAAAAGAGAGAGTAAGGTGAATTGGAAAACGATTGCTTCAAAGTAAACCGTGAAGATTGTAGATTCAGACTTTCAAGACTTTTTCATTTTTGGGCCCTAAAAACCCCTTACAGTTACAAATTTTGATTTCATTTCAAGGCATGTCCTTATTCTGCAACAGTCAATTACTCCATAAATCACATTGCAGTCGGTCCAATTTTGACCATGCATATCCAAGCCGTATTACGTTTTCCATACTTCAGTACCCTGTCTCGTGGCTATATCTTTTTCTTTCCCATACATTGGGACTTAATAATTAAACCCAAATAACACCAATTTGATCTGCTTCTAAGTAAAACAATCTTGTTTAAATTGTCCTATAGAATTAAATGGGACAATTTACATAAGAATTGTTCTAACAATTCACATTTGTTCTGTTTTGTTTTTTTTTCTCCATAAATAAGGCCCATTGTTTTATGGTAATGTAATATAATCTGAAGCCATTGTTGAACAGTAGATTAAGAAATTATTATTCACAGATTCACATAGTACTGGCCTCATTTGAGCTCAGGTTAAAGGGATAGTTCACCCAAAAATGAGAATTCCTCATGCCATCCCAGATGGGACTTCTGCAGAACACAAATAAAAATAAAAAAAATTGAAAATATTTCAGCTCTCTGTCCTCTCAATGCAAGTGAATGGGGGCCAGAAATGTAATGGTCCAAAAAAACATAATGGCAGAATAAAAGTAATCTATACAACTCCAGTGGTTGTCTCCAGAATTTATATGATAGATGTGGGAGAGAAACAGATCAATCTTTATTTATGTTTTAACTATAAATCCCGCAATTTCACGTTTGTTTTTGGTGATTTACATTCTTCATGCATAATGCCACCAACTGGGCAGGGAGGATAATTTGAAGTAAAAGAAAACAGTATTATTGATCCGTTTCTCACATACACCTATCGTATCACTTCTGACATGGATTTAACCACTGGGAGTCATATGGATTACTTGAATGCTGCATTTATGTCCTTTTGGAGTTCCAAAGTTCTGGCCACCTTTCACTTGCATTGTATGGACCAACAGAACTGAGATATTCTTCTAAAAACCTTCCTGTGTGTTCAGCAGAAGAAAGGAAGTCATGATTAGAGAATTTTCATTTTTTAACAATTCTAATAATACTATAGAGTTTGTATCTCTGATTACTAAGCAAACAAAGGGGAGCCAAATAAATAACCAGACACACAAAGCAAAGCCATTGTACCGTTTAGCCCCTCTCTGTTGTCTTTCTGCTTGATGTGTTCATCTCTCATTTATACTAGTCCCTACCTGACTGTTACTACAGGCAAGACTTTCAGAGCTGTGTAGACCAAAGAAAGTTTTCCATGTTCGCGTGAATTTATTTCATGTTTACCATACATGTTTGAGTAGTTACAGTCTATAAAAGAGAGGGACGGCCTACTGTCATGTGTTCAATGTCTGGCGTACATTTGGGGGAGGGGCTCACTGGAAAACAAGGATGTGAATTATTAACGCTGAACACCGGGAAGACGAGCCCCATTCATCCACCAAACTTCCATTTCAGAGTTTGAATGATATGTCTCACGCCTGATTAGAAAAATGTGTTTAAACCGCAAACAAAACAGAAAATATTAAACACGGACGACACACCCCCCTCCCTCCAACCAAAGGTCAAAGTTCACAGGAAGCTGGGGGGCTGCCATTTTTCCACTGCTAACATGTTAGATGCTAAACTGGCGAGGAGTGGTGGTCGTTGCTGAGTGCTTCTCTTTATTGTCATCCGTTTGCGTTCGTCTACCTCTTATTTCGTATGCATTTTTAGGCTCGGTTGTTGAATGACGGCGGCATGGAGAGGACAGAACAGCCGTGGAATTCCTCTTACACGTACCAGGTAAGCAAACACAGCGCCGAGATGCTACACAACCTCAACGGCCAGAGAAAAGATGGAGGCAGATTTTGCGATGTTATCTTGCGCGTCGGAGAGGAGAGCTTCCCTGCCCATAAGGCGGTGTTGGCGGCATGTAGTGAGTATTTTGAGGCGGTCTTCAGTCGTCAGACTGACGGCGAAAGCAAAGAGCTGGAGATGCATACGATCAGCCCCAAAGTTTTTCGCGACATCCTGGACTTCGCGTACACCTCCAAGATCGTGGTGCGCCTGGAGTGTTTCCCGGAGCTCATGACGGCGGCGAAGTTTCTCTTGATGCGATCGGTTATCGAGATCTGTCAGGAGGTCATCAAACAATCTAACGTGCAGATACTCGTGCCTCCCGCACGGGGAGGAGAGCACGGCCTGTTTAGGAGTGCCGGGGCCACGGAGCAGCTGTCATACCTCCTGCCCGTTGACATGTCGAACGGGAGCGTGTCCAACGGCGCGTTGTTTACCAACAACACAGACAGTGACAGCGCTGATCCGAGTCAGCAACCGGCTGATCGGTTACCGGGTTCTCCGATAGAGTTTCACCTGAGCACCGATGAATCTCCGAACTCTAAACGAGGCAGAGGAAGACCTAAAAAAGAGCCCACTGTGGAGCCTATCTCTTACAACAGTGCTGCTCAAAATGAGGACGAAGGCCTTTTCTCGTGCGGGGTCTGTGGCAAAATATTCCCCGATGGCATTCAGTTAAGAAATCACGAGACGCAACATGGGATCGTGAGCACCGGAGCGGAATTGGTCGCCGTGGACGGGCCGACGATGATCTCTCAATCCCAGCCGAGGTTCCAGGGAAACGGTCTGCAAACGGAAAACCGTAAGCGCGAGAGAACGAGGCGGCACGTCTCGTGTGATCTGTGCGGGAAAGTTTTCCGAGACGTCTACCACCTGAACCGACACAAGCTGTCACATTCGGGCGAGAAGCCATATGCGTGTCCGGTGTGCGGGCTGCGGTTCAAACGCAAGGATCGAATGTCATACCATGTACGGTCTCACGACGGCTCCGTGGGTAAACCGTATGTCTGTCAAAGCTGCGGGAAAGGTTTCTCAAGGTGAGTGATTTCCAAAAAATCTCCACGACTGTTTTTTTTTTTGCATGTATTAAAATCACAATCACATCTATGTTGTTTTGTAGGCCAGACCATCTGAATGGACATATTAAACAGGTGCATACCACAGAGAGACCTCATAAGTGTCAGGTAAGAAACATTAAATGAACTTATGTGGTCACATTTAAACAAACGTTTCTATTAAAACTTTTTTTTAGGCTTTTAAAGGCATAGTTCACCCAAATAATTAAATCGGCATCATCATTACACACCCTCATGTCTTTCCAAACCTATAGACCAGGGGTGCACACACTTTTTTACGTGATGATCTACTTTTAAATGAGCAACTCAATACGATCTACCAACTAAAAAAAGTTTTGTTTTAAAAAAAAAAAATGCTTGTTGGGACTACTGCATTTATGCCTACATGGACTTCATCTTCTTATTAATTAAAAAAATATATAATAATGTTCAATGTTGATATCATTCAATTTTAACTCTAAACCCAAAACACCTACAGCATGAGCACAATATAAAAAAATAGCCAGGGCATTTACCTTATTCTAATGACTTGCACTGAATTGAATCAGACAGTTTTGTATAATCCGGGCATTAGCTGCTGGTAGCTAGCCTCAAAAACTGCTAGCATTGCAATTTCACGCTCTGTTCTCAGAAGCCCTTTGAAGGCCCAAACCTAGTTGTCATGGCAACTGAATAAACAAAAATCTTGCCTGGTCAAAATGTACTCCTCAAGTGCAAGTCAGACAGAAACTGAAATATGGAAAAACATATTTATTTGTATTAAAATGTAACGAAATACATTTAAATTTTGTGCGATCTACCAGCATTGCCTTTGCGATCGACTGGTAGATCGCGATCGATGTATTGGGCACCCCTGCTGTAGACCATTTCAAGATGGTGTAAGGAAGTGATGCTTTTTTGTTTTGTTCTTTGAACATATCCTGCTAGTTCCAAATGGGATAAATCACCCTCCGAAGTGCACTTTAAAGTGAGAAAAGTCAAGATAGTCATGCTGTAAGATCGCTTCAAACTGAATTTCCAATATAAATTACTTAAAACGTGTGTTCTGAATGACCCTTCTTTTTGAGCCCCACACCTTTTAGCCTTTCAAAGCTCTCACAGTGAATCAATCAATCAATTTTATTTCTATAGCACATTAAAAACAACACATGTCGACCAAAGTGCTTCACATTATAGCATAAATGGATCATATAGATACAGAATGTAGAAAATACTATAACTCATAATAAAATAAGCAACGCACAGTTAAAAGCAAGTGAAAAAGGTAAGTCTTCAAATAAGATTTTAAAACATCGACTGATGTACAGGACCTGATATCTAGTGGAAGGCTATTGCAAAACCATGGAGCCGCCACTGAAAAGGCCCGATCTCCCTTTGACTTAAAACAGGACTTTGGGATTGTTAAATGTAAACTCTGCGAAGACGTTAGTAGTCTAGAAGGTAGTGGTGGTGGCGTAGTGGTCTAAGCACAGAAATGTTAATCAGAAGGTCACTGGTTCGATCCCCACAGCCACCACCATTGTGTCCTTGAGCAAGACACTTAACTCCAGGTTGCTCCGGGGGGATTGTCCCTGTAATAAGGGCTCTGTAAGTCGCTTTGGATAAAAGCGTCTGCCAAATGCATAAATGTAAATAATACAATCTTAAACTGAATCATAAATTTGACTGGAAGCCAATGAAGAGATACTAACTCCGGAGATAATGTTGTTGTGTTTTTTTGTCCCAGTCAGCAATCTGTCAGCAGCATTCTCTAACTGCAAACATGACAGTGAAGTATGAGAAATGCCACAGAGCAATGAATTGGAGGAATTTAATTTTGAAGAAATAAAAGCATGTATAACAACTTCCATGTATTTAAAAGATAAACAGGGTTTCAGTTTCGCAATGTTCCACCTCTGACCACAGAATTGATGTGTTTATCAAGCTTTAAATCGGGGTCAAAAATTACTCCAATATTGTTAACTTGGTAGTGTAATTTAAAAGCAAAGGTGCCTGGTAGAGCCAGGTGGACCAAACACCATCACTTCTGTTTTTGATTAATTTAGGTGAAGCAAATGAATTGCCATCCACAGTTTGATATCATTTATACAGCGGATAAGGGAATCTAATGCAGCGTTGTATCGTCAGCATAACAGTGATGGGAAATATGCTTTAGACAGATTTAGGCCAAAGGAAGCATGGATAGAGAAAATAAGACTGGGCCCTGAGCCAGGAAGTTGTCTAGTTCAACAGAAAATGTCCTATCTTTAAGATAAGAGGAGAACCATTTATGAGCGATCCCTTGAATCCCTGCCCACTGTCTTAAGCTTCTCAAAAGGATACCGTGATCTATGGTGTCAAACACGGCACTGAGATCAAGGAGAACTAAAATTGCATGACTATCTGAATCAACAACAGGTCATTAAATATTTGTAAGGGTGCAGACTCTGCTGTGTTGTGCTATAAACCCTGTTTGAAATGTATCAAACATTTATTTTTCATTTAAAAAAAGGAGAGTGTTGATTGTAAACAATCTTCTCAAAAATGTTGGATAGAAAAGGCAGTTTTGAGATAGGTCAGTAGTTTATTAAGGGTCTTAACAATACTGTTGGGACAAGGTTGGGCTTTTTTAGAAGAGGATGCACCACTGCGAACTTAAAGCAATATGGGACAGTAAACCCTCCCAAACTGCAATTAACTATCGACGATGAACTCAAGCCAACTACATTAGAACCTGGCAGAGGAGGAACAAAATCCAAAGAACATTGCATAGGCTTCATATGTTAGACTAAATGGGATATTGAGACTGGTTCAAACGCTACAAAAAAGGACAGCAGAGAGAGGGGGACTCGAGGTGTCTTGGTTGTGGTTGGAAGATGAGATGCTAGCTCAATTTTATCAATAAAAACTAATTTCAGAAGCTTCAGAAGTAATATCCAGAAAAGTACTAATAACAGGAGTTAGCAAAGTATTTATTGTGCTAAATAATGCTTGAGGCTTACTAGAATTCTGAATATCTGAAAATTATTTTGCCTTGGCTACTTTTACAGACTGTTGATGTATAATCATGCTGTCTTTTAACATGTCATAAGACACTTGGAGTGTGTCCTCCTTCCATTTCCTCTCTGCTTTCCTCCACATTTGCCGGAGCCCATGAGTACCATCATTTAGCCATGGCTGGTGTCTAGTATTAGGTATTACATTTTTAAAAGGAGCGCAGTTGCCATAATAGCCTTGCATGTATAATTAAAAATTAATACAATATAATTTATGCCCAAATCAAAAGGCGGTGACTTGATTATATTAATCAGAGGGGAATATTTATACTCCCTCACAGTGAAGGGTAAAGTCTTCAAAGGGCATAGGGATGATTACTTCTAAATAAAGCGCACCCTCGTTCAAAACAACAGCGCGAGGCGCATCATTCATAGTGACGCTTTTATCCAGAAGGAAGAGTCAAGAAAAGTATGTAGAAAGCAAGTCCCGCCTTCCAGATAAACGAGCCAATTACCTTTTAGATACAGACATCATCTGTCAATCAACTCGAGAACTCACATGTGCATTAGCTAAACAAGCCGGGATTCTTTTGTTACTATAATCTGAGGTAAAGAAGCATAATTTATGATACCGATGTTGTCAGATTTTACTGCTGATTTGTAATATGTTCTTTGATAGTAATCTTTTAAGATTTTGGTCTTTTCCCATTCAAGTAGATAGGAGCTACGTTTGTGTGTGCTTGTTTACATAGAAAATAGCTGCCCGAGAGTGTTCCGAAGATCCGCCGAGTGACCTGACTTGCCTATAAACACTGTTATAACAGGAGCGATCATTCCCAAGCTCTCCACTGAAGAAATAATTGTGAGCATCTAAGGTATAATCCGTTTTCATCGCCTCTCTTGCATAGGCGCTCAATATCAACACGTCTGGACAAGTCACTTCATGTAAACCTTTGACGTTATTTGAGGAAAACTTGTTAACTCCGAGCCTTGTTTAAAGGATCCGTTAATGATACTGGAAGTGCTGCAGGAAAACGTGCCTTCAAATTCTTTGTTATTGTTTACATGCTTGAGATGGTCTATATGGTTTTCCGGGGGGGGGATGGATTCCCCCTTATATGTAGGGTATTACAAATATTTGGGGTGGGGGGTTAAAATTGCTGTTCTCTCTCTGGATTTCATTATAACAAATTTTATGCATTTTGTCAACATTAAACAGCCATTTCTAATGTAACTGGTGAACATTTACTCTTAAAGGGATCACTCCCTTTAAAATGAAAATTCTGTTGTCACCTTGTCACCTTGTGTTGTCACAAAACTGTATTAAGTTGTATAACTGTATACAACTTTCTTAGTTTCTTCGCTGGGACTCAAAAAGAGAAGTTATGGAGCTTCCATAACTTAGCTTCAGTCACCATTCACTTTCATTGTATGAAGAAAAAAAAAAGAAGCAGTGACAGTGAATGGGCACTGAGACAAACGTTCTCCGTAACATCTCTATTTGAGTTTCATGGCAGCGAGAAATTCATACAGGCTTGAGGGTGAGTAATGGTGAGAGAACTGCCCTTTAAATACCTGTTAAAGGTATCTGCCAAGAACAACAACATAAATGTAAGTCAGTACACGATTGCTTCACGTCTTGCTGGGAAACAAGTGATTTAAGAGAAGGGCCATAATTTAGGCTGTGTACTTTAAAAAAATTAATAAAATAAAAATTCCATCTGAATAAAATTAGAATGAAGTATTGAGAAAAGTAGCCCTCTGTGAGATTGTTGTAAAATTTCAAATGTTTTAGTATTAAAACCACAAATCCATATTCGTATATTAATATCAGGCCCTCTTATAAACTATACATTGGTATTTTACAGATTTGCAATGCATCCTTTGCAACGCGAGATCGTCTGAGATCACACCTGGCATGCCATGAAGATAAGATACCATGTCAAGTGTGTGGGAAATTCCTCCGTGCTGCCTACATGACCGACCACTTGAAAAAACACACTGAAGGACCTCATAATTATTGTGGAATATGCAACAAAGGTACTGGTCACACATTGATTTTAAATTATTTATAAAGGTGTCACTTACTGTACTCAAACACACAGGAGAACTTGTCCATACTGCAAAGATTGCCCTGTTAAGTGTTTGGGTTAAATTGATACCTAGCTAATTATTTATTGCATTGTTGCCACTGATTCCTTTCCATATTAGTTTAAAGACCCTGTGGAATTAAAATGGGAGTTTTGTGGCTTTTAGTCCATGTGCTAGCTTTTAGGCCATCTATATACTAGTGTACTCCTCAAATCTTGCAACATTTTAGCAGATATATGCTTTTTAATTTGAATGAAACTTTTGAGACTATAGCCTATACTCATCTTGTAAGCACAGGAATACACATTTGTATCCAATAAAATGCTTGAATTATGAGTACCACCTGCCTCCGACTGGCAGTAGCGAGTAGCAGATCATGTTTGGTATTTTTTTGGTTGGGAAACACTTGTACATTATTTCCTTTCCCAAACATTAGTTGTTTATGAAGGAAGTGACTTGAATTCATTCATTTTAAAAGCGTCTTCTTTGCTTTCATCCATGTTACAAGCTGTCAGGCTGTGATGAAACTAAAGGGCATTGGCCATTTTAAAAAGTTATGTTTGCTCTGCAATACATCAACATGGTAAAATTAAATAAAAAATAAACTGCTAAGAACCATTTCATGGGGTCTTTGAAACCAGACAAAGAGTTTCAGGATATTTCAAATGCAGTTTACAACTAGACAAGTGCGTGAAAGCATCATTCATTTATTACAAATTTATGGTGACGTGATTCAGGCCTTTAACATTTAACAGCATGATTATTAAATGGACTACAGTTGAAGAGTTTCTGATTAGCTTATTTGTAATTGCAGAAAGCTGAGTGAGGGGAAAAAAAAGGCTTGTTCACCCATTCTGTCATTGTGTTCTCACCCTCATGATTTTTCCAAACCCGTATGACTTTCTTCATGGAATACAAAAGACGTTAGGCAGTTTGTAAGGGACCTACAAACTCAGTCACCATTCGCTTTCATTTCATCCTATTTTTATGCAATGAAAATGAATGTTGACTTGAGTCTTTCAGTGCCTAACATGCCTAAAATCTCTTTGTATTCTACGAAAGAAAGTCATACGGTTTTGGAACAACAGGAGGGTGAGTAGGTCTAAATGATGACAGAATTATTAATTTATCATTCAAAAGGAAATTTAAATCTAGTTGGAATAAAATACATCCTTTTCCTTTTATAATCTTCAAGACCATAAAAAATCTTCCTAATTAATAAGACAACGTGGTGTTCTGTTTTTTTTTTTTTTTACCTAATTGTTCCTCTGATGGTCTCAGGTTTTTCTACAGCATCATACTTAAAGGTGCATGTAAAAACGCACCACAGCTCGTCCATGCTCCCTTCCTCTACAGCACATCAGTTCCCTGAACCACGCTCCAACAGACCACAGATGCACAACGGCACCCCCTACCACTCAGGACACCAGTGCGCAGTGGAAGGCAAGCTAGCCTCTCCCCACAGCGTCTATTGTTGCTCGCTCACTTGCTGTTTTTTTTTACTGCTGCTTAACAGATCCTGCATCTGCTTGCATAAAACCTCACCCACAAACACAGATTGTAGTGCTGAGTGTATGTATTACTTTAGCTTTATTTCATTTAGCGCAATTACTTTGCTGGGAATGAGGGATATTTTGTTCAAAATTGGGTCCCTCACACCATCTTTCAGGACATTTCTCTCAATGGATGAGAAAGGTTGTTTGTTGTTGAAAGTATGGCTTGTGCTTCAAAAGCTGTCATTCACTCTTTTTGGATCTCACTAAGAGTAATGCACAAATTAAACCATTGAATGGTTGGTTCACCCAAAAATTAAAATTTTGTCATTATTTACACTCCTGTCATTACAAACACAAACTTTCTTTGTTCCATCAAAAGTCATTTGGATTTGGAAAAACATGAGGGTGAAAATGTCATTATTTTCATTTTTAGGTGAACTATATCTTTGAGGTATCCAATGCAGTTGATCAAGGTGCACGATAAGGAAAGTTAAAAAGATACCGTTGTATGTCTTAAAGTAATAGTTTACCAAAAAATGACAATTCTCTCATCATTTACTCACCCTCATTACACCCCAGATGTGTATGACTTTCTTTCCTCTGCTGAACACAAATGAAGATTTTTAGAAGAATTTCTCATCTCTCTCCAAGTCCATACAGTGTAAATGAATGGTTGCCATAATTTGTAATCTCCAAAAAACACACAAAGGCGGCATAAATCCATTAGGCTCCAGTGGTTAAATTGTGTCTTCAAAAGCGACATGGGATTTGGTGAGAAAAAGTTACAATTTAAGTCCTTTTTAACTATAAATCAGTAGGTGGTGATATGCACAAAGAATGCGAATAGACAAAAACAAAAAAAGATCGTGAAAGTGGAGATTGCTAGATAAAATGACTTTAATATTGCTCTGTTGCTCACCCACACTTATATTGCTTCTGAATATATGGATTTAACCACTGGATTACTTGAATGCTGCCTTTTGTGCTTTTGGAGCTTCAAACTTTGGGCACCCATTCACTTGCATTGTGAGGTTCTACAGTGCTTAAATATTCTTAAAGTCTTTGTTTGTGTTTTGCTGAAGAGAGAAGTCATACACATCTGGGATGGGATGAGGATGAGTAAATGATGAGAGAATTAAAATTTTTGGACGAATCATTGCTTTAATGCTAATAATGTTAGATGAGGAGATGACCTGTCAATCAGCTTTGTCTGCTATTGAATGCTAGTCACTTACATTGCTGCTGACCACTTTAGCATGGCCAAGTGTCTCATTCTGTTTGTTGCATACGATCATCTCCAAGTGCTGGCTTAACAAGCATTAATTGATCAACCTTCATCCATGCATGTCCACATATAAGTGCACATGTACACATATTTTGTGTGTTAATTCAATGGACCTTTTTTCAAACAATTACTGCCTTAAAATCCAGCAGCTTGTGGTTGGGAATATACTTATTGGAGATGATAGGAAGAATACAGTATATTAGCATTTTTTATAGGACTAAGTTTCGTAGAATCTCTCCTTGATTCCCAAGTTATAGATTATAGGTGCCAAGTATTTTATAATTTTATGGACTCACAGCATTATTTATTTATTTTTTTCTTCCAAGTGAGGAAAAGATAATGCAAACTATTAACTATGGAGAAACTTAAAGGGATAATTACCCATACAATTATTTATATATATTTTTCATTATTTACTCATCCTATTTTATAAATCATTGACTCTTTTTATCCGTGGAAAACACGATGTTAAGCAGAATTTAAGCCTCAGTCACCATTCACTAACATTGTATGGAAAAAAAGATGCAATAAAAGTGAACGAGTAAGGCGCGTTATATCTCACATCTCTTTTAGGCATAATCAAAGGGTAACAACATGAGGGTGAGTAAATGGCAGAAAAAGAATGACTACTTTAACATTTTATTTCAGTGTAAGCAAATATAAGAACCATCTTTATAGGTGTATTGTGTGAGACCTGGTTTTGGTTTAAGGATTTGGTAGTTCATGTGAGAAAAGAAATACAGAAATGCATCAGAAAGGCGTCATTAACTTTACATCAGTACGGAATTCTCAGTACAGCCACATTCAAGCTGCTGGCTTGGCATGTAATGAAGGAAAAAGATTCATTAATTATAATTTTTTATTATTTTAGCTTTGGAAAGACAAATTGGTGTTTCAATAATTTCTGGTGGTTTCTGAACTGATGTGAAGCTAATGGTCATCTGTCTGTTTTGACTGCGAATTGTCCCCCTTTGGCCTCTCTGTCTGTCTCTATCCGTTCCATATCCCTTACTACTACCTTGCTGGGGGCGGTTACTGGCGGTGTAGAGCTCTGCACCAGTCGCCGGCTCCTGGTTACCTTTCCCGAGACAGAGGGGTCTTTTCGGGGGATATCTGGGCCAGTTCTAACTCAGCCTGTCCCTCCTGCCCTGGGCCTGCAGCCTGAGCTGCTCCTGGGCAAGCCATGTCCAACTCCCTATTTCTGGGAGTGCCGCTCTTCTGGAGCAACAGGGTTTCCGCTTCATGGGCCTCTTACAGGTCAGTACGGGCCATATGGAGGGTGGGAATGGTGTGAGCCAAAGTACTGAGGACATTGGATGTGACAGCTGATGAGTCAGGAGCAAATATCTGCCACTGGAGTATAAAGCATATTTTTTTAGAAGTAGCTTATAAATTAACCGAAGTTGGTCATTAGTGAAAACTGCAAAATTCAGTTGACTTGTACAAGAAGAGGGGTATAGGATACAGAGGTTGCGCTACAATTTATCGTTATTATCCGCCACTCTGATGGACTGAGTTGTATCTTGATTTAGCAAAAGTCATACACATCTGGGATGGCATGTGTGTGAGTAAATGATGACAGAATTTAAATTTTTGGGTGAATTATTCCTTAAAGGAAATGTATTGCACCGAACATTCAGAGATGAGGGGTGTGGGTGTGGGTGTGTCAATTGGTGTGGGGTTTCTCTGTGCGTATAATAATATATAAAAGAGATCTTACGCCTTAGTAAAATAAATAAATAATGAACAAGTGACGTGAGTGTAAATGCTTCAATCCCTATAGTCCAAATGGAAAAAAATTGCAACTCACTTTTATTTATTTACAAAAAGAGGGATTGTCAGCTGAGATATCCAATGTTCTTCTTTTATTTGTAAATGCAAAAATGTGCAAATAAAGTGCTCCGTGCATGTATATAAAAAAAAAACTTTTCGGTCCAACCAGACTTTCATCAGTGTTTGTCTTACTTCATCTACACACAACAAACACACTTGCCGTTTACACTCCAGCTATCATAAACTCATGATGTCTGTCCACGTAAATAAGGGTATGTCTGCATTGAGGCACTGCAATCTCACAATTTTGAAAAACAAACCTAAATGGCAATGTAACTCCAACTACCATAAAGCCCAGCAAAATCCATCTTATTCAAAAAGAATAATTGAGACTCCGTTATGTGCAGTAGGATTCATTTTTAACAGCACAATCAAGCCCCAATGTAATGCTTGCGTACTGTCAAAAGGAGAAATTCATAGACTTTTGACAACCGAATTATTTTTGGATGAGCAAAACAATTGAATATCACTATTTCTAATAGAGCTAGTTACTAGATTACTACTCTTACAAGTTAGGCTGTTTTTGACTTGAAACAGGTACACAAAATTTGTTGTTCTGGTCATAAGAGAGTGCAGATATCAATGATGTATTTTTTTTATTTTACAAATCTCGCTTAATGTGAGGCTCCTTCCCTCTCTCTGCCCCCCTCCTCTTTGCACCCTGACCTTCCCTTCCCCTTCCCCACTCTGTGTTTACCTCAGACGGGCAGGAGAATGCTGGGAAATGCCCCCACCAGGATTCTGATGGTTCAGACGCAGCTTTCGGTGACCTCTCCAATGGAATTGAGCTCAAGCATGAGCAGAAAGCCGAGGGAGAAGAACTGGAGGTCACCTCTTTCATCTTCAATGGGCAGCCTGACGACACAGTGATGTCACCAAGCGGATCAAAACAAAACCCAGACCATGAAAAGAAGTTTATCTGCGGTGATTGCGGCCAGACCTTCCGCACAAAGTCTTACCTCAACAAGCACCATCACCGGGTTCATAAGAAACGGAGTGCGGCAGGTTCCAGTCTGGGCGACCTTGCCTCACCGTTTTCCCCCCAACAAAATATGTCACTTCTTGAATCCTTTGGCTTTCAGATTGTCCAGTCAGCTTTTGCCTCCTCACTAGTGGACACTGAGATGGGCAGCAGTGGAATGAGTTTAGAGGATAAATGACCCCCTGGAGATATAGACGTTTCTTACAGTATAATTCTGCTGTAAATGGACGACCAAACATATGATAACTGCGAGTTTAGTCTTTGTCTTATAATTATTGATGCCATATGTAGACTACTTTTTGTTTCCTCACATATTTCTTACTATTATAATGTTTGTTAATGTTTTGACTTCACTATCATGGATGTCATTCTGATTCCATGTTGGTGTGAAGCAGCTGTTTACACTTTTGACAAATACTTATTTTAAAGGTTTATCATGAAAACCACATTACTTTTCACATTGTTAACATGTTTATGTCTCTGCTTCCATATTTGTGAGGTTGGGGTTTACTTTAAAATTCAAGCCAATGCCCCAAACATTTTCAGAATGTATTTCAGATCATTTCAAATTGATTGCCCAGACTTACACAGTAGGTATCTGTACAGTTGAAATGTACAGTGGGGTTGAAAAGTCCACTTGTGAAAATGGTTTTGCATTTATTAAAAAAATAAATTAATCAGTAATAAATATATTATCAGTATAACAATTTGAGTGACTAGTTCGATTGAAAAATTAACAAGAATTTCATAATTAGTTAGTATTTGGTCTGTCTCCCATTTGCTTTAAAGATCGCATGCACTGACATGGACTGATGATCCATGTTACCCCAGCATGATTTCAGAAGTTTTTGAAGAGCATCTTGTGCTTCCATGGAAGCAAGGAAAACGTTTTGTACAAAGGTGTTAACAAATGTTGCTTATTTGATTAGTGACCAACAGGACACCATCTTAAACATTTCATATTCAATTTATGTCATGATATTTCTTCAATTGAATGATTAGATAATCACATGAATATGTAGTGTTTTTACAGCATTTATTAACCTTTGTTAATGTAAATTAATAAAAAATACAAGTGTTTGTTGTTAGTTCATGTTAATTCATAGTGCATTAACTAATGTTAACATATACTGTGCAACATTTGATTTTAAAAATGGAATGGTATATGGTGAAATAAACATGAACCAAGATTAATTAATGCTGTTTTAAGTGTTTAAAGTCTTCTTAAGTGTTAGTTCATGTTAACTACTGTTAACAAAGGGAACGTACTTGTAAAGTGTTACATTATTAGGTTAAAATGAGATTTTGAATACCAAATTGGGACTTTTGAACCCCACTGTATGTCTGTGCATTTGCAATAAAAAAAAAGCATAACATTTCCAAGCATTACAATTATAACAGAATTACAATGAAAAAAAGCAGACTCAAAGCTACATCAGGCATCGAGACTTCAGGTTCTGAAGCTCAAGCATTTGTAATCCACAGGTAACCCACAAAACTAGTAAGAATCTTTCAGTCTTGTGCTCTTGTGTATGAATTACTGTGGCAAGAAATGTAATGAGTATAACTCCTTAACATCTTCAGGCTAAATAATGGCTGTTAGAATAGTACTTTTTGGTGATTTCTTCTTTTTATCATTGATAGTTCTTAGACCGATTTGGTTTTTTTGGTCAAAAAAATGTCAGTTTTTATGTCCAACAGGGACCAATTTCAGGTTTCACTGTAAAATATAGCAAGAAGCAAAGAATATATTTTATTAACTTATTGATACTGGTTTCCAAGTAACCTTTACAAAAAGGTATATATTGAGTTTTTGTGTAAGGTTGCGATGTGCTATTTTCCTCTTAAATCATGCATCCGACAGGAGGACAGTGTGGGAGCCTCAGTGTGTGTAAATGAGCATAATGAAATGTATGTGAGTACACGTGTGTATGCTGTGGTCTCTCCGATGTCCTTTTTTATCTCCAGAATGTAATATAAACAGAGGACTTTTTAATCTTTTTTTTTTTCTTTTTTATATATATATGTATATATATATATATATATATATCTCAAGAGTTTTTCCTAAGAGGGTCAGTACATTCCTGTTGAACTTAAAAGTCTTTTCATTATACATGTGTAACATTCACACACACACACACACACACACAAAAAAAGTTTTGTTTGTATATATATGTATGTTTGGCCAATTTTGTTAGTTATGTGATTGGGATCCTTGTATATAGATTTTTTCCTTGGACTTGGAGAATGAATGGGTATTTCTATGGAGGAATATGTTTTACGTTTAAATCCATACTTTTATTGCTTCTTTTTGATATTATGCAAGTATTTGTGTTTTGGTATTACCTTGTTCCCCTGGGATGTTACTTTAAATGAAGTGTGCATATTGGTTACCTTTCCTTTTACTTTACTTTCCAAGCTAATAGTTTAGTGTACTATAAATGTATTTGGTAAGGCAGAGTGTACAACATTGCAGAGGTGTTACAAGCAGTCACTCATGATAATGGAAGCTTTCCAAAACATGACTATTGTGTTACAGTATATGCTTGTTAGGCTTACTGTTAAAATCCAAAGCACGCTGAAAAGTGCACTCAAAAATCAGTGTGATCTATGGTACAATATAGCTTCAGTGCACTCATTTGACTTATAAATGTTAATGTCAGATTGTAATTTAAGTAAATTATGCTTCTAGTAAGAACAATCATTGTCTGCCTCTAACAGTAAGCGTGATCTGAATATTTGCAGCCTTTATTTATTTACAAAATCGAAGTTATAGGGAAGCCCTTGATTATTGCTGTACAACTTTTTGTCTTGTGTTGTTTTAAGGCTTATTGCATCACTGGAATCTTTTTTGTTTTCTTGCTCAGATATTTGTATGTTGCAAAGTGCCTTCCCAGTACTGATTGTGAACAGTGATGGGTAGGAAAAATTCTGTCATTAAAAGGATTTATCTTAAAATAACCATAAATGAACCGAGTTGCATTGACACTTTTGTATAAAGACATGCATATAGAAAAGTGTACATTTGTACATGTATGTTTGGTATTCTACCCTGTTGATCTCTGAAAAAAAACATTGTTTCTCTGCAATTTGTTACAACGTTCATTAATTTTTGGACATTTGGATATAAGCATACTTTTCTATTAATGTTTGTTTTTGTACACTGTTTTTGTGTCTCTGTCTATTTGGTACAGAGATGGGTTTAAAATAAAATTGTATCTGAGAATTTGCTTTCTTGTGATAAATCCTTGTACAAAATATTTTTGCATATTACTTTAAGTTTTGCCATATTATAAGTGACTGTACATCACATTTATTTGATTATATAAATGAAAATGATTTAGTAAAAAGGTCAAAAATAAAAAAATTGCTGATACTTCAGTATTGCTAATACTGTACTGCCATGAGGAGGGATTCAATGCCAGTGTTCATAGAATGTCAGTTAATGGCTACCAAAGCATTAAGTGTAAACCAAAACTGTATCTCATATCGCACTGATTCCAACAGTGGGAATTTCTTTCCTTTTACATGCCAACTCAAAGTCCAGATATGACCACATGTCTTAGCCATCAACTAACCACACACCTTCTCATTTTAAGTTAAGCAATGTTTTACAATTCAGTGCATGGATATTTACAAAGCTCTGCTTGATCTAATTTTCTGGCCAACAGTTTCTAAGTATGTAAATGTATACAGTAGAAGAGTTCATAAAATGAATTCTATGCATAAAAAAAATCTTTGTTGTTGAAAGAAAAAGCTGATTTTTGTTGGGTGACTAGATGACCATGACAAAAATAATCGGGACACAACTGATTTTATCATATTTGTTGTTTGTAGTTGATACCATATAATAAATGCAGCAAAATCAGTCCGTTATTAAGCTGAAAAACATTAGTGTGGAGCCTGGCCTATACAAGGAAGAAAACAACTAGACCATTTTGTTGAGGTTTTTAAATATTATCATCTGTACATTTAAATTAGACTTTTATAAAACTTAATTAAATACTTTTGTTTATAGAACATACATTTATGACCAAAATAAAACAAAGCCACATTATAACATTTGTGGAAAGTATTGTTGACTTTTTTTATAATAAATAATAATAAAATTAACAAAACGTTCCACAAATGTTGTAACATGGCTTTGTTTTATTTTGTTCATAAATAACGGTTCATAATGCTTATTATTATTAATAATTTAAAAAAAAAAAAAAAACAGATTTGTTACATAATTGACAGTTTTACTACTATTAAGTGTATAGGATCTATACAGTAAATCTGCTGCCAAAATTGTTTCAGGTCTTTACTGATAATAAATAACCAGGACATTTCTCAAAATGTTTTCCTATTTATTCAGACAGTCATGCAGAAATAAGCAACAATATATTTAGGAGCGTAGTTCTAAAAAGCAGTCTGAAGCATGTGCTGAAGAACTTAAGCTCTCTGTTGCTGATCTGCTGTATCAGATGTGCTTACAAAACTCAAAAAGATTTACAAATAAAAGAATCATCTAATAAGTTAATGGTAAAGGTCTAGTAATGTGGTAAATAATATATTTGATAAGCAGGTAATGTGGGTGAAGAAAAACTAAGGTATCATTTAAAAAATGTTTTTTTTCCCCTAAAAACTTCAATTTAGCTGATGAAAATACAGCATTTATCTGGACCCATCTTCTCTTGTTCATGGTAGTTGAGCTGGTTAAACTCTTTAGTAATCATCAGTACGGTAGGGCAAAAACACACACAGAGGACATTCATCAGACTTGCTACAGCTACAATTCTTCAATTATATGTTTAATTTGGTTTTCCACTACACCTTTGTCTAAAGATACATTTACACTGACAGCGATTTACAGTTGACAGAGTGACCAGAAGTCATTCATTTTCAGTGAGAGTTAATGATTTCAGAATATGTAAATAACAGTGACAGTCAACTACATGATGAAGTATAACAGAGTTTAACTTGTGCAAATGAGCAGTGACACGAAGCGGGAACTACCAATGGGAGTGAAGACAGTGACGGCTCACATGGTCTGCCTTCATGCAGTTGAATACTGTAGCCAGCTAGGAAGACCTACTACCAATCTACTTAGTGACTTCAATCTATTTAATCGGTCACTGTGAATGCAAATTAAGTCTTTGGGCAGAAATACCAGCTATAATGTAACTTGCACACAACATAAACATTTTGAGAGCTCAGTTTCAGCAATCAAAGATGCTTAAAAACTGCCTAAGCTGGTTTAAGCTGGTCCAAGCCTGACCAGCTAAAAAGTGCCTAAAACCAGACAACTGACCAGCTAAGGCCAGTTTTTTCAGCAGGGGAGCGTGTATTTTAAGTATACTATGCCCTCACCACAAGGAATGGGAAGATCATGCCAATAATGAAGAGGTTCAGCCACATTAAAGAACCAGCGATCATGTAGGCAGCAGGACATGCTGTCTGGTTAAAAATCTCTGTAGGGAGGATTAGTCACCCCAGCTAAATGATAAAACAAAAATATGAAACATTATGGAAATGGTCACGCTATCTCTTAATATGAAAATCTGAGTTTGGAAGGACAATGGTATGTTGTGGTATAACATGATTCACCTGGCCCCATGCCAAAGTTGAAAATACAACGATCCGTCATAACATTAAAACCACCTGCCTAATATCACGTAGGTCCCACTAGTGCCACCACAACAGCTCTGACCCGTTGAGGCATGGACTCCACAAGACCTCTGAAGGTGTCCAGTGGTTTCTGTCACCAAGACGTTAGCAGCAGATCCTTTAAGTCCTGTAAGTTGCAAGGTGGGTCCTCCATGGATCGGACTTGTTGGTCCAACACATCCCATAGATGCTCAGTCTGATTGAAATATGGTGAATTTGGAGACCAAGTCAACACCTTGAACTCTTTATAATTTTCCTCAAACCAATCCGGAACAATTTTTTCAGTGTGGTAAGGTGCATTATCCTGCTGAAAGAGGCTACTACTATCAGGGAATACCGTTGCCATAAAGGGGTGTATGTGGTCTGCAACAATCTTTAGGTAGGTGGTACATGTCAAAATAACATCCACGTGAATGCCAGGACCCAAAGTTTCACAGCAGAGCATTGCCCACAGCATCACATTGCCTCCACTGGCCTGCCTTCTTCCCCTAGTGCATTCTGCTCTCATCTCTTCCCCAGGTAAATGATGCACACGCACCCGGATGTCCACATGATCTAAAAGAAAACAGGATTCATCAGACAAGGCCACCTTTTTCCATTGCTCTACGGTCCAGTTCTGATGCTCACTTGCCCATTGTAGGCGCTTTCAACAGAGGACAGGGGTTAGCATGGGAACACTTAACAGGTCTGTGGCTACGCAGCAAGCTGCGATGCACTGTGTTCTCACACTTTTGATCATGCCGGCTGTATGTTTTTCAGCAATTTGTGCTACAATAGCTCTACTGTGGGATCAGACCATATGGGCCAGCCTTTGCTCCCCACACGCGTCAATGAGCCTTGGGCGCCCATGATCCTGTTGCCGGTTCAGCAGTTGTCTTCCTTGGGCCACTTTTGGTAGGTACTAACTACTGCATACTGGGAACACCCCACAAGACCTGCCGTTTTGGAGATGCTCTGACCCAATCGTCCAGCCATCACAATTTGGCCCTTGTCAAAGTCGCTCAGATCCTTATGCTTGCCCATTTTTCCTGCTTCCAACACAAGAAAGTCAAGAACTGACTTTTGACTTGCTGCCTAATATATCCCACCCCTTGACATGTGCCATTGTAACAAGATAATCAATGTTATTCACTTAATCTTTCAGTGGTTTTAATGTTGTGTCTGATCAGTGTGTAGGTGAAGAAACAAGCCATGCTTAAGTAGGCCATCCAGTGAATTATATTCTATCGGCAAGAAGGAATTTTTTTTTAATGCAACAGTTATTTGATTGTTTTAGCAACCATTTCGAACAACATGACAACTAGTGAGATAAACTCTGTCTGGCCTGCATGGAACAAGTTGAAAATAATAGCCTTATTGTAATCGTACAACAATAAACCAGTCATAGTTTACCAATGATTACATTACTTCAGTTAAACACTGTGATTAAAGTTAGACATTATTTCATGTCCTCTCTGTTTAGACATTACATGCGGCCACTTAGGAGGTAAACAGGGCTTCTAGAGAATGCATATTATAGTTTTTCAGCATGCACTGTTCAATACATGTTTCCATGTTAGGTTTCATGTGTGTTTGCATGTATGTGTGCAGGTTTTGTAACAGTAAACAATACATACCTCAAGTGAAAGAGCCACAGTGAAGACTACAGCCTATCCGGTCATAAGAATATAGCCGCACATTCACATCAGCTTCCTACCGAGCCTTTCTATCAACAAGTTCAGAATACACATACAGCCTTTTAGTTCATGCAGAAAAAACTATTCATCTGACATTAATCAGTACTAGTACTGTATATGTAACCATGTCACCCGAAACAGAAATGGCTCTGCTTTAAAAACAGTGTGGGAATAGGTCATCCTATTAAATGTGGTAATCCAAGTCCTCCAAATAAATTTTGTTTTGGTTCAGGAGGCTAAAATACTCATCTTTTTCATGTAATTAACTTGCAGTCTTGCAAATGGATCAAGGCATTGCGTTGTTCTGGGATGGTTACGTATTTGGGAGCAGATTATTTGAACAAACAAACAAACACACACAAACACACACACACACTGCAGGTGGTGAATTCACACATGCCAGTGCCAATGGTCACATATTGGATCAGAGATATCAGCAGATATACCTGCTTCTTGGAATACATATTAGGCATACAAGTGAATCTGAGGAATGAGAGAAAACAAATTTGCGTGTCTTTAGAAATTCAAACACAAACACACCAGCACTATAGCTTTGGATGAAATCCTTCTGAACTATTTTTAGTTACGTAAGAAGTGTTGGGTACAACTAGAAATTATTTCCCATATCTTCATGCAAGGACACTCACTCAGTCCGACACCGTTTTAGTTTCTAAATTAATGTCCGAGATAACTTTTTTTTTTACTCATTGTTGAAATGTTTTTCTGAGATATACTTGGCAGGTAATAATTAACCCCAAATTTACTGGTTAAATGTAACAGCAAAAAGTGACTTGAATTGTCTCATTAGCTAGAATGTAAGGAGGAATGAGCCTTCCAAACTTATTCTTAAAACAAATCTTCCAATATCCCTTCCCTTTTCTCACTCCTTTCCATTTTGAACAAAAGTAATTTGCAGTCTGGAACATTCAACGTGTAATTTCATCAAACTCTGAAGTTCAGACCATACCTCTAATGACCATATATTAACATCACAGGACATGGAAGTCACCTCAGAATATGTTAGGTTGATGTTATTCAATTTCATTACAAACTTCAACAGAAACATGAAATTTAACTGAAGGTGTTAATAGTTTGCTTCAATCATTTTCTTGCAATTTCTTACTTCCTAGAAACATGAATTGAACACTCTGAACATATTATTTTAAATATTAACATCAAACCTACAACATTAGCACTCCTAATGAACTGTTGTATGTATTTTTTGGTCAGTTTATGGAGTAATGTATTGCAGAGCCAGTTACAAAATCAAAGTCTCTTGCTGTGCTAATTGTGTGATCAGTGTCAATCTCATCCCATCAGGCATCGTCTCATGTTCCCACCCCTTGCTCTTTTCTGGGACACTTACATTTTAATTAAGAGGCAGTGATATGACAGCACAGGATTGTGTGGAGGCAGGGTCTCACTAAATCATTGCCGCACAGTTGCATGGCACTGCTCAGTACCGCCATAGAAATTAGCTGCCAGCAAACGTTGTGGTCATTTAGGAGTTCCCATGTCTGTTTGGCTCATTCTCCCTTGATTTCATCCTGTTCCTGCAGAATCTCATCCAGCTATTCTTTCTGAACATCACAGCCACATAGACACCACAGTGCTATAGGAGTGACTTTCACCAAACAATCTATATACAGGCTGTCCTGCATTAAGACATGCTATACACCATCTAAAATTGATTAAATGTTGAAAAACAAAAACTAAAATATACTCATTCCCTTATACATTCATAAATGTTAACCTAAAATCCTAAATGTAAAAGCTCATGGTCTTGTTATACATCAACTACCCATCAGCATATGCACAATTTTAATGCAACTCTCACCAATTTTAATGCATCAATTAATGTACAAATAATGTAGTTGTATGTTAGGGCAAAGTGTATTGCAAAGCAACAGGATTGTGATCTCAATGACTCTCCTACATTATATTGGCAACCTAGTCTCTAGAGACTAGGTTGTCAATACAATGTAGGAGAGTAGGCCATATCCTTGACCAGTACAGGTTACCCAAAAAACATTACATCAACCGTGGTGTTAAACTTAAACAGCTGATGGTTTTCATTTTTAGTATCAAAAAACACAAGCAGTACATACAGTATGTACCAGTGCTTAGAAACTAACTCAGACTCTCATACCCTTTTAGCAGGTGTCTTTGTCAGTGAGGAGATAGTGGGGACTCTCTGAAAACCAGGGCAAGGTGAGGAGTTGGATGAAGCCTGGGATAGCGTTACTGGCCAATAAGTACTGCCAACATAGCTCACTACCTAATAGCTCCCTGATAAAAAACAATTCAAATCACAATAAACTAAATCAATTGATTTAATAATTATTAACTTAATGTTATGTAATGTCCTTTTTGCACACATTCACCACATTAAATATGATTTTAATATCATATTTAAAAAACAAATAAAACACCCAGTTCTGTGGGCGAAAATGGCTTGTAAATGACAGAGGTAAGATGAGAATGGCCAGACTGGTCCACAACAGTACTATGCAGAAAAGCATCTGTGAACACACAACACGTTGAACATTGAGGCGGATGGGCTACAGCAGCAGAAGACCCCTCCAGGTACCACTATTGTTAGCTAGAAACAGGAAAATGAGGCATCAGTGGGCACAGGCTCACCAAAAATGAATGGTAGATGAATGGAAAAACATCGCCTGGTTTGATGAATCTCGATTTTTGCTGCAACATGCAGATGGTAGGCCCACTGCAGCTTCAGCTTTCTGTTCTTGGCTGACAGAAGTGTAACCCAACGTGGTATTCCACTCTTGTAGCCCATCCGCCTCAAGGTTCGACAAGTTGAGCATTATGAGATGCTATTCTGTTCACTACAAATGTACAGAGGGGTTGTCTGAGTTACTGTAGCCTTTCTGTTACTCCGAACCAGTCTGGCCATTCTCTGTTGACCTCTCTTATCAACAAGCCGTTTTCACCCAGAGAACTGCTGCTCCATGTATTTTTTAGGTGTACATAATAAAGTGATCACATTTCTCTTTTATATACTGCTTCAGAAGTACTGTATCACATGTATTGTATGTGTATTAGACATACCTCACACCTACCACCTGTCCCAACACAACACCAAATGAGGTGAGGACAGCAGAGGAGAGGGACACAGCACCTCTTAAGTGTTTTTGGAGCACTCTCATACCTGCATATACAGGTGAAATTCGAAAAATTTGAATATCATGCAAAAGTTCATTAATTTCAGTAATTCAACTTAAAAGGTGAAACTAATATATTATATAGACTCATTACAAGCAAAGTAAGATATTTCAAGCCTTTATTTGATGATTATGGCTTACAGCTTATGAAAACCCCAAATTCAGAATCTCAGAAAATTAGAATATTGTGAAAAGGTTCAGTATTGTAGGCTCAAAGTATTACACATAAAAAAAGGATTTTAAATACAGAAATGTCGGCCCTCTGAAAAGTATAATCATGCATATGTACTCAGTACTTGGTTTGGGCCCCTTTTGCATTAATTACTGCCTCAATGTGGCGTGGCATGGATGCTATCAGCCTGTGGCACTGCTGAGGTGTTATGGAAGACCAAGATGCTTCAATAGCGGCCTTCAGCTCTTCTGCATTGTTTGGTCTCATGTCTCTCATCTTTCTCTTGGCAATGCCCCATAGATTCTCTATGGGGTTCAGGTCAAGCGAGTTTGCTGGCCAACCAAGCACAGTAATACCATGGTCATTGAACCAGGTTTTGGTACTTTTGGCAGTGTGGGCAGGTGCCAAGTCCTGCTGGAAAATGAAGTCAGCATCTCCATAAAGCTTGTCTGCTGAAGGAAGCATGAAGTGCTCTGAAATGTCCCGGTAGGCGGCTGCGTTGACTCTGGACTTAATAAAGCACAGTGGACCAACACCAGCCGATGACATGGCTCCCCAAACCAACACAGACTGTGGAAACTTCACACTGGACTTCAAGCATCTTGGATTGTGTGCCTCTCCATTCTTCCTCCAGACTCTGGGACCTTGGTTTCCAAATGAGATGCAAAATTTGCTCTCATCAGAAAAGAGGACTTTGGACCACTGAGCAACAGACCAGTTTTTCTTTAGCCCAGGTAAGACGTTTGACATTTGAAGCCCATGTCCAGGACCCGTCTGTGTGTGGTGGCTCTTGATGCAGTAACTCCAGCCTCAGTCCACTCCTTGTGAAGCTCCCCCACACATTTGAATGGCCTTTTCCTGACAATCCTCTCCAGGTTACGGTCATCCCTGCTGCTTGTGCACCTTTTTCTTCCACACTTTTCCCTTCCACTTAACTTTCTATTAATGTGCTTTGATACAGCACTTTGAGAACATCTAACTTCTTTTGCAATTACCTTTTGAGGCTTTCCCTCCTTGTAGAGGGTGTCAATGATGGTTTTCTGCACAACTGTCAGGTCAGCAGTCTTCCCCATGATTGTGAATTCAACTGAACCAGACTGAGAGACCATTTAAAGGCTCAGGAACCCTTTGCAGGTGTTTAGCTGATTAGAGTGTGACACTTTGAGCCTACAATACTGAACCTTTTCACAATATTCTAATTTTCTGAGATTCTGAATTTGGGGTTTTCATAAGCTGTAAGCCATACTCATCAAAATTATATCAAATAAAGGCTTGGAATATCTTTGCTTGTAATGAGTCTATATAATATATTAGTTTAACTTTTTAAGTTGAATTACTGAAATTAATGAACTTTTGCACAATATTCTAATTTTTCGAGTTTCACCTGTAAACAGAGAACATGGTTTCTAATCATACCAAGAAGACGCTGGCAAAAACACATTTTTTCAAATGTAAAGGACATGTATATGTCTGAGAACTATGTATTTTGCTTTTAAGGAGCCATTCATATGACCTCTAAACTGGAATTCATTAGTATTCAGTTAAAAAAGAAAAAGAAGGTTCAATTTAAAACACATTTGCTGCAACTTTGAAAGTATATACCTGCATTTATGCCAACTAGAAATCTGGAGATAATAATCATCTCACATGGCTTTTCTATTCAGCAATGCTAGCAGTAAACTTGACATTAGAAGACATTGTTCAGCAACACAGTCTTCTTTCTTGAGGACAAGAACATAACATGCAAACTATAAAGAAATGTAACTGTACCAATATAAGTACCTCTGTCTTTCCAAATGAGGAATAAGCTTGACTCAACTAAAACTAATTTAAAGTACCCTAAACTAAAAATCTCGAATTGAAATTGTTATTTAGAACAATAGTAGATAACAGTTAGCTAATATTGCCATCAAATAAACATGACTGAATGAGGAGAGAGAAAGAGAGTGCGAGAGAGAGGTAATACCTCCTGAAACAGATAGACATTGGCCCTGCCACCAAGGCCCCAATAAAACTGCCCAATGAGAAGATGGAAACTATACAAGTCCTTATCAATGCTTTATCATAAACCTCTAACGCCATTCCCCATCGTTCCAGAAATGTCTCATTAAGTTCTTCTTTTATTTTTTATGATTTGCATTTTCTTGTGCATATTGCCCCCTACTGCGCAGGGAGGAAAATGTATAGTACAAACTGACTTGTTTTATATTGATCTGTTTCTCACCCACACCTATTATATCACTTCAGTATATGTGGATTTAACCATTGGAGTCTTTAAGATTACTTTTATGCTTGGACAGAGAATGGACACTTTTGATTAGCCTTGAAGACAAAAAATAAGCAAATATAGACACAACCATGAATATTTGCATACAAAACAATTCCATGCACTCCACAAACCCACAAAAATAGGTGCCTTCATAATGGCCAGGTTGTATCCATATTGTAATGTTCCCCCAATAGTTGTGGATGTCACCAGTATTGCCAGAGCGTGCATGATCCTGCTCAGACAAATCAATGATACTAACATTCATCTTATGGATAATTTAATGCAATTGTATGCAACAAAAACACATTTTACTATTATTAAATCAATAAATGCAAATGAGAATAATGCAAGCTTATATATTAAAGTTAAACTAAACATTATCAGCAGTATGGTGCAGTAGGATGTACAGCACAGAAATAGAAATTATACAATCAAAGACTAACTTGCAGTGGTGCCAACAGTATAAAGTTCAGAATATTTCTTGTATACTGACTCTTAGTAGGTGTCTGTTTTGCTTTTGTTTAGATTTTTTGTGTTTCTACCTTGATATACTTGATAACTTGGGATTGTTAGTGTGCTGTGCTAGTGACATTTTAAATATATTATTTTTGGGTTAATGTATTTTTTTAAATTTCAACAATGAGTCCACAATAAAACTTACAGATCTTAAAACATATGCCTATATTCTCTTTAATTACAACAAAAATCAACAAAAAAAATGACTTATGTAGGTTACAGCAAATGTTACAAGATAAAGTTACCATGTTTCCCATCTCATTTGAAGTTATGATTACTCATACCCTCTGTATGTGACCATATTGCTTTTGGGAAGAAAAAAACTTGTTTAAAGTTTTATATAGAATAAAGAGAGTAAGCAGCTGTCAAGCTTCAGAGCATATAGAGATATTGACGAAAGGATGTAGAGAAACACACGAGTCATCCTCAGACAGGCAGTATGTAACTTTATAATTTAAACCAGACAAGAATTATTACAGTTGGTAAGTAAATGATAACTGGATAAAACAATGCTGAAAACAGACAAAAACAAACAAAAAAAAGTCTTGTGAGAAATCGTGTTGAAGTAAAAAAAAAAACTTACGAAATGCTTTAAAATGCAGTTCTTTTTTGTAGCTATACCTACTCCAACTGTCGCGTGCAGTGGTCGTATCAAATAGGCTCCACTATGCAATGGTGTTTATGGTGATTTTTCATATTATTAACCAACCTGGGTTTAATACAGTTCTAAAACATTGCTAATCATCTGAGCTTGTTTCACACATAATTGTACGAGCCTGCCATTGCACTGTAATTATGATTTGGCAAATGCAATGACAAGCTACATCACATGCATATGCGAATCAAGGGACGTGTCTTTGGCTTACATTGCTCTTAGTTGGTGAATTAATGTATGTGATTGAAAGGCCAAAAGACAAACATAAACAAAGAGTTAGACATCTGTGAAACATTTATTGGTACATTAAGCTGACAATTGTTGTGAGCAGAATAGCATCTCAGAATGCATAACACGTCGAACCTTGAGGCGGATTACAACAACAGCAGAATGCCACATCGGGTTCCACTACTGTCAGCAAAGCACAGAGAGCTCTGCAGCCTCCCCAAAACTGGACAGTTTAAGACTGGTAAAACATAGCCAGGTCTGATGAATCTCGATTTCTGCTGTGGCATTCAGATGGTAGGGTCAGAATTTGGTAGCAACAACATAATTCCATGGATTTAACATGCTTTGTGTCAACAGTTCAGGCTGGTGGTGATGGTGTAATAGTGTGGGGAATGTTTTCTTGGCACACTTGAATGCCACAGCCTGTTTTGTTGCTGATCATGTGCATCCCTTCATGGCCAAAATGTACCCATCTTCTAATGGCTATTTCCAGCATGATAATGCTCCATGTCACAAAGCAAAATTCTCCTCAAACTGATTTCATGAACATGACAATGAGTTCACTGTTGTTAAGTGGCCTTCCCAGTCACCAGATCTGAATCCAATAGAACACATTTGGTATGTGGTAGAACAGGAGATTCGCAGCATGAATGTGCAGCTGACAAATCTGCAGAAATTGCGTGATGCAATCATGTTAACATGGACCAGAATCTCAAAGGAATGTTTCCAACATCTTGTTGAGTCCATGCAAGGAAGATTTGATGCTGTTTTGAGAGCAAAGGAAGGCCCTGCCCAGTATTAGGATGGTGTTCCTAATAAAGTGCTCAGTGAGTGAGTGTGTGTGTGTGTGTGTGTGTGTGTGTGTGTGTGTGTGTGTGTGTGTGTGTGTGTGTGTGTGTGTGTGTGTGTGTGTGTGTAATAATCCTGTTCAATACAAGTTCAACTGACATTTTTTTTTCTTTTTAAAAGAAGCAAAAAAATGAGGATACAGTGAGGCACTCACAATAGAAGTGAATGGAACAATTTTTGGAGTGTTTCAGTTCAGAAATGTGAAGCTTGTATAAAAGCAGATCAATTCTTCTGTTATAAATTGGGTATTATTTGAGTTATAAAGTTTATATTGTTGTTTTTATGGTCATTTTCAGGTTTTAGGGTTTGAGGCATTACGTCATCATGGCAACTAAGTTGTAAAATTAGTCAAATTAAACATAACTTTACATAGAATAGGTTAGTAAGCAATTTTGTCACACTAAAACCATGTACACACATATGGTTTACATCTTGTGGCTATACTTTTGAAACAATGAGTATTTTACCATTTACAGATTGGACCCATTCACTTCCATAAGTGCCTTACTGTAACAGATTTCCCAATGAATTTTTGTGGTAATCAACATTATGTCACAAATGCAGTAGATTGAGTTTAACTTGTATTGAATCTAAAATATTCCTATACGTTGTGTTCATACAGATAGTTATTTATTTATCACTTATATCACTTTATCTTAAATGTACTTAAAAATGGAATAGCTTTTTTCTTACCTTTTTATCTATCTCATCTGGTGGGTTTTTCGTGGCATGTTACATCTAACTCATTAAATATTTATTATTACTCTCACATTGTGCTAGCGTTATGTTCCAGATCACCTTGACAAATTCTCCTCTGTTAGCATTCAAAATAATAATGAGCTTACCAATTTATGCCACTAGAGGGCAACATAACGTTATCATCACAAATTTTCCGTTCTTGACTCATCATGAAATTGCAGTGGTGAAAGGAACATGAAAGGAAGTTTTGGTTTTATTTATGGAATAAATCAACACTACACCTTTTGGACCATGTTCCAGTTTAAGCTTTAACTCCAGTTATCACAAAGAAATGCCTACCTGACTCATGACCTGCACAAAACATAAAGTTGGGGTTCTCCTTCATGTGTGTTTCAGCAAATGACAAGTAAAATTTTTTTTTTAAAACAAACAAAAAAAAAAGTGTGCCTTTTAACAAACAGAATTCCTCATTTAAAATTAAAAATAGAAAACTATTGTGTCATAGTGGCCTATTTTCAAGTGGCCTATAAGTCAATTTGTCCTGCAATCTAATCCTGTGGAGAGAAAAAAATTAGGAGGAAAGGAAAGAATATACCTGTGGGAGTAATTCGGAAACAACCACACCATGCTATGCACGTGAAGGCAAACCTGAGCCAGAATAGAACCAAATAGGAAGATAAGGTGGCCAAATGAGTGTAATCTGCAGCTCCACCAGTTCTTAAGGAACAACTGGCCAATAGCCAGACAATAAAACTAGATCATAATTATTCTTCAAACACTTCTTTTGCTCAATAACAAACACTTGTTTTCAAATGCATCAGAGGGAATTGTGTGCATTTTCTGTTCAATGAAATCAATTGTGAAAGTGAAGACAGAGTGGAATTGTGGTTAGTACATTTAATATAACAGATTGTATATTTATATGTCTATCACTGGCAGTCAGAGTCAATACAAGTCACAGTCCACAATTTAAAAACGTTTCTTGGTGGATTGAATAAACTTTCATAAAAAATAAAGACAATTTGTGGATTTCATTTTGACCAGTTTACAAAATTAAAAGCCTTTTAATAAAACGAGATTAAAATTCTTGTGAAGAGATAATGTTTTACACTAAAATATATTTTATACGTACACTGGCAGCCGCACGCACGCACACACAACAGAAGGATGTCAAGAGTGTGGAAACGGTACTAATGTGCTCAATGATTGATATGTATTTGTTTTTCCCTGTAGGTCACCAGTTTTACTCGGTGACTTTTATTTTCAAATTAAATAAACAAAATTAATAGAAAGCAATCACTTTACAGCTTCATATGACGTCAGTAAAAAAAACCGAACGCACTGTTGCTGAAGTTTGACGTCAAGTTCAAAATACCTGGCTCGCCGCATGGCGTGTTGTGTAACGTAGGATAGATGAAACTACGATGAAAATACAATCAATTTTACTGTGGATGTTACATTTTTGACAAAGGCAACAGACTACCAATAATTTTGGTCAATCTCAAGAAAAATCGCGTGCCTTAATCTATGTTGTCAAACGGAGATTACTTCATTTAGAAGACAACGCTGCTAATCCTTGACCTAGAAGTCACACAAAGCCTTATAAAGATGTATCGTGCTTTTTGGGATACATTATTTCTTCTCACTGGTGAGTATTTATTTATTTATTTTTTGTACATTTTCAACTGCACTTGTGCTATTGTTATTATTTTTTAAATGTAAATACTCGCTTACATCAAGTAGTGATGAACCAAGTCAAATATTGGGAGCATAAACAGCATATTGACCCTTTCAGAAATTTCAGAAGACTGCTAACATTTTTTAATTATTATTATTTATTTAAAATGATTCAAGTAGATTTTACAGACTCAACATATCATATGCATATCAGGGTTGAGCTCATACATAAATTATATGTAGGTGGTTTGCAAGTAATTTTTAATATATTGTAGTTTGCTGTTCCTCCTTTATCAGCAGCTTTCTTAGCTCAGTGGCATAGCTCTTCTGTCATTAACAAGGTTAACAGAGCTTAGTTTAAATATAGAGCCATTCTTTAGCGTCCATCCTTTATGGCTTTGTCCTAACAAATGAAGGCACGTTCAAGTAAGTCTCGGTAAGCTGTTAGAGAGAGGGAAAATCATTCAGGTTTCATCAAGACTTCATCCATGTCCTTGTTTCAATGGAAAGCTTTTTATAATTCTTTTGATAAACTACAAAGTTTGACTAAGCAACTTCCTAGGTTTGTCCTTATTCTGCTATTGATGGTGGTAATGCCACTTCACATAGATAGTAAGCAAATTATAATACAGTTTAAAACTGAGTGACTGATTTTGTTGAGTGGGTTATTATATGTGCTGAGAGCTAATCCATTATTTGTTATGCACATAGGTTTCCAATTATAAAGGTCTCATTGAAGAAATAGTTCACCCCAGAATTAAAATTCCCTCATCATTTACTCACCCTCATACCATCACAGATGTGTATGAGTTTCTTTCTTCAGCAGAACAAAAATATATTTTTTTTAAAGATTATTTCACCTCTGTAGGTGCATACAATGCAAGTGAATGGGTGCCAAAATTTTAAAGCTCCAAAAAGCACATACAGTATAGCCATCATAAAAGTATTCTGTACGACTCCAGTGGATTAATAAATGTATTCTGAAGTGAAAAACTAGGTGTGTGTAAGAAATAGGTCAATATTTAAAACCTCTTGCTTGTAAGCGCAATCGCACTTCGATATCGTCGGATCCCTCGACTAGTCTGACATCAGAAGGGGAAAAATATTCACTGCACACCCTCAATATTTTGAGTGACTCAATGGGTGTATTGAGTCAACGAGCAGTTGTAGCTTCAGTAGCTCAGGATCATTAATGGGGAATCTGTGAAAAGTTAGTCTTTCCTCTTGCGATGATACCCGCTGGCATAATCTTAATTTTTTACTAGGTTGTGGCATCCAGGATACACACACATAAGAACCATTTTGAGAAAAAAAAAAAAGATACAAATACAAATCTACAGCAAAACCAATTCAGCTTCTGTATAACATTCATTCTCTGTTGTAAACAACACAGCACTTCCGTATTTTATGTATTTCACACGTCAGTTCTCGTGTGAACTTGCCAACGTACTTATGTGAACGTGCATACCACAGCTGGCCGGAAGTGAATGTTTTAATAATAAAAAAAAAGTTTTAAATATAGATCTATTTCTTACACCTAGTGTTTCGCTTCAGAAGACATAAATTAATCCACTGGAGTCGTATGAATTACTTTTATGATGGCTATGTGTGCTTTTTGGTGCTTAAACATTTTGGCACCCATTCTTTTACATTTTATGGATTAAATATTGAGAAAAGCATGGTATGTATCAAAGTGTGCCATTCCTCATTTCCAAATGAGTATGTGTAACATCAGCTAGGACACCTACATTTCCTCCAAGGTAAATCCTCTTTTTCAGGCACTTCCTACTTGCTCAGTTGTGTTATGTTGTTGGTTGGTCAAACCAAGATGTTTCTGTGAGTATGGTCACCTTGTTGGATGCCTGTGTTAAAAGTTAACCTGGCTTAACAGGATACATATTAAAGCATAATTGGAAGCAGAAAAGTATGTCTGAGGACTTTTTGTTTTGTAATGCAATAAAATCTAGTCTACTCTCATTTACCAGGGATTTTCAAAAGGCTTTGTGTCAGCTCTCAGAATCAGATAGAGCAATATTCTAATGTTCTAGACTCTTTCAAGCAATTTTAGTATAGCACAACAATAGTCACAAGACATATCTTTTTTTTTTTTTTTTTTTTTTAAAAAAGCAGATTCAGTGCTTTTCAGATGTGTAAGGATGATATAGGCCTATATGGAATGTTTTTTGTTGAAACAGTTATATCTGGTCCTTTTTGGCATTTTCATTGTTTATATCACTCCGCTTGTCTTTGTGGTATTCCAGACCGGCTGGAATGGTTCTGCCTTGAGAGCCATTATCTGTAAACGTATTAGTGAATTAGCACTCCTCTAATAGCATCTCACTTTTGTGTGTGGAGGTTGTGATTGAAATCCGCATCACAAATCCACTTTAATTTATCTTAACCCACGCACTCCCTGTAATGGTTCTCAGAATAGACCGAAGGTCAGAAGTCACAATCATCCCACTCTTGTTCCCTGACATTTTAATTGATCTCTGAAAGAAGTGGGATTTAGGTAGCTATTTCTCATTTGTCTGTGCTGTATAACACTCAAGCCTTTTGTTCTCTAGTGTGTGATGCTGTTGCTCCGCTGTCTTCTCTTTACTGTATTGGTTTTGAGTCTGTCAGTTTTCCACTTTTCTGGATCCTCATTTTCACATTTGGGTAAGGGGTTCGTCATTTTTTTTTTATTTACTTTAAATATGTAGCAGTGATATTTAGGTAGGTTTGGACTCCTCATCATGTTTTTCCATGAGCTCCCATGGCCAATGGTGTCCTGGAAATATGTTTCACATTTTGTTTTCCAAGCCTGAAAATGACTAAAATCTTAAAAGTCATGGAAATAAATCTAGTTATGCTCTGCGCTAAAATAGATCAGCTGATAGATATTGCTTTTGTGGACAGTAGAGTAAAACTTACTTGCAAGCAGATGTCTGATTTATAAGCAAATGTTTCTTTTGAGTACAGTGAATTACTCGAAACGGTTTATAAATCAGCCTGAATTAGCAAATCGGTCTGAATCAAAATGACTAAAAATCTTTATCAAGTAATCACATATTACTGGAAATTCATTGGTCAAAAAGTGTTTGACTGTCCTTAAAAACACCAATTTTATTATTGTTTTTTGATTAATGTGTTTTTTAATATGTGCCTGTTGTTTTTTTATTTGTAGGCTCCCTTTTTACATATGGGCAGGTGCAAGAGAATTCTACCTCAATGAAAACCATTGCAACAACAACAACTACCACCTCCAGTACAACAACCACCACAACACAACAACTACTACACGTGTCAGAAGTATGCTCTGTCTACTCTATTCCTTTATGCTTTGCTTACTTTGGGTTTCTTGGGTCTAAAATGCTATGTGTGTGCCTGAGTAAGAAGGGAACACTTTAAAAGTGATGACCTGTTTTATCAGGGTTAATGTTTTTCTCATAATAGTACCGGTACTTATAAATGTCAATTTAATGGAATGGCCCATACAAAAATATTTCATAGACAAGGTTTTCATGGACACAAAACCTTAAGGCCTGTTAACACCAAGAAAGATAACTATAATGATAACTGTACTGATAACTATATTAGCATCTACACCAAAGGATGATAACGTTCTGCTTATTCTAAGTGCACTGTAGTCAAGTACACAGTCAAGACAATCATTTTAGATGAACTGCTACTGCTCTAGGTTTCGCAATGAAACCAAAAGAAAAACAGATGGAGACAACTTCAAAGGAGGCAAGACAATGTTTCAACATTAGTGCTGGATTCCTGAAGTAATTTTAGGTACCAGCATTAGCTTTTCATTATCTCGTCTCTGTTAATACTGAAGAACCAGCAGTATGGCTGGTGGCATTGTCATGCTGGAGCAGGCATGTGCACACATAGACCTCAAAGGGGGCTTGAGAACCTGCCCTTTTTCTTCCTCGAGAGAAAGCAATGCAGAACACAAAGGCACATCAGACACATAGACGGGCAGGCAGCAGCCCCTCCCAGCTCCTATCCCAGTTGTGTTTTTCTTGGTTTGTGTGGAGGTGATTGGTGATGAACAAAAGACTAAGCTACCAGTGCCTCGACTTTACAGCTAATTAGCCAAAATACTATATTTAACTTGTGTCTTGCTAACTTGCATGACTCATGAGCTACTAGCTAATGTAATAAGTTAGATAAAGTTTAGCTAAGGCAATAAATCATGATCACACAGGCTAATGTAATGTAATTAATGGAGACATATGAATACATTAAAATTGGTGTCTAATAACGTCATCAAATTTAAGTCTAATTAAAATGTGCTAATGGACATACATCGAAGTGTTATGAATTCCAATATCACCAAAATAATTAAAACTATTTATTGGCTTGTGCAAAATTAACAAATTATTTGTGAAACTATGTCCCTCTCCTTGGTGCAGACATTTATTCTAAATATATACTTGAAACTACTAGCATAGAAAACATGCACATTGTGGCATAGTTTCCTTTGCTGTTGCCTGCTCTTGTGATAAACCTAGTGAATACTAAAGAAGACCATTGTCTCTGTGTGAACTGATTATTTTGTAGAAATCTGTTGAGTATAAATCAATTGCATGAGTGTGAGGGAATTAAAATAAATTGGTAAGGAAGTCAAGAGTTGTTAATATATTAAAATATAAAGTTTTGTTTAAAAACAATTTTTAAATAAATAATTATGAGAAGTGCCCTTTTTTTTCCACTTGAGCCCCGACCCCCCAAAATGTCTGTGCACATCCCCGTGCTGGAGGGTCTTGTCAGGATTAGCCTGCAGGAAGCGTACCACATGAGGGAGGAGTATGTCTTCCCTGTAACGCACAGTGTTGAGATTGCCTGCAATGACAGTAAGCTCAGTCCGATGATGCTGTGACACTGGCCCAGACCATGACGGACCCTCCACCTCCAAAATGATCCCACTCCAGAGTACAGGCCTTGGTGTAACGTTCATTCCTTTGATGATAAACAAGTCCGTCCATCACCTCTGGTGAGACAAAACTGCGACTCGTCAGTGAAGAGCACTTTTTGCCAGTCCTGTATGGTCCAGCGAAGGTGGGTTTGTGCCCATAGGCGACGTTGATGCTGGTGATGTCTGGTAAGGATCTGCCTTACAACAGGCCTACAAGCCCTCAGTCCAGCCTCTCTCAGCCTATTGCGGACAGTCTGAGCAATGATGGAGGGATTGTGTATTCCTGGTGTAACTCGGGCAGTTGTTGTTGCCGCCATCCTGTACCTGCCTTGCAGGTGTGATATTCGGATGTACCGATCCTGTGCAGGTGTTGTTACACGTGGTCTGCCACTGCATGAACAATCAGCTGTCCTTCCTATCTCCCTGTAGCTCTGTCTTGGGCGTCTCACGGTATGGACATTGCAAATTATTGCCCATGCCACATCTGCAGTCTTCATGCCTCCATGCACATCTTTTTTTGAGTCAGTAGAAATGTCTCTTTAGTGTTCTAAGTTTTTATAACGGTGACCTTAATTGCCTACCATATTTAAGCTGTTTGTGTCTTTATGACCGTTCCACAGGTGCATGTTCATTAATTGTTTATTGTTCATTGAACAAGCATGGAAAACATTGTTTAAACCCTTTAAAAGGTCTGTAAAGTTATTTGGATTTGTACAAAATTATCTTTAAAATACAGTGTCCTGTTTCTTTTTTTGCTGAGTTTATATCATGTGTTGCTAGACAAATGCTATAAACTTAGCAAAAAAAAGAAACAGGACAGTGTTGTTGGCGATGTGAATGGGGCTTTAGCATTAGATGGCACCCCTACGGACCATCCACAGTCTGTTCACTAACAGTCTGATTGTTATAGTTATTGTTCTTGATGTGAACGGTCTGAAGCATTTTGCACACAAAACTGAAAATTACTTTCTCAATCTAGTAAGCATGAAGACATATTCACACCAAAATTGTTTTTGTTTTATCTGACTCTGATAACACTGCCCCTTCAAGACATGAAAAATGCAAGATGAACTGTGATTGATCGCTTCACATGTCAGTAAGACAGCTCTTGATGTCTCAGTGGGCAGGTCATGGCTCTTATCATTCTGCCCTTTATCAAAACTGTTATTTCCTTCGGATGGTTATCCCAGTAATTGGTGAATTTCAATTTGCTTCGGATTAAAACTGTCTGCTGTATGACAAATAACAATATAAATCCCTTCTGTAAGCAAAGAGAATCCAGTAATTTCACAAAAGTCCCTCAGATCTTGTCCATCCTAAGAGAAGAGAATCCTGGCTTACTCTTGTAAGACAGAGCAAATGTGTGCCTTGAAGAGGACAGAGACTGAGAAAAATCCAGAGAGCTCTTATCTTACAGATAGTAGCTGATACTATAATTTTAACTTGGAGTTTCTTTTCTTTTTTCCCTTTCTTACTTTCTCTTCTATCCAGTGCCTTCCATTTATGTATTACTAATTTTAGTTCTAGCTTGGTTAAGGGCTGGAAATGTATTCAAAGTTGAATTGAAGTAGATGCTTCTTGTTTGTGTTAAAGTGAGGTCAGTGATAATGTAGGTCACTCTGTAAGCTGTTTACAAATTTATGAGATATCAAGTGAGGGCATAAATGTTCATGAACGTGTTAGGCCTATAAGATATCCGAAATAACACTTGCAAATACATTAAAATGCTAAGAAATTCTTGAATAGATTTTATGGATGTTAGCCAAGGTAGACATTAGATGGTTTTGTGTGAAGATCCTAAGTCACATACAATTTTCTCAGTCCTCGATCGACAATTTTTGTTTTTAATGTTTTGTCATTCAACGTCAAGGCATTAAAGAGTACCTCCCAGTGAGCAGACTGTATCCCTTACTGCCTCTGTCATTTGTGTTAAATTAAATGTGGCTTCTATCCTGACTAAAATTGTCACTGATTTCAGCAATAAACTCTCTTTATTTTGTGCTTGAAGAATTTATAGCAGCTGCTGTCCACTCTCACTTTGATGACTGTCCCGACTCCCACAGCCAGTTCTGCTTCCATGGCACGTGCCGCTTTCTCATCCTGGAGGAGACACCTGCTTGTGTGTGAGTCCAAAAACCTAAGATTTAAAGATTTAGGAATATAGTGGGTGATTACCTGTGTCCCTTATTTGACAAACCTGTCTTGCTCCAGAAAGATTCATGATCAGGTTAGTTTATATGTCAAAAGTGATGTGTATAATTATGTATATAATTTCAAAGGCGCTAGCAAAAAATAATGACTTTTTTTTAATTGGCTTCCCTAACACTCAACTATCTTCCATTGGTTGGCAAACAAATATTCCCAACCCAAACTCACAAACACTGTTTGAGCCAATGTTAAAATGTCAGAAGGACTGGGTTGCTCAACCAAACAAACATCAAAACGTTGATGATAAAATCTAAAGAATTACACACATCACCTTTAAGCATTTTATATCGAACCACAGTTAAATTGTAAGAGAAACACTGTATAGTGGTCTCTCACATCAATGTCCATAGAAAGTCTCATTTGACATTTGCAAATTTAAATCATTCATGTCGCGTTTTAAGCACGTCATTAAATATTATCACTTTGGTAAGTGTAATGTCACAGTTTTAGTGGTTTTGTAATGCCGCAGTCTTACGTTCTACAGTATTTGATTTGTAATATTTTATTTATAGTCAAATTCAATGTGCTCATTGTAAATGATGTTACATTATAATTTTTTTAAATGAGTCATGGCTGTTTTGAAAATTACAATTAAAGTATTTGAATTGTATAGTCTTATTTTTTTATGGCATTTTTTTTTTACTTATTTTGTTTTATATATATAAATTTGTTTTTGATCTGCAATCTTATTTACCCTTGTCTGTTTATAACCTGATCTGATCTTTATGGCCACATCCACACTAATAAGTTTATAGGGTGAAAGCTGTTTTCTGTTTGCTAAAATCATATTTATTTTTCATTTTTTTAAATATGCGGTGATAGAGAGCGTCACCCAAAGTCTCTGATTTGGTAGAGGAAAATAACATTTTAGTATGGATGAGAGGTCATCCTCATCCAAATCAAAGCAATTTCAATCGAGAAGCCTAATGCTGTTTAAAATGCAGATGTTTGCAGATTTTGCAGATAAAATGCAGATTTTTTTTTTAAATGTGATCCTTAAAATCTTCTTTTACTGTTATTTTCAAGTGATCAAATCCGATACGTGTTCAAGCAATATAATCATTTGGTGGGATATGCACATCAGTTGTTATTGTAATGACTTTTTACCATGCGACCTAGTGGCTGTAATGACTGCGTTCAAAATGCTGGCAGAAGGTCAGAAATGTGTCCTCTGCCGTCACCTGGCACTTTGCATGTTGCAAGTCATTTTGAATTTGGATCTTGAATGCTAAAAAAAAAAAAAAAAAATTCCATAAATCATAAGCTTTATACAAAATCTCATTGCATGATTTAGATTTTTTTTTCTGCTCATACTACATACAATTAAAAAGCTTTGAATTGGTGCTGCCAGTAGGAATAACAGACTCACTTGGATACATTCCTGCTGGAAGTTTCCTTGAGTTGTTCTTGTGTAGACAAGCATTCTATGGAACAATTTGACACAATAGCTGAATTCTCCTGAATGCTCCTTTAGTGAGGAGACTTGTATTGTCTACATCCACATTCATATGTAGTTATTTACCACAAAATATCAAAATATTTGAATGAAAATGACAATAATTTTAGTAGACTCTTCATTTTCGAATGAAATGCTTTTACTAACATGCTCTTCTATCTGGTAAATGTTGAGTGAATTAATGGATTATTCACCCAAACAATTTTATTCTTATGTTGATCCAAACATTTAATTATTTCTTCTGTGGAACACAAAGGAGAGGTTTTGCAGAGTGAGAGTCTCATCCCTATTCACATTCATTGTAAAGATAAAAAAAATGTATATAATGAAAATGAATAGTGGCTAGTGCTGTCATTTTGCCCAACCTCTCTTATTTTTCTTTTCTTTGATAAAAAACAGATGAGGGTTAGTAAATGATGACATAATTTTCATTTTTGGATGAAATATACTTTTAAACAAACTTGTCTTTTGCAGTGCATATTGTAATACTGTGTATTATAATGTGTATTCTAAATATAAAACTCCCTTTTCAATGATAATAAATGACATCAATGTGTGTAGGTGTCACCCTGGCTTTGTGGGTATGCGCTGTGAACATGCAGACCTTTTGGCAGTGGTGGCATCTAAACACAGGCAGCAGACTGTGGCCACCATGTTAGTGTTGTGTGTGGTGGGCAGTGTTCTACTCATGCTGCTCTGCACACTACTAAAGTGAGTCTGTTCTTCAATCAGTTATCTTATTGAAAATGAACACATTTAAAGAATCTTTATGAATGCTCTGATTTACATATTTTCTACAAAGCATGATTTATTTACTTATTTTCATTCTTTCTATTATTCACTGACTTTGTTGATTAAAGGAATAGTTTACTCGAAAAGGAAAATTTGGTCATCATGACTTCCTATTTTCCATAGAATACAAAATGTGTTAAGCAGAATGTTAGACCCAGTCAGCATTCACTTTCATTGCATCTTTTTCATACATTGAAAGTGAGTGATGACTGAGGCTGTTTAACATCTTGTTTTGTATTCTACTGAAGAATGTCATACATGTGTGGAATAACATGAGGGTGAGTAAATGATGACAGAATTTTCATTTTTGGATGAACTATCCTTTTAACTTTGCACAAGGTACTTTCTATGAAAGGTAATTTTTGTTGTGAAAGGACAAAGAGGTAATTTGTGAACTTTACACATTGTCTTTCTAGTTGTTGGTGGAGGCGGGGTGGATGTGGACGAGGTAACCCTATTGCGTGTTGGTCGGAGAAGCCTAGTAGTATTCTTATGGGCAGGACATCCTGCTGTCACTCAGAAACAGGTATTTTGGTGCTATATTTCCCATTTTACACAACTTTTTGCTGAGATGGAGGTTGATGTGTTAGGTGTCACGTAGTGTCTAATTATGATAATCAATAGGGGGTGATTGCATAGTGAGATCAGCATATGTGTGATGACATTAACTTTTAATGGCCTATGAGTTGTCTTTGCTCAAGGGTTTAAGCTGTTATTTTAGCCATCTGTTGTCACTCTTTCCTAAGCCCTTCATTCAACATGAGACTTATGGTAATGTAGAAAGAGGGTACTTCATTTGGTTATGATTTCTCAATAAGTTGATACTCTATAGGTATATACAATTTTATATTGAGGACATCTAGCCGTCTATTTATTTATATTTAGTACGTTTATCTATCATCTTATATTTAGGACATGTATCTGTGCTTTTCCCTTTATCCTGACTATAACACATGCAATCGATCCAAAACATTTTAAACAAATAAACATTTTTAAACTATATTTTAAAGGAATTAAATTCAATTTCAGCTCAATTAACAGCATTTGTGGCATAATTTTGATTACCTCGTCCCTGCTTTTCTTTAAAAGACGCAAAAATCTGTTACAGTGATGCACTTACAATGGAAGTGAATTGGCCAAACTATAAACGTTAAATACTAATGTTTCAAAAGTATAGCCACAAGAGGTAAATATGTGTTCGCATGATTTATTGTGATAAAATTGAGTTCTAACCTTTTTTGTGTAAAGTTATGTCCAATTTTATAACTTTGGTGCCATGATGACGTAACCATAAACACCATAAACCCTAAAATGACCATAAATTGATGATTTAAACAACTTTACAGCTCAAATATTGCACAGATCTTAACAGCAGAATTAATGTAAGTGCTTTTATAAAATTATAAGCTTTACATTTTTGCCTTTTTGTTGGAAATAAACATTGTCACAAATGCAGTCAATGGAGCTTAAATTTTATTGAACCCGGAATATTCCTTTAACTTCTAGATTACAGCTCAGCCAACTTCATGACGTACCTGGAATGCTTTTTAAACCGTATTGAAAGAAGAGTTCCCATGTATGATGGGGACTTGTTTTTTGCTTTTCCTTCACTGTCCGGTCCAATTAATAAAAAATGTAGTTTTGTGAAATGAATATGTTTAAGGTAGAATTTATATTTGTCTATAAAACTAATTTAAATGCATAAGCCTTTAGGTCAAAAAAGGTTTTTCGTTTTGAGCACTAGAATCATACATTTAGGTAAGTGTGTCCAAACTTTTGGTTGCTAGTATAATTTCATATGATATTGTGCAAACAGTATATGTTCCATCAAGAGCGCCTGCAGGATTTAATCTGAGGGTACGCACAGAAATCTGCCTTATAAACCTTACATCAAGGGGGGGCATGCTACCCCATTTTCGCTCTAAAGAAGCAAAATGCACCACAACGAATAGTGCAGAACTCAGGAGTCTCGAGATGCGTTTTTATCAGTTGAAGTTATTTTTAACTTGACACAATGTCTAAAAATTCAGCTCTCCAGCGAAAACACAGTGAAACATGACGCAGTTATCAAAAGACTATTTGAAAAACAGCGTTTTTAACAGCCCCTTGTTTACATGACACAGCACTAGCTGAAGTTTCTCAAAGTTAACTCTCAAAAAGACAGCATTTTGTTTCAGTTGATTGTTGGTACATTTCCACTGTACCAGCACTGTTTGTTCTCTGTATTCGTAAATATCCCGATACTGTTTCACTGCTCCCAAGTGATTCAGTAAGAGAGCACTCTGAACGAATTGTACTGAATCAAGCATCGATTCAGACCGTTTTGCAAGCCTGTTTGGCCAATTCACTGAAAAGAACCGACTCAAAATAATTATTAATTAGCAAATTGGGCATTGCTAGTTCTTTTAAAAAGCCAACAGAAATACGGGACACATTTCATGATTGATTAAATATTCTGAGAGTAAATATTTCTCAGGTCAGTCGGAGCGCTCCTGGTACGCAGAGTGCATACGGCTGTGCATTGCTGGAGAAACTGAATATCCCCAGACAACATTATGTAATTAGAAATCGAATTGTTGGAATTTTGTCCAGACAAATACCCTCAGTCATGACAACCAGTCTGGACACAGTGCCTCTTGTTTACAGAGATTTGCAAACCTCAAATTAAACCTCATATATTTTTGTCTGCATTGTCAGGCATTTCCAATTGTTAGGTAAAACATTGGCAGCGTTTCCACTGTAACATTTTAATACATTTGCATGTCATCAGATTTAAATAAAACACGGTGTCATGTTTGTCTAAATTATTAATTAAATATGTACATTCTTGTCAAATTTTCACTTCCACCTTGTTGTCTTCTCATCTCTTCAGAAAATGTTCCCTACGCACAAGGTAACATTTTACCTCTGTGTAGTGTACCAATTGTAGTAGTTTAGCGAAACATTTCTATATTTCCCCTCCTACATTTCCTACACCAATTATGTGGAAATTATATCTCGATGTTGTTTGCAATAACTTGCAAATCTGTTTTTTATTTTTGTCCTTTCCCATGCAGTGGTTTGACACATGTTTTCTGGAGCTTACACGGATGCTCTCGCAAAATATTTGTTTCCTGAGACCTCAATATCTTCCACTTTACCTCTGGACTACACATTGGCCCCATTTATCAGCACAGCTGGTAAACGCAACACATATTGGAAGTATTTCGATGTGTGCAATGTGAGAACCCAACCAAAAGTGTAACTTTTATATTTAGACAGACTGAGTCAACATCAGTGACAAGAACTAAACAAAGATGGAACTCCAAAACTGAGAATTCTGATAGAAGAACTCAGTATAAGTATGGCTCTCGAGTACATGACACAAAAACATGGTTGTGTCATTTTACTTCTAATGGACGTGGGTAACTGACTACAGTGTGAGAATTCATGCAGGTCACAGTGGTGTAGAAACAGGACCATTTTGAAAAAGAAATGGCCAGGAACAGCTGATCTTGAGGTCATATCAGAGAGAATTCAGATATTACTAACATAGCTTGAACCTACTCTTTTAAGATACAGCTAAACATATCCTTCTAGATGTGTAAGACACGTCAAAATTCTCCCTCTTTTGTCTTTTTAAGATACCATAATAAAAAAAAAACACTTATATATGCCAGTAATGGGATGTGAAACTCACTAAATTAGTTTAAGATGATTTTTTTAACAGGAATATATATGAATCACATTATTTTATCACATCATGGATAAAGAATGGGAGGTTTTTCCAAGACTTTTGTTAACAAGATTTTCTTTAATGTCATTTGAGTATTTTGGTCAGTCCCGTTGCATTTAATATTAGAAATACAATAGACTCCCTTCTGAGTCTTTGCCAATTTCTTTTAACTGGATCTCCTTATAATAATGATGAAGAATTGTGATTTTCAGAGACGAGAGAGACTATGAAAGGCTTTGAGGGACTAATAATATAATTTATATAACACTTTTACCCAAATATTTCGAATTGCACAGTATTATTGAAAAAAATAATAATTTATGACATGTAACTTGATAAGTTATGAAAGTACTCAAAAATCCCTCACAGTCCTCTTGCACAAAAAGTGTTTGTTTACATAAGATGGAGAATATTGTTGTAAGGTTTATGTCATTGTAGAGTCTGTGAATGGTTTCTATAAGGAGTCTCTGTATGTGCTCTATATATAGTAACATATAATCCACATCTGCATTCATATTCACATTGGAAAGATTGAATGCAAAGTGTGATTGATCACAAATACATCCACATATTTCACAGTGCACCTTTTGAATACACATGCAAAAACACTGTAAACACAGTCACATTTAAATATTTAATGTGCATTAATCTGCTTTCAATAAACAATGGCTTGCTGAGGCATGGCACATTTTAGATTATTTGCATAAAGACCCTTATAAAGTGCATAATCACTTAAATAATCACTCCTGGTTTTCGAGGAAAAAAACACTTCACACTACTTTAAAGCGCTTGATTCACTAATATCAAAATTACACCGTGCACGTGATGTTTCACAGCTGTGGGAGCACACATGCCCATACAGAGGCTCAAATTTATGGTACAATTAAACAATAGATCATAATGGAAATTATATTCAATTTTATGCACATTATCCTTATCAACTTCAAAGTATTGTTCAAAATATATGAAAGCTTTGACACTGAAATCTTTTTAACCCATATGTTAATTTGTTTTTCTTTTTGGTCTAATTTGTCCCTAAGATTTTGTCAACGATTTCGTGTAATGAAACAAATGACATTTGACCCTTTCGGAAGGCTTTTCTCAATTCAGAGATATTTAAATATCTATACTATTTATACATTCTTTAACAACTACAGAGTTGTTCAAGATAAAAATATGCCACTCAATCAAAACACTGGCATATAGCTGGTCTGGCAGAAGTAATGTCAAGAATAATTCAGTCTTTTTAGATTTGGCCATGTTCTGGTGTCAGATCATGGATCCAAGGGTTAAAGTTTGATCACTGTGTGGAGTTTCATAAGATTATTTGATGGAATAATCCTAAAACCCCTGCAGGAGGAAGGGAATTCATCCATGTGACTAATCAAATAAAAAACTTAGATGGATGGTTATAGCATGGGCAACATTCACAAGTTATCTTCTTTGTGAATGAAACTGAAAGGCTGCCTGAAATCACAGATTGAAAATGATTTTTTTTCCAATGTTTTTGTTTTTTCTTTTTTTCATTTATTTATTTGGCTGACCCTGGAAAGCCATATGATGATAATTAATCATTTGATTTATTATGTAAACAACATTTCCTAATTGTATATAAAAAATAATTTCATTGAATATTCAATTAATGTGAAAAATACTATAACTTAGAAAGTGTTCAAGGGATAGTTCACCCAAAAATTTAAATTCTGTCATAATTTACCAAACCTTTTGTTGTTTCAAAACCTTATCACTCCTTAAGTGGAACATAAAAGAACATGTTACGCAAAATGTTAGCCTCAGTCACCATTCATTTTTCTTTTTTGAAAAAACAAAACAAAAAAAAAACATACTAAACATTCTTTTGTGTACCATGGAAGAAAGAAAGTCATATGTGTGTTTGAAACAACATGAGGCTGAGTAAATTATTACACAATTTAAATTTTTGTGTGAACTATTCATTAAAGAAAAGGTGCATTATTGAGTGTTAAGTTTGATCGTTAATGGTGAAATGTGTTATGTGTTATAATAAGAATATTCTAACTTTTTATTTTGGTCTTTGTTGTGATAAAATGACCATGGGATATTTTGGACTGAGCAGTCTTTGAACGTTCAGTCATTGCATCATTTCCAGACATAGAATTGCAGTCATCCGTGATTATGATATCATACTCGTAGACTAATGCATGTTCTGAATTGTGCTTCACACCAAAGATGATGCTCAGTGTTGTGTCCCCAGCTTGTTCCAACTGAATCCCATTTAGCTGCTTATTCACTGACAAAACAGTGGACTGACATCCTTCTTTTTGAAATAAAATCTTTGTTAAAGACGTGTTTCATGTTGCGAAAAAAGACTTTTGTAAATAGTGTGTGGTAATATTGTTTTGATTGTATTTGGAGAATGAGGTGTTCTCTTGACTGTCACGGATTATCAGTCAAGCATGAAAAGATATTGAAATGATCAAAGGTAGATTATTCCGACATGGCTGTCACATGATTGACTGAATGATGTTTTGAGTGTTCTTGACCTCAAAGTTTGCCTATTTTTCCAAATAACGACAAAGTGCTGCAAATTTTTGAATTATTTGTTCTTGTGATTCTTTCTAATTTCATCTAAACTTTTGTGTGTTTTTTGTTTTTTTGGCAACTTGGCAGTTCATAGGGGAGAATGGGGTCAGATGTGTTAACCCCCTGTTCTCAAGTGACCATCTATTTAGAAAGGGCCAATTGTATATCAAGGGCCTGTGAGAGATGCGCTTGAGAATAGTGATATACATTTTTACACATTAGAAGTTTACCCAAAAATGAAAATTATTTTGTCATTTACTCACCTCCATGCCCTCCCAAACTAGTATGAGTTTTGTATGAGAGATGTTTTTGTTTATACAGTGTCAGTCAATGGGGTCCAAAACTTTAAAGCGCCAAAAATAACATAAAAGCAGCATAAAGGTAATCCATACCATTTGTGTGGTTTAACCCAAGTCTTGGAAGCGATGTGATCCCTTTGGGTGTGAAACAGTCCTTATTTACTATAAATCTTGACACCTGGCCCGATTTGAACACAGTGCATGCTTCAAGAGGGAAATGCTTGATGCTGTATGCAGATGTCTGGTACTCAATCCTAGTATTATTTAATAAGACCTTGCATTTTCATGCAAGCATCAGTAAGATTTCACATTTTAATTTTCTCATGTTAACCACAAACCTTTTGGTGACCATGGTACCTTTTTTAAAACTATTCAAAAAAGCTCAACCTGCGACTAATTTTAACTTTCATAATAGCCTGACGGGGCATGAAAACCGCAAACCTGGCAATACTGTCTAGTTCATGTGCAGCGTTCTGCATATGCATCAAGCTTCTCTCACGAAAGCACAAGGAGACAGTGTGTCAAGATTGACTGTCAATAAGGGCTTACATTTTAGTCTGTTTCTCACCCAAATCGATCACTTCACTTGAGAAGATGAATAAAACTACATATATGTTAGGTTTATGCTGCCTTTCCTTTTTGGAGTTTGAAAGTTTTGGACTCCATTGACTTGCATTGTAAGCACAAAAATGTTTTCCTCCAATTTAGGTTCATATTTTTATTTGAACTGTAAAGTGTTCATGTATTCCCCAATGATTCAACTTGGTCAACATGGTCAAATATGATTGGTGCTTTTTTCTAATTTCAGTTGATAGCAGATATCATGCAATATAATTATGCATATTCGTTTTACCCCTATCTCATTGCTCCTTAGACAATTTAAATACAGAGTGACACTGCTTACTCCACTTGCCCCTATATAAGTAACTATAACTTGCCAAGTTATATTCCTTAACCTCACCATCCATTTATATCCTTCATCCTCTGAATATTTTAAGAGGGTCAATCGGAAATACAAACATAAAAGCAGAAAACCTCAGGCACAGTTGGAAAAAAAAAGAGCCTGCCACAAAAGTGCTCTTTTTGCTAAGGGAAAAGCTCAGCTCCTTTTATTTACTTACTTGCCAATTTATTTATTTGTTTGTTTGGCTAAACCTTTTGTGAGATGACTAGGGAAGGCCCCTAGAGATCAGTGTGGAGAGGAGCTAAGCTCATGCATGAGTGAACACATGAAGCAAAGTGTATGCTTGACGGACTTTGCGTGAGTGTTTTTCTACTTGTTTGTAACAGTTTGTCTGCCCATTTGTGCTCATACTGTTTTTTTGCTTCAGTTCCCTCCCATTTTATTTTCTCAATTTATATTCTTTGAGTGAATAGTTTGTGTAAATTCTACTAAATTTTTTTATTGTTGCAAAGAATTTCTCATGTGCTTCTTTCTTGTCTTTTCCTGCCATTTGATAAGTTTCTCTTACTCCCTTTTTACATCTCTTAACATCAATCTCTTGCTTTCATCCCCTGCCACGATCTTCTGTGGATGGGTTTGCCAATCCCATTAATGTTTTCAATTGGATTGCTGCACAGCCCCTCATAGCCGACTGGCTGAGCCTCTAAAACCAGCTTTGAGTTAAGCGCTCTGCGGAGGGAACTCCCGTAAGATACACAATAAGCTTGTAGAGAAGGGAAATAGAAACACAAAAGAAGAGGATACATTCCAGTTGTAGGTTATGTGAACAATATCTGGGGAAATGCTCAGAGAATGGACACTCTGTACCACACACAGTAGTACACCAGTCAATGCACAGATGCTTGCCCTCATTTTAGTATCTCCTGATATTAACAGTAAATTCCACAGTAATGAAGGACCATCTGGGCTTTGGAGAAATGGTTCTTGTTTTGTTTTTTGCCTCTCATTTTTTTGGCCCAGTTTGTAGTTCTTTCAATATAAGAGCATATATCTGTGCTGGAGCAGATGGGGAAGAATAAGAGTATTTGGGTATTAGGGCTAAGTGATTCTCCCTCTCCACCATCCACCTTGTGTCCAACACTACAGAAACTGCTGGGTTTAATGTTTTTGAAAAGAAGTGAAACAATTCAGACAATTATATTAATTTCATTTGGCCAATGAAGTAAAAGAGAAAAATGATCACAAGTAAATGATGAAAGCTTTTGTTTCTTTTTAAGTACTTGATGAATGTTGACTTGCATAATGAAAATTTGGATGGTTAAAATGGGTACTCATCAGTGCTTACGCCACTTAACTCGGAATATCCCTCATTCCCTCAACGTCTCTTCTGCAGCTCCATCTGCTGTCCACTGCTGCCCAGGGAGAATGAATCTGTTAATGTTTAACTTTTGAAAGTAGTTGCCAATCATGCTGCATGCTGAAAATAAGACTTTTAGGAGAAGCATTTTGGTACAATGTGAAAATATAAATATTAAATATAAAAGGAAATACGTAGACCATTGCAAAAGTACCAATTGTTTCATTATTATTTTGGAAAAGCTCTATTTATATTGTATTCTCAATTAAATTTTTTGTAAAATATATTTGGCTTCATTTATTATCTGCTTAAGTCTTGATTTATTGATTATTTGGCAATAGATTTATTATTTGATTAGGTCATCATGGCACAAATAAGCCCTCATCAACTTCCAACATAAAAGCAAACCTGCTCAAATGTTGCTAAAAAACTGAATCTTGGGAGAAAACTCATCCTTCAGCAGGACAATGATCCAAATAAGGCCTATGATGACTCATTTGAATGGATTGGCCTCATTCAAATTAAGAATTTTAGCAGTGAATTTTAAGTATCTGTGTTTTGAAATAAAGAAAAACTAAAGGCAGGTGCTATTTTCACCCTTGTGCAAATAAAGGAAAATGCTATTACACCCCAGTGCAAATAGTGGCAGATATTATTTGTAGCCCCAACCCTGGTGTTGTAGATACTAATTGCATCCTGGTGCAAATAGTGTCAGATACTATTTGTACCCATATTTAAATACCACAGAATGGGCATCACTGCAGTGTGTTTATCCCACAGACACACTACATTAACCTTACCTAGAAAAAAATTATCTTGGTTTTACTACAGTAATCATAGTTTCACCATGGTATTTTGTTGTAAATTTACAGTAACCACAAAATTAACCATGGTTTCTACATTACCATCATATTACTGTACTAATACCATGGTTAACTGCATTAAATCTATAGTTTCTGTCAAAAAAAATCTATGCTGAGCCGCGGGAACAAGTGCGATCGACAGACCTCGCCTCCGGCTCAAACCCCTCTCTGCACTTCCCGACATTCACGTGACCAAATCACTGAGATGAAATCAACATTTATATTCATTTTATCTACTATTTTAAGTACGATAGTATTAAAGGAAATATTAAAAGTGGAAACAGGAAGTCGGATGAGAAAAAGTGGGACAAAACGCAGATGGGGTCGCTAGGACCCCATTTGAATTTCATTGGCTCTGTACTTGTATTTTGCACAATGACAATAATGTTGAATCTAATCTAATCTAGGACAACACTAGACACACTCACCATCTTTACACCCCATGCCACTGCAGCGACATCTATTGTCTTGTCTGTCGTGTATTTCTGTGGTTTCACCAAACTATTGGGGTGCAAATAGCTGCACTGTGTGGCAGATGCTATTTATACCAGGGTGCAAATAGTCACTCAGAAAAAAAAAAAATCAATGCAAATAAGAATTGGTTAAGGGTCTGAATAATTTTGCTAGGTGCTGTACTTTAACCTGTCTTATTGCCTTTACATTTGGGGATTGGTAGTTTAATGTGGATGGCTATGGCTGCACTGCAATAAGTGTACAGATACCACAGATGCTGTATTGTAAAGGGTTCTAATGCCATATCTTCACACAGTCAACATCATTTGAATGCTGTGGGCAGTACTGTTCTATGCATAGAACAAAACAATCTCCACAATCTGACGATTTTATTAAAATATTGACAGTAATTTCATTCTAACTAAAGTGTTAGTAGTACATATGGTATAATACCACACAATATTTGTATGGTTCTAATGCTTAGGCTTTCAATTTGTGTTTCATCATTCCAAACAAGCACAGAAACTGCAGATCTGGTTCAATAAAAAAACAATTTTCAATTAGTTAGACCTGCAATGACTACATATTAATCAATTGTATCAGAGAAAACTTGTACACTTTCAGTCTGTTTCCTGTAGCAGTAGAGCTGGTAGTTCATCTAGGCTCCGTAGTCTATGTTGTGGGGGAGCATCAAGGTGTCCAAGACAATTTTGCCTGTCAAGCAGGTAACCCCGAATACCCAATGAGCGTGAAGTGAGATAGTCATTTACATAATGGTCGCCTATATGAGCTACACTGGTGGCTGGCACGCCACACTGCTTCAGGGCCTGGACAAAAATGGCAGGGTCTGGTTTAGCTACCCCAGCTTCTTCTGAGGTCAGAAGGAATGAGAAGTGAGTCAGGAGGCCACATCCCCTGAGGATCCCTTCCAAACGCTTGTCGAAGTTTGAGACAACGCCTTGCTTCAATCCCAAAGCTGTGCAGTACTTCAGGGTGCCATTAGAATCAGAAAACACCTGAAAGTAACAACATTTGAGATTAGAGTAAGATGCACTTTTTTTTTAATTATAGTGCAAGCATGAGTCTTGCATTTCCAGTCAATGGCTTTGTAAACTTACAATTGTTGATCTTGTTAATGTACTGTCAAGACTATAGTTCACCCAAATATAAACATTCTCTCATAATTTATTCACACCACAAGCCAACCCACATGTGTATGACTTTCATGTGCAGAACACAAATGAAGATTTTTAGAAGAATAATTCAGCTTTGTAGGTCCATTCAATGTAAGTGAATGGTGACCAGAACTTTAAATTTTCAAATAGCACAAAGGCAGCATAAAAGTAATCCATAAGACTACAGTGGTTAATTCCATGCCATCTGAAGTGATATGATGTGTGGGTGAGAAATATATAATATATATATATATTTTTTTACTATAAATCTTCACCTTGACTAGTAGGTGGCGAAATGCACAAAGAATGCGAATCGGCAAAAAGCAAAAGATAATGATTGTGGAAGTGAACATGAAAGTGGAGATTTATAGTAAAAGAGGACTTAAATATTTATCTGTTTCCCTCCCATACCTTTCATATTACTTCTGAAGATATTGATTTAACAACTGGAGCTGCATGGATTACTTTATGTTGCCTTCATATGCTTTTGGAGATTCAAAGTTCTGGCCACTTGCGTTGTATGGATCTTTAGCGCCAAGATATTCTTCGAAAAATCTTCATGTGTTCTGCAGAAGAAAGGAAGTCATACACATCTGGGATGGCATGAGGGTGAGTGAGTAAATGAGAGAAATTTCATTTTTGGGTGAACTACTCTTTAATTTTCTGTATTGATATATTGGACATTGCTGTTACACATGCTCCTGATTTAAACTAGTCACCAAGTTGAAGTTATCAAGCTGGATAATATAGATATGGTTTTGTCGACACTTCAAAAATGGTTGCAAAAGAATAAACCAATCAATTTTTGTTTTGTACAAGTTTTGTATTGATGCCATTTTCCAGCATTTTTAAAAATATATAAATTCATGATTGTCACGGAGTTAGCTATTATTGCAAATTGGCCTCATTAGAAAACAAATTCTGCTGAGCTTTGTAAGATGCCTCAATATGGCAAATTGAGGATGAAAAATAACGTTGTGATGAATCAGTTCCCCCTACAGGGGTTTTGCGGAATTACAGCTGTGATGTTCTTACACAAATTGAAATACTGAGATAATGCTACTTAAGAGGAAAGGCTGAGATATCTGAACAGTGAAACTAGTGTTTACCTCCCAGTTTTCTGTTCCACAGAAGTTGTAATAGAGGTTGTTGGCCAGTCTGTCAAGCAGCGCACGGTCATCTACCCCACATTGGGCAAAAGTGTCCCTCACTAGTGCGGTCCACCAGACCTGGCTGCCCATTCCCTGAGCTCTGCCATAGTTAGGAAAGAGACGCGATCGCTGCCGGTAAGCCTGTCTGAAAGCAGTTTCTACTTGTTCGGCTGGCAGCTTCAGTCCGGCTCGCTCTGCCTCGCTACTGTACTGTTCCCCGACAGAGCGCCGGACCTTTAACAGCGTGTCCTTCACGTCCCACAAAACCCAACGCACTGGCCCTCGCATCTTTCAACACAGCACTATGACCCCATTCAGATGTGTCTTATGCTGCGATAAGAGAATTTATATGCATTAAAGCAGACCATAGTGTGGCAAATGTTGCAAGCTACAATTCTTCCTCAAGGGGGCGCTTGGTGGCTCAGTAAGGCAAATCCTCAAGTGAGCCGCATTCAAAACTCGGGGCATTTATTGTGGTAAAGCTTGAAATATTACTACACTAAAAGTACAATTTTTAAATATAATAATTTCAAGTATTTATTCGTGACATTGAGAGTGCCACAGCCTACTAAAATACTTAATATAAAACTATAATTGTGTAATCACGAACGACTTTGATTGGTCTATCCTGGCCTGCGTAGAGAATAACAACTTATACCACATGGCTACTATGCTACTTGCAACAAAATGCACTTATTGGCCGCATCTGAAATCAGGAAAATGCTGCCTACGGAGGCAGGAGGAAAATAAAAACAGTTCAGAGAACAGTTTCTTGAAGAGTTCCATTAATTCAAAAGAGATGTCAATTAAGCCATTAATTTATTAGGCTGCAAGCCAACTGCCTGTTTTCGGATGTAGCCAAAATAGCTGACTGACAGTCAGAAACGGTAAATATACAGTGTTAAGTTAAAATAAGATAACCATTACTTAGATCCACCAAGCAGTCAATAATAAAACAAATGTATCTAAAGCGTAATCGCCACTCTACCAATTATTCTATTTCTATGGAAACGAATTCGGCATAATAAATGTCCGTGCAGAATTTACTGAACGATCAAAGGTTCCACAATAACAAACAGTTCCGGTTTTGACTATATTGTGGAAACAAATCTAAATATTGGTAATGTATAAGTCAATTTAAGCCAGCGTTATTATTTTAAACTTTCAATATACAGACAATCCTTTGGTATCAATCACGACTAAAGGTTTTGTCTTGATATTTTTTTTTTGTACTCAAAGTAATATATACTTGTCATGAAATATGTCCCAAAATGCTAATTTATTCACCTAAAATATTCTGAATTGTCACTGCCTAATATATCTCTGGATTAATTAAAATTCCTCTGAAATCAGGGCACTTGAGCTGTTAACAGTTTTCAGAAATAAAGGTACAAAAAAATAAATAGTTAATTTAGGCAATTGTCTTATTTGAAGTATTTGAAGTGTTGAGAACAAATTTTTCACACATTTTTAATGACAATAATTAAAGTACAACAAATCAATAATTTAGATCAGTGAATAGGAAAACATGTCCATGTTGTAATGATAATTCTCTCATTTACCCAACATCATGCCATCTCAAACTTTTATGACTTTCTTTTGTGGAACACAAAGGATACGTGATGTGTTTTTGTCAGTAATCCATATGACTCGAGTGGTTTAATCCATGTCTTCCGAAGCTATACGGAAAAAAAAAATCCTTTTAAAATATAAGTCTTGACATCGGCAGTCTGCTTGGTGCCATCATGAGAGAAGCCCGTTCACACACACTTGTAACGTGCACAGTGCACGGTCGGCAAATGATCAACACTAGAAAATGAAAATTCAACGATACTTACTGATATACATACGATAACAGGATTGAGTACCTTGCAACAGCATGCAGATGCAAAGCATAATGGTATTGAACTCTGCACTGTATCTGCACCAATTGGGCCAGTTGTCAAGATTTATACTGAATAAGTACTTTAATTGTGGTCTGTTTCTTGCCCAAAGTTACTGTCGTATGGATTACTTTTATGCTGCCTTTCTATTCTTTTCGAAGCTTGAAAGTTTTGGACCCCACTGATTTACATTGTATGGACAAAACCACATTTTACAGAATGCATATGTATTCCAATTAACCCATTTAGGCCATAAAGTTTTTGACCCAATTAATTCAAATGTTTTTGTTCCGCATTCACCCCGTGTCCCCGATGTCTCTGTCCACAACTGTATCTGAAGTACACTTGTAGTATATCATGCATCTGGCTTATTCACTTAAGACTGTGCATTTTGTCTTATAATTTGCTCATGGATCTCTGTGCTTGTGTTTGATTGGCCAATGCAGGTTCCAGACTTCCTGATTTTGCGGGTAGTGTTGCGAAAATGAGAAATGGCTTGTATGATGTTGTCAGCAGTCCAGTGTTGGCGGGTGAGTGTATTCTCTACTTTGAAAGGACCGTCTCGTGTCCGACGCACACCAGAACAGACTGCAGTAGTCCGCAGCTCTAATCCCACCTCATGAATCAATTTACGTAGATACTTCTGAGTCTCGTTCACACACTGGACCACTGGTGTAGAGAACACATTTTAAAAAGAACAGTTGTTATTGGCATTATACTTCATATAAAGCAAACATATATAATTTGGGAGTCCTTTATAAAACTATATGCAGGATGCTACATACTAACCCAAAGTGAAATGCGGTGGTTTGAATTGTATGCATCGCAGGCCAGTCACAATGGGAGGGCTTTTACCATGAGGATACAACAAACCCCTCACTGCAAGCTCATAGGCCTCCTGAGTGCTTAGGTCCACCTGAGAATACCTGCAGAGGATACAGTAACATACTTGGAGCAAAATGCATGATACATTAAGTAGACAGACCAGTCTGACAGCATGAAATGTTGCATGTAAAATAATGACTTACGTAATTATAGCTTTTTGATTGGCTCCCTGTATCATAGCAAGGACTCTTTCTAACTTATCCTGGGTAACGTGGTCTAGGACAAAGTAATGAACAATAAAAAACAAAAATTACTATAAAGTCTATATACATAATTTCAATACAGCATTTTCTTGATAAGTTTCTTAATCTACTGCAGTTACTCTTATGTACAAGCTTTACCGTATGTGTTTTTCTCGATGACTCGACCTGTGTGAGAGAAATTGTCTGTGGCCATTCCAAATTCCCCCTCAACTGTGTAGTCCTTCATATAAAAGACACACAAAAAAAAATCCAAATAAAAATGCCATTATTACCATAAAACAAAACAAACTAATGTCTACTACAACACTTAAAGTTCTGGTTTAGTCATCACTTAGTACAAAATTGTGGGAAAAATTAAGGCAGACTAATAAAAAAAAGAAACAAATTAACCAACAAAGTAGCATTACAATGTAGCATGGCATTCAAATGCCATGGCAGATGAACGGTTACATAATATAAACATAGGCCGAGCCTAATCTTTTACCCTGGTTACGTGTGATCTGCACAGATGCTCAAGAACTCCGTTTCCTTTCCCCACACCTAAAACTGAGATGTTGGAAAGAGACAAATAAGCTTTTTTGCATCACTAATTTAATAAATTCAGAACTGAGGGTTTTAATTTTGCATAAGAAATCCCAAATCACCTAATACTCCAGAGGAACAAGCATCCAAGCGATGACCAACTCCAACATGAACATTGTGAAACTTCGGCCCTGTCACTACAACGGGGGAAAACAAGCTTTCACTTCGGAGACATTTTTTGAGAATTACAAAAAACCCTTGGAAGTAAAACATCTGGAAACATAATAATACTGTTGGGTTTGTTACTCAAAAGTAATTCAATACAAATTGTTAATAACTGCTCTAAAATTATAATCAGATTACTGACTTTTCTGATTAATTATATTTGTTACATTCAAAAGTACTTTAAACAGAAAAGCTTTTGTTTTTCTGCTCAAATTAAAATTAATGTTGGCTGTGTCTAGAAAGTAACACCCAGTCTCATGAGAGTATCATTCGTGGTTACTAAGGTTAGATGTAGGGTTAAATTTAGTGGTAGGGTTAAAGTGAAATGAAAATTCTCATCATTTGCTCACCCTCATTCCATCCCAAATGTGTATGACTTTCTTTCTTCTGCAGAACACACAAAGATTTTTAGATGAATATCTCAGCTCTGTGGGTCTATAAAATGCAAACGAATGGGCAGAAGTAAGTCAGTCAGAACATCAGGGATGATATGAGCGTGTGCAAATGATGAGAGAATTTTCATTTTTGGGTTAACTATTCCTTTAAGCTTAGGTTTTGGGGTAGGTATAAGGTTTCTGTAGGACTCCAAATAAACTGTGTGTAAATGTTGCATGCGGCTCTGGTAAGACTTTATGTAAATGGTAGTCAACTTCTAGAAATGACCAATAATGTCTATTTTCCTCATTGATAATTGAATTGTTTGGGGTGGGGGAGCACGCATTTCAGCAGTCACAGAAATGCAAACAGATAATATGTATATAAAATATTATTTAAAAAATATGTCTATCCCTTGTAATTAAAAATAATTAACTCAACTGAAAGTCAGTAACTGCTATCCGTTTACAATAATTTGAAATATAATGCACTTTTTGTACTAAAAGTAGTTCGATTACAGTAATTAATTCATTTATAAATAGATTACACCCAACACAGGACCTGGACATGTTTTTGTGAGATTCACCCACTAACCTAGAGGATGGTCTGCCAGAGTGGCTGGGAGAATGATGGAGGGTGACAGTATGAGATCTGTAGAACTGCTGTTATCTCCACTGGGCAGAAGTGGAAACTTCACTTCACGCTGAGGAGCTGGTGGAGGAGAGGAGTTCAGCGCTTCAGGAAGAAGAGAGGGGGAATTGGGTTAATGAATGGAATGTGGGAAAAGAGAGAGAGTCACAGTTTACAACTGTATTTATAGGTACTATGTGATACATGATGTAATTGCAAAAAACAAAGTATCGCAAAATTAAATATTTTATCATAAGAAAAATGCAGTCGTTATCTCTTAGCATTTGTCCACGTTACTGTCCAGATAAACTACCTTTCAGTAAATTTGTCTCTATGGTGTCACGAACAAGTTTCCAGTGAACTCCCTGCGGTTTGTAAACAGCAAAAAGACCATCCATTTTGCGGAAAAGCCGTGCCGCTTGCGTTGCCATTTTGTCCAGAAGAAAATGTCACAACGATTAGTCAATATAAAGTCAATGACAGAAATGACCTATCATTGCCAGAGAAGCATAAATAGCTTAAATACACCACAGCTACTCGGAGAAACGTGACGTTCTCCTTCTACTAGCGTTACTCCATCATTCATCACAGTCGCACTGCCCTCTATTGGACGAGAGCCTAACTTCAGTTCAATTTTAACACTTTAGTACCCAACCAAGTGTGCCGCACAAGCCCTCAAAAGTGAAGCCAAAACGTCTCGATCGCCCCCCGGTGACTGGTCCTAATATAGGTCATAAACCCCGCCTCCCCATGTTATTCAACGGGACGTGAGACCAACAAAACAATTAAATTACACTTCACATATCTTTTTTCCAAAGATAGTTTCTGCCATTTACTGTAGTTTTTATCACGTTGATGTAATTTCAAGTGTTTTTTTTTTTCGAAATAAGTTTGTTTTTAGTTAGTTATTTGATGCTATAAAAACGGTGCTGTGACATCATGATTGACAGCTGTGATTGACAGGTTCAGCGAAGTAGTCACTGAAGCACCAACAGACTTTTTTTCGGAATCTTCGGAGGACTGAGGAGATTGGAGCTTTAAATGTAATATCTACATTTCTATAATTAATTATTTCACACCGTCAAAAGTCAAAAGTGCAGGGGCGTGTGCTTGCGATTGATTCAGCGAGAGTGAGGGCGGGGCCTTGATTTCGTGGCTTTACTTCCTGCTCACTACTGCGCAGGTCTGGTCCCGAAATCGCAACTGCGCAGACTCAAGTCCCAAGATGTCAGCGCCATATCGGGACACTGGCGGCTTCAGTTCTCACCAATGGATAAGAGCGAAGGGGCGTCGTCCATCTTTTTTTACAGTCTATGTACCCAACTGTTCCTGTGAGAAGGTTGAGCAAATGACCTTGACATGAACGGCCCCTAACCACATCCTCCACAGTTTTATCAATAAAAGCGTTGAGTTAATGCGTTATTAATATACATTTTGTATCCTTTCTTATATGCTAAAATGAGAAATTTCCTGACCCATGATTTATAAAAATCATTACATAATTTATCTTAAAAATATATTTATTTAAATGTTTTCGATTATTTGTCTTCTTTATCATGAAAATCCTTCCAAATATTTTTATCTTTAAATACGGGACGGGTGGCAATCCTATCCCGGGAGGCTATTTCCAGTCATGACAGTGCAGCTCCTATCTATTTGAATGGGGGAACACCGAAATCTCAAAAACTGCTTGTCAAGTTTACATTTATACGACATCGGGATCCGGGACCCCCCATAAGAAGTAAAAAAAATAGACTTAATGGGGTCCCCAAGATACTTATATTTGAGGACAATAATAATGACAAATCTGATTAAAATCATGCAGTGGATATGGTAAATTTTGTTTTGTAATCAGACCGTGGTTTGGGGCATCAGAAGTTTCTTCTGGGCATAAGGATAATCATAAGGCAATGCCCCCTACCCCAAGTCCCCGCCATTCTGTGTGCTTTACAGGGTAGTGTGTTAATTGACATTTTGAGATTGGAGGTTTTGTGCATCATGTAATGTGATATATATAATGTCAATATTTTAACTCATGGCGTTCCTCTAGGTCAGGTGCGTACCTAGGGAATCCAGCCCTCTTTTGAATTAGCAGAATTAGAGTAAGCAGTTTGTTTACATTTTGTCCCCTGCAAATTTGGTATCAGTGTCAACCTCCTAATTTTTGCACATCAGATTTAGCTTTTTACATGTCCATCAAGATTTTTAGTTGAATTAATTACAAATTTTCTTACAAATTAATTACAGTTTCTTTCCCTCAGCTGTCAGCCTACTGAACTCTAAACTCAGGTGCTGAACACCCGAACTTCATATTTGTATTTTTCTTTTATTAATATATATACAGTATATATATACACACACACACATATTGCTATTTGCACATCTGGTTAGATGCTAAATGCATTTCATTGGCTCTGTACTTGTATTTTTCACAATGACAATAAAGTCAATGCATGCAATAAAGTCGAATCTAATCTAAAAAAATAATCGCATACATAAATATTAGCTGCAAAACCTCTGAAAATATAGGTAATTCTATATACTGGTATATAACATAAAGTAAGAACATATTTAATTAATTAATATAAATTAAGATAATTCATGCACATAGATCATATGATTTTTTTTTTAATAGAAGCTAAAATAAATGCGTACAACCATTGTTATAGTAAACAAAAATTTATGATAAATACAAAATACATTGTAAATGTAAAATTATTCATATCAAGTGAACTAATTTAACTTCAGTCAATTAACTAACATGAATCAATAACAGACACAGACTTCAAAATATGAATTCTTTATTAGTAGCTACAAAGGAAGTCTTAATGTACTGTATAGGTACTGAAAATTAGGATTAGATTGGGATACACAGCGACTAAAGGTCATTTTCAGGGAACGTTATGAGGCTGCAAATGTGACACTATTTATGAACTATTCCGTTTCTAAACAATTCTGTTCAAGTTAAATAAATTTTCCAGGTTCAAAACAAGTTAAATAATTGTTCACAGAAAAAGAATAGTTAATGGAAAAGGAGTAAAAGGAACAGAATGAAATTCTCTCATTTACTCACCCTTATGCCATCCCAGATGTGTATGACTTTTTTCATCTGCTGAACTCAAATTTTTAAGGTAAAAAATAAATAAATCAAATAAGTCAGCATAAAAGTACTCCAGTGGTTAAATCAATATCTTCAGAAGTGATATTCAGACAATGATACTTTCACGTACTATGGCAAATGGAATATAAATAGACACTCAATCCTTCTTTGTAGCACCCACTAACCTTTTTTTTTTATTTTTTTAAATGAGGGTACTCTCTGGAAAATTTGGGGGAGTAACCAATCCTATTGATCTGTCTACTTCAACACCTGGATACCCCTGGAAATTATGCCAGACTTCTTTTTATTGACTTTAGTTCTGACTTTAATTCAATTCAACATCATCAGTTAATCAAGAAACTACAGTGTCTGCAAGTTTCATCACCACTAGTACATTGGATTTATCATTTCCTTTCGAATCGACCACAAGTGGTAAAGGTGGACAATGCATTATCGTCTACATTGTTGTCAACACTGGCGGCCCTCAGGGGTGTGTATTTAGCCCATTTCTTTATATTCTCTGTACAAATGATTGTCAGACTCCAGTCACTACCACGCATTACTTTAAATATGCTGATGATACTGCCATTCTTGCACTGCTTAATAAGGACAATGATTCTTTTTTGACTATCAACGCTCCATAGCATTGTTTAGTACCTGGTGTGATGATAACTTTCTTTACCTTAATATTTCAAAGAATAAAACACTGATCCTTCCTTCCAGTATTATCATTAATGGAGAGATAGTTGAAAGGGTGGAACATTTTAGGTATCTTGGCATTACATTAGATAAACAGCTCAGCTTCAATCAGCACTCTAGGTATTTACAAGTGCTGACAGTTATTCGTAAACTTAAACATCTGTCAGTTCGGCCTAGTCTTCTGCTTCTTCTGTATCGAAGTATTATTTATCGAATTTATCAGACTGTGTTACTTTATATACGCTTCGGAAGGCACCTATAAAGCTGCAACTCATGTGTAAATTTGTTCTCCAAACATACTCAAAAACGTACTCAAAGAAAATAATCATGGATTCTTAAATATCAAGACTTTATTGTGTTTAATTTTATATTGTTCATTTTATTCTCATACACTGGACCAGACAGAATATAAAACTAAAAGTTTTCACACTTATGGTTTGCTTCTCACACTCAAGTTACAAAATAGAATTTGGTTTTGGAAACATTTTCCATTGGTCAGTTTCACCTTCTTTTTTCCCGCTTTCCCATTTCTTAGAAATTTTATCAATCAGTTTTTTACACAGTGGATTTCTAGATGTTAGTATTGCCACTGGAGTGTTTGCCATAATTATACCTTATTGTAATGTAACAACACTTATCTTCAATACAACTTTTGTATAAAATCGAATTATTTGGTTGCCTTTAGTTTAAAGTAATGCACTGGACTGCAAAAAAATTAATAAAAATAAAATACTATACCAGCATACACAGAAAGAAACCCACATTAACGACAAACACAACATGGTGTTAGAAGTGGTGATTCAGCAGTACAATGAGAATGTAAACTGGATGAAGGATTCCTGATCCTCTAATGCTCTCAGACAATGTCTGTTGGAGGTGATGTTAAATACATCCTTCTGTATTTAAGCCCTGTTGTTTGTTCATTCATTGTCAGTTGTCAAATGTATGTTATGGTTGTCCTTGATTGTGTTCCTGCCCGTGCCCTCTGTGGATGTTTCTCATGTTTATACTTTATTTTCCCCTCGTGGATGTTTTGTTTGTTATTTTGTGTTATCCGGTTCACCTTTTTCATTAAAAAGCTGCATTTAGATCCTCAGAAAAACTTCACCATACCTTGACCTTCCTTTCCTTAAACATTTTTACGTCTGCTCAGATTTTCCATATCCTTTATTTTTTCCCACACCCTTTCCACATCAGCCTTGGTAGCAGGTGGCATAAGCTGTAGCTCTCTTTTGTCTGACTCTAGAAACTCAATACGTTATCAGCATCATCCATTCTTGTGATCAGGATGGAAGGTTTCGTTCTCCATAGATGTGGTCACTCATAGATGAGGCCCTCTATGTCGGTTGAGATTTTCATTAGTGCTGCATAAATGTTTGAGATCCCGACCAACGTCATGAAGCTCGCTGTCACTATCGACTGGACTTGATCCTAAAGGCATCCGACATGTGAGAACGTAAGTGCTTTTTAATGTCCCCATGATCAGGCCAATGATTTAAATTTTTCGACATCCTGCCCTCCAAGCACAGTTTAACAAACAAAACTATAACAGTTCTCACCAGTTAATATTGCCTAAAAGTATAATTGCAGCAAAGTTTAAGCAGAGTTCGCCTCTAAGCGACCAACCCTCGCATAGTGTCACGTAACTCCATTTCTGGTTATCTTAATTCAATGTGTATTTTTGTCTGTCTGTCCGTCTATCTATCTATAAACAATTCGATCAGCGTTTCTCCATTCGGCCTGCACATTTGCACATTTTAGATGTCTCACAATAATCTTACACTCCTAGTACCAAGTACAGGCAAACTACTAATAAAGTGATGAGTTGAATCAGATGTGTTTGATAAGGTATCATACCTTATCATACCTCATCATACCTCATCATACCTTATCAGATGTGTTTGATAAGGTATCATACCTTATCATACCTCATCATACCTTATCAGATGTGTTTGATAAAGTATGATGAGGTTAGATAAAGATGGACTGAGAAAGTCTGCTTTAGATTATCACCATCTATATATAGAATATATCATCAGCAAAAAACATTTTAATTTAACAAATGGAAATGTGTATGAACTTAACGGTATTTGCAAATAGTTCAGAAAAACATAAGAAATGGAAAATTTGTAATGATATAATGTACCAATTTAAATATAGGATATATTTAGCCAAGTGGAGACATTTAATGTAATTTAACTCGTCATAAAATAGATGTAGCCCCTTTAAGAACCGGAGTTTTGCGACACCTGCTTTTCGGCACTCTCTAGTGTTAGAAACGTGAGAGCATACATTGTGATAGAGAGCTTGCAGTTTTGTTTATCGGTTGATTGTTCTTTGGGTGAATATACAGTTTTACACAATTCTTATAAATTATATTAAATACGTATGTGTTCAAGAGTTGTTAAAGTTGAGTGTTTGTTATGGATCATGTTTGAAGGATGCATATGTATTGCATGTGTGGAGTTTAACCAAGTTTTGGTGCACATGTGAGGACTGGGTATGTAAATTTAGTATTAATCATGTCTCACTTTAATTATTTATAGCCCAGAGTGTTTTCCAGTTTAGTGAATAAGTGTAATACGTGAAAATATGAGTTGTATTGTTGAATCAGTTATACATGTGCTTAAAGTCCGGTTAAAAGTAAGTAAAATACTGTGTGTGTGTGTGTAAGCATGTGTGATTTAAGCAAGTACTTCTTCTTTCAGCTGCTCCCATTAGGTATCGCCACAGCAGACCATCCATGACTATCCACATATTTCACTTGGCACAGGTTTTACGCTGGATGCCCTTACCCATGCAACCCCCAGTGGCTGGGGGACACTAACTCACACCTATGGGTTAATTTAGTCTCCAATTCACTTTTTTTTGTGTGGGTGAAACTGGATCTCCTGGAGGATGCCCACACAAACACTGGAGAACATGCTAACTTCAAACAGAAATGTCCAGTTGACCCAGGACCCGAACCTGGGACATTCTTGCTTTGAGCGACAGTGCTGAACCACTAAAATGCTGTGAATTAAATATTAAGGTGATTGTAAAACAAATGGGTAGGCTAATACCCTGTTTGTATTTTCATTTATCATGAGCCTTCCATCAGAATAAAACTCCAAAAGATATTTTTGCATTCTGTGTTTATTCACAACCTACCGGCTACACATAAATCGACAAAAGCATGAAGTCTATTCATGCTTTTGTTAGTCATCTTCTAGCTACGGGTTGAATATTTGATGATGTACTGACCCAGCTAAACAAACATGAAATCATGTGAAAAATACACAAACAAATTCAATAAAGTTTCCAAAGAGTAAAAGAGTTTTGCATATGTTTTTTTCATTCTGTTCTTTCTGCCAAGGCGTCAAATACTGATCACTTATAAACGGCACAAGCATCCCTCTGCATTATTTTCCAAGATTTTTTTTTTCAGCCTCCAATCATTATGGAGCATTTCCTTGCCACTCTTGCCTTCAGTTTACTCTGCTTTATAGCAATTTGTATTGTGAAAAGCACTATATAAATACACATACACCCATATCGCTCAACCTAATTTCTTTATTTCTCAAAAAACAGAGAACTCTGGAGTGTGGAGCCTTAATTCCTAATTGCAATTTTTACAGTTCAACAATGATATGAATTCTAGAGGGCCAAAAACAGAAAAGTCATATTTTTTTCATTTTTGCTGGCATTAATGTCAGTGCTTAGTATTTATATAAGTCACTTAAATTCAATGTATGGTGATTTAATTAGGCAATTACTGAAATTTGATCCATTCTCAGTAGTTGTTAACCATTCCCAGACTCTGCCATAGTCTCCACAGGATTATCAAACACCTTGGAATTTACTGATTCCTGTTATTACTTATTACTATTGTCTACAGGCTTGAGTGTATTTGTTTGTGTGAGAGAGTGTGAGCAACAGGTGTGATTGGGAACAGCTAGGGCAGTAGTAGGCAGAAGGTATTCATACAAAAATTAAGTGGCGATTTATGATACGTCCTGACTAAACAATGGCTTTTTTTCTTGCTAATTTATAATTGAGTGTAACCATGAGCAATTCAAGTTTTCTTTGTGTGCAAGTACACGGTTAGCTGCAAATCCTTTGTATGACTTCAGCACTGGCTTCAGACTCGAGTCCCGAGACGAGCATGGCGCCGCGGCACGCACCGTGTGATGATCAACACCGCCTGCCGCCAGACACTCAAACTCTGGACAGACCTCTGCTTTTTGCGGGCAGGAGTACCCTTGCAGCAGGTGTCCTGACGTGTCCTGATCACCACCGACGCCTCCAGATCGGGTTGGGGCGCGGGTGCAACGGGCACACAGCTGCGGGCCATTGGAAAGGGGCCCCGCTGTGCTGGCACATCAACTGCCTAGAGTTGCTGACGGTTTTCTTTGCCCTGAGGAAGTTTCTCCCCCCAGTTCGGAACAAACATGTCCTAGTCAGGTCAGACAGCACCGCAGTGATAGCGTACATAAATCGCCAAGGCGGAGTGCGCTCCAACCACATGTCACGACTCGCCCGTCGTCTCCTCTGTCGCTGCGTGCCACTCACATCCCCAGCAACCTCAATGTGATAGCGGACACGCTGTCACGACAACGCTTGCCCAGTGGAGAGTGGAGGCTTCACCCCCAGTCGGTCCAGCTGATTTGGGAATGGTTCGGCAAGGCCCAGGTAGACCTGTTTGCCTCCCGAGAAACCTCCCACTGCCCGCTCTGGTACGCCCGAACAGAGGCTCCCCTCGGGGAAGACGCACTGGCACACAGCTGGCCCACGAGGCTGCACAAGTACGCATTCCCCCAGTGAGCCTTCTTGCACAGGTGCTGGGCAAGGCCAGGGAGGACGAGGAGCAAGTCACCTTAGTGGCCCCCTATTGGCCCACTCAGACTTGGTTTTCGGAACTCACGCTTCTCACGACAGCCCCTCCCTGGCGAATTCCCCTGAGGAAGGACCTTCTTTCTCAGAGACGGGGCATGCTCTGGCATCTGCACCCAGACCTCTGGAACCTCCACGTCTGGCCCTTGGACGGGACACGGAAGATCTAGCCGGTCTACCATCTACCGTCGTAGACGCAATCAACCAAGCCAGAGCCCCTTCTACCGGGCATCTTTACGCTCTAAAGTGGCGCCTGTTCGCAAATTGGTGTTCTTCCCGAGCTGAAGACCCACAGAGGTGCGCAGTTAGGTCAGTGCTTTTGTTTCTACAGGAGAGGCTGGAGGGAAGGCTGTCCACTTCCACCCTCAAGGTGTGTGTCGCCACCATCGCGGCTCACCACGATACAGTAGACGGCAAGTCTCTGGGTAAGCACGACTTAATTATCAGGTTCCTAAGAGGCGCCCAGAGATTAAATCCCTCCTGGCCAAGCCTGTTCCCCTCCTGGGATCTCTCAGTGGTCCTCACGGGCCTCCAGAGACCCCCCTTCGAGCCGCTAGATTCAGCTGGACTCAGGGCCCTCTCTCTCAAAACGGCCCTGCTGATCGCGCTCACCTCCAAGAGGGTCGGGGACCTGCAAGCGTTCTCTGCCTGGAGTTTGGTCCGGCAGACACATATGTGATCCTAAGACCGCGACCGGGGTACGTGCCCAAGGTTCCTAACACGCCCTTCAGAAGATCAGGTAGTGAGCCTGCAAGCGCTTTCCCGGGAGGAGGCAGATACAGCCCTTTCGTTGCTGTGTCCGGTACGTGCTTTGCGTACCTATTTGGACTGCACGCGGAGCTCTAGACGTTCTGAGCAGCTCTTTGTCTGCTTTGAGGGACAGCAGAAAGGGAACGCTGTCTCCAAACAGAGGCTCGCCCACTGGGTTGTCGATGCCATTTCATTGGCTTATCACACCCAGGTCGTGCCCCCTTGCGGGTTTGAGCACACTCAACCAAGAAATGTTGCGTCCTCGTGGGCACTGGCCAGGGGCACCTCCCTGGCAGACATTTGTAGAGCAGCAGGGTGGGCAACACCTAATACCTTCACAAGATTTTACAATCTCCGGGTTGAGTCAGTATCGTCCCAGGTTCTCTCAGGTCCGAGCCCGTAGAACTCCGTAACACGCTGACGAACTGGCTGGGTGAATCGCTTGCGCCCTTTCCCTCAGCAGAGTTAAAACAGTGCGCCCATTTCTCCCAGGAGACCCCTTCTCTCGGATCCCTGGATGATTCCTCTCTAGGCCTCATGGGTCACGGAGGAACTCGCTGACCCAATCCACTATGGGTACTTAACCCTTTCACACGTACCATCACACTGGTTTGATCATTCCAGAGTGGTCCCTGGGCAGTACCATCAAACCGGTTTGATTAGAATGTTCGTGTCTGACGTAATAAACTGGCAAATTTAATTCAAATCTGCATTCCCGCTGTTTAGCTGCTACTGCTACTGCTACAGCTACATTTACATGCCTAAAAAAGCAGCTTAAACTATATTTTCAACTACATGTTTGTTACAGGCATTCAAACTAACACAAGACTACAAATTTACACAATGTATAACCATGCAAAACTAACTGAAACTCACCATATCAGCTGTCGTATGGTTTAGTTGCAACATAGCACATAATGTATAAACAGCTGCTCGAACAGTCTTTTCAAATCACATGAAAATGTTTATTTTACGTTGTATGCATTCAAACAAACATAGAATACTTACCATTTAAGTTTACTGTCCATATCCACACACCGCGTATTACAGCATCAAACTAATGATAAACTCACCAAATCTGCTTTCGCGTAGTTGCCGTTGTTATAGCAAGAGTGACTGTTCGAGCAGCTGTTTTAGACATAAATGACAAGCATTTTATCAGTCTTTCATTTTTATTCTAGTAAAATAAACAGAAGTATTGGAATACAATTTTCCAGCGCATATCTACACACTCAGCGTGAAAAATAATTACATTTCAAACGCAATGTTTCATTCACATGAAACATATGCTGTTAATTATTTTTAATGTGAATCTGTGTAAATATAATTCAGACATCCCTGCACTTTAAAAAACAATTATAAAAAAAAAAACATAATGGCTATGACCACAGCCTATCACTAGTCTTCCCTGTCCCAGTGACATCACGGCACGTCACTTTTACCTCAGACTCGTATCGGAGCTCATCATGTAACACACAAATATGATATATTTACAGTTTTATTTACACAATTGCCACAGAAAACTACAGTATGTTTTTAAAAAGAAAACAAATTACAGATGAGATCAGAGAAATATTTTTTAATACTGATGAGGAAGAGGTAAGTTTTGACAATGAGGGAAGTTACACAGATGAGGAGATGCCCCCCAACCTCCAAGCCCTTGATGCGGAGGATGAAAATGCTTCAGCAACTGCTCCTACACCTGTACACACAGCACCAAGGGAGGTGGAGGTGGTAAGCTCTTCCTGCTGGAGTTCTACTAGTAATTTTACCCATCCTGGACCTGGGGTTGCATTTGATGACCGGACTTGCGGCATGTAAAAGCCTCCAGAATCACCCAATAAAGTCCAGTGTTTTAAGATGTTCCTTACTGAGGAGCAAATTGAGGAAATTGTTGACGAAACAAACTGCTATGCCTCAGAGCTGCAGGAGAAAACACCACCTGATGTGAAAGGCAAGATTGCAAAGTGGGTTTCAACAAATGCTCACAAAAGGTACACAATCCTGGTGGCAGTGCTGCTAATGGAAATTGTGAAAAAAAAACTCACTTCGTGATTATTGGAGTACAGATCCCATGCTCCGGACACCATTTTTTTGGAGACTTTGTTTTCACAGGACTGCTTCCTTCTGCTCCTCCGCTGCCTTCACTTCAACAATGCGATGGCAAACATCAACGACCCCTGCAAAAAATCCGAAACATTTTCACGGCTTTCACGTCATCATTTCGTAACATCTTTGTGCCCTACAGGGATCTGTGTGTCGATGAGTCTTTGATGAAATTCAAGGGTAGGCTGGCATTTCGCCAGTTCATACCAACTAAACTTCCCAGGGCAGCAGGACCAGGTGGCAAATGTGCATTGTGGGCTTTTGTTTACCACAAATGCAATGTAATTGAATGTTATGAATGCTGTTTAGTAGCTGTTATGGTTATGTTGCTTGTATTAGTTAAAATATTTATATTGTTCATCATTATATTGATATATATATATAGATATATATTATATATAAAAAAAAATTATATATAAACAAATGCATATAAAAAGCATAGATCAATAAATAAAATCGATTTTTTTTTAACTCACAGCAAAGATACATGTTTTTTATAATGTATACCCAATCATAATCAGAGACTTTCAGTCATAACTCAATTTTGTAAAATGTGTATTTTTCCTTTGCATTAGAATATATTGCTGATGAATTACATATCATGCTACTTTCAATTTCAACCCATTTCTAATATAAGCATTAGAATAGACTTTAGACTATACCCAACTCAACAGCTTTTAATCAAAGTGAACAAGATACAACATTAGATATGATATACCCACAACATTACACAAGCAGTGAACAACACAAGCTATCACGTAAATCACATCAAACTACGATAAATACATAGCATAAACATATTATTAATGCATTTATCATGGTCTACACGTGTTTGCAAATAATTTTCAACAATTTTCAATCGAAAAAGACTAAAAATGTACTCACCAGTAGCAATCCTGTAATGCGTGGGAAGAAAAGTTGCATGTGGGAGTGAAATTCAAAGCCCGAGAAAATAAATAAATAAATAAATAAATAAATATCAATATAAACCATTGGTTATATTAAGAATCCAAAACATTTCCGGCTACTCAGAAAAATCCTGAATGAACTCACCTTATTTGCCCGATTAAATGTCCGGGGGCAGGGTATGCAAATACTGTCTGCCACCTTCTCATTGGCCTTTTTTCATAAGTCAGAGGCATATTTCGGCGCTCAGGAGAGACCCCTAGTGTCGCTTCTCCGACACAACGTCTCGTTCCCTCCATCGGGGAATGGCGGTTACATACTAACCTAGATGTTTTTCATGTCATTTGAAGTATATGAGATTAGGGTAAACGATGTTCTTAAGGTTTGTCTGGACTGTAATATCCCTCAAATATGATAAAGATTAAGGAATTCAAGCATTCGTATGAATGAATAATTGAGTAAAAAAAATACATTATAAAAGTTTGAGATGGTGACAAAAATGAATGACATTCTCAGTCTTAAACAAAAAATAAGTTGACCAGTAGTTGTAAAACAATTTTCTAGATTTTGTAAGTCACAACAATATAACAATTTCTGGTTTGGCAGTTCACAAAATAACACGTTAGAGGCTGATTTTACTTGTTTTCGATAGAGGTGTTTAGTTGATTTTGTAAGAAGTTATGTCATTATCGCAAAGTAATTGTTAAATTGGTGACTCATGGTTTGACGTCACTTAATGGCGTTCACTCAAGCTAAACTTTCATTATATTTGAAATAAATACTTGAATATATTTTCAGATCCTTATTTTTAGATTTCAGAACATTGTAATGGAGGTTTCACCCAATAGGTTCATTCAATTTTTAATGGTAGAAACAAATGGTAGAAAAGAGAAGTTTCACTGAAATTAATGTTTACATTTGTGATAAGCACTAACTACAGTTTTAAGCCAAGGACTTCAGTCACAGAGAGATTAGTTATTGACTTAAAATCATTATTAGTCATTAAGGTTAGTTTATGGTTTCGGTTGTATTAAGATAAGGGTGTTTATCAGTTTATCAGTACCCAGTGCCTGTCTATGTGTGTGAATGAGGAAAAGTGAGTGAGTGTGAATGTGTGTCTGTATATGCTGTTAGGTGTGTGTTTTGGGCTCAATATATACTGGGGAAATGGGAGTATAACTTAGTTCCCAGAAGCTTCGACTGGAGGAAATGTGTGGATTCATCTACATTCTGCAGTTTCACCTCTCTTCATTATCTGGCATCTAGGAGCCAAAGTTTAATAATAATAATTAATAATAAGAGTTCTACAGAAGAGGGTAAGACGCTTGCTTTTTCTTGATCTGTTATGTTATGTCTCTATCTTCCAATCAGCATTAAAATTGTATTATTTAGCATTGACCATTGGAAGCTCTGGGTAAATCATTAAATCTCTTTTTCATTTCCTTGAAGACTTAAATGGGCTTGTAAAGTGTAAACAAAGCAATAAAAAAAATGAATGAGTCTGAACCAGGATTTCACTATTTGACTATGTCATGAAATGAACTCCACTCTTTGGCATGTGTGTGTCCCAACTTTGTAGAATCTGTGGTGCTTCTGTTTGGTTTTATTTTTGGACAGAATTCATGGGAGTTCAGATGAAGCCTGTATTGCTGGGCGCTGTGTTTGCTGCTGTTGCTTGTACAACATTCATCGCTCTGATTCTCTCTCTTGCTAATCATCACACGTTGGATCAGCCATACTCAACACAGGTGCAAAGACATTCAATTGTCAGTTGATGTTTCATGTAGTACTGAGGAGTAAGTTATCGATTTTGGTATCTGGGATATTTGCATTCAGCCCCACCAGAAATAATTCACCAGACAATGTCATGCTAAGTTAACTTTCATACATGCTGGCACTTACAGAGTCTGTGTGTTGATGTTTGCTTTATCAGATGTTATCATATTACATATAGGTTGGCGACAATTTGTGTTGATGACACTTTTGTGTGACTGGCTATTCCTACAATTCAGCAAATTTTTACTTGTTTTGAAAATTTAATAATTTGTGTTGAATTATTACTAGGACATGTTACATTTTTAGAAAGTCATACTGGTCAATCTTAAGGATTTATATAAAATTATATTAAACTGACAAGGAACAGGAAACTGAAAGAAGTAAGTGGAAGAAAAAAGTGCACGTACTCTCCTTGTTAGTAGTAAACTCCATTATTATTATTAATATTAATTTATTTTGACTGCAAATTAATCTGCATAATTGGACAAGATGGTATAAGATGCGATAAAATGTGCTGTCCTAAAATTTGGTCGTTCATGGTTTGGAGAGAAGTGTAACTGAATTATGCACAGACGAGTTTAAACACACCTGCTCTGGTCCGGAACTGGACCACGGATCCCTTAATGACCACTGATGCTGTTGCATGTGTTGAGAGTGTTGTTAAATTCACAGCTGAGTTTTGGGCAGAGAGCACTCGGATATTTACGTCTTGGTTACGTAACCTTGGTTCCCTGAGACAAAGGGAATGAGACATTGCATAGCTACGCATATGGGGAGTGCCTTCATACAAGACCTCGTTGAAACCTCTCTACAATAACGCCAATATTCTAATATTGGCTATGGTGTTTTTTGCCCCACCTGTTTTGGCGTCATCCTGCTCGACCTCGTGGCCCCGGCGTGCCTCCTCATGTGAATCCTCGGGTATCACTGAAGAGGTGGGTGGGAGGGTGCACAAGGCTGAATCATCCCTCAGAATGATGGTTATTCACGAGCGAAGCGTCTTGAGACTCATGCCGTCACAGTGAGGGCAGTCTGTCCCCATGAGAGCTGACTCTGCGTAGTCGCGGCCCAGACAGTAAATGCACCTCCCGTGCTGATCTGACGGCGGGATGTGCCTCTCTTACAAGGAACATTTATGGAACAACATCTTTAAAAAGATGCGAACACGTAAGTGACTCTTTTAGATATATAAATATATACATGAATATATATTTCTATTTATATCACGCAGTATACAATACACAATATACAATTGTTTTGTAAGGATACACAAATCCTACCGAAGCACTGCGGGGAATCTGGATGCTGAGGCACGTTCACCAGCGAAGCGTCAATCGGCGAAGCGGTGTGATGTTCGCTGGAACATTGCAGGGTAGCGGAAAGTTTTCCCGTGAAGATTCTGCCCGTTGACTCATGTATATCGACGGAGAACGTAGAGGGCTTCTAGACAAGAGATGATCGCTGTCTTGAAAGAAGAAATTCTGTGGAAATGGTGTCCGTGCACCTGTTTTTATAGTGAACAGTTTCACGCCAAAACAGGAGGGGCTTAAACATCATAGCCAATATTAGAATATTGCCATTAATGTAGAGAGGTTTCAACTAGGTCGTGTATGAAGGCACTACCCAAATGCATAGCTACGCAATGTCAAGTGTACTGAGTTGTAAGGGAACTACTATTTTATCAAAATCACTTGGTGGGTGAGATAAAAAGTGGATGTATAGCTCTGCACGGGACAGTTTTTTCCATATATATATGTATTGCATTCATAATAATATAAAAATAGATTTCCACATCTGATTTTTAGGCTCTTCTCTGACCGCCCGCTCCTGCACACAACACAGAACTCTGGTGGCGCAGGAAATCTGCAGAAGTTCTGTGGGAATGCAGACCTTTAATTGGCGGGCCTCATCGAATCACTGACTTAAATTAAATAAATACATCACCGTACCGGGAGACTCTGAGAAATTATGGTATGCAAGAAAAACTGCCTGTACTCTGTACACTAATTTAGAGAAGTGCAGGTACTGCGTACTGTGAGAACCCGCCCACTTCAAGCACTTGTTGACATTACATCCTCATGGCAACAAAGTTCTAAAATTTGCTAAATATAACTTTACACAGAAAGGTTAGTAAGTGATTTTATCACACCTACTGATTATGTCTTGTGGCTATACTTTTAAAAAGTGAGTATTTCACTTTAACCTTGTTTTTGCTTTAAAAAAAAGTATATATATATATATATATATATATATATATATATATATATATATATATATATATATATATATATATATATATATATATTATATATTATTATTATTATTATTATTATTATTATTATTATTATTATTTTTTAAAGAAAATGAGGGATGAGTCAAAATACATTTTTGTGGTAATCAATATTATGCCACAAATGCTGTCGATTGAGCTTAACTTGTATTGAATCCAGAATATTCCATTAAGGCATTATGAACTGACATAAACAAAGAGTGAATAGTAGTATATTTAGAATAATATCATATATGTTTATAATAATAATGATAATTTTTTGTATTTATTGTTAGATCATGATACCTAATGCTTTAAGTAAATTTAACGTACAGAAACCAATTGTATCATGATACCAAAGTTTTAATTTTTAATAAATAGGCATTTTTTTGTCAAATTTAGAAATGCAACATGATAAATGCCATAACTGAATGGTAGGAATGGCCTAAGGTATGTGTTTCTATTTACGAAAGATTTTGTTCTAAACACAAAACAATTGTACAATTCAACATGTGAATGTGATAGTGTCTCAGGAATATTTTCTGAAGTGTGTGTGTGTGTGTGTGTGTGTTTAGTGCTAGGAAAGCAGTTACACCCCATAAGTCAAGTTTTTTTTTATTTCAAATGAAAGTCTTTGTTTGACCTCCTCAGTTTGGGATTGTGTTTGATGCCGGCTCCACTCACACGGCTCTCTTCCTGTACCAGTGGCTCGGTAGCAAAGAGAATAGCACTGGAATAGTCTCACAGAGTCTGAGGTGTGATGTAGATGGTGAGTAATGTACTGTAAAATTTAACAGCTCTCTTTTCATTGGGGGCTATAGAATTATTATTATTATAATTATTTTATTTGTATTTTATTTCCTTTTTTCTCTAATGACATTTGACATTTTCTAATCATGTATACAATTGATATTTTACATTTATGTTTAACTAGGTGATGGCATATCCAGCTATGTCCAAAACCCTCCAGGTGCAGGAGAAAGTCTTAAGAAATGCTTGGATGTTGCCAAGGCAGCAATACCATCAGGACAGCAAAGGGCCACACCTGTGTATCTAGGTGCCACTGCAGGCATGCGACTTCTTAGGTAAATGTACTCATCAACCTCTGATTTGTCAAATGTTTGGCTATATTTACAGTATTGATTCCATTTGTGCTGGATTATATAGATTTTCTTGATCTATGTAGTGCTTTGTCTGCAACACCATGAAAGGGTAATTTTGTAAAAACAATTAACATTGGTTATACAGCTTAGAGAACCAGAGTCATGCAGACATTATCCTCGCAGAGGTCACCAAAACAATCCAAAGTTATCCTTTTGATTTCCAAGGGGCCAGAATACTCACTGGCATGGAGGAGGGGGCCTATGGCTGGATCACCATAAACTACCTCTTCGAGAGCTTTATCAAGGTGACTACAAGGCTTTATTGATTAATGAATATTGATGAAAATATGATTGATTGCCTATTAAAGGTTTTGTATGCAATTCTAACCATTTTGATTAATTCCGCTGGCCTTCAGCCACTGAATTACACTGCCCCCATCTTATAAACCACTCCAGATATAATTTTAACATGACCGAATATTACAGTACCCTGAACATCAACCCCATTATGCTGAGTTACTTAGCAGTATTGAGTTGCATCAATTCAAATGTTTTTACCTTTTCTTGTGGTGCTACTGGCCTCAGTGACACAGTATCATGTCCACTGGAAATCTTACATGTAATGTAATGTAAGATTACCATTTTTCTCCACTGATGGTTTGGCTTAGGGTTGGGGTTTGAGTTAGGATGTATGGTTAAAAACATATGCATTCATATTAACTATTACATCATTACAACTCGCTTTTGGAGCCACCCTGTTGACATTTCACCCAGACACCGGAGCTTACACATGTCCATACTTTTGGCAACACTTCCAGCATAGGCCAATGAGGGCAGTGGTTTGAATTTCAGAAAGTACAGAGCGATATCAGCTGCAGAACTTTCAACATACTGTTGCTAAATTCTGGTAAATCCTCAGTGCACAAATTACAGTGATATGCCAGGTATTTTTATGAGATATTAAAAAACTTGCACACAGCACCTTTAATTTTTCCCAAATTTAAACAGAAAATTAAAGGCCAATGAAGAATGGAAACAATGGAACCTGTAATGCTATCTTCAAGCTTTTTTTTTTTTTAAGTTAACCCATTCAGGTCAATCAATCAACAGCAACTCTTAATGGATTTCCTTGCAGCACACTTTTGAGGGAAAGTGGGTCCACCCTAAAGCAGGACGGATCCTCGGAGCTCTAGATATGGGTGGTGCATCAACACAGATTTCATTCGCCATCGAATACCCTGTGAGAGTCCCAGAAACATCTTTTAATATCAAGCTCTATGGCTACAAGTATGAGGTGTACACTCACAGCTACCAGTGCTATGGCAAAGACCAAGCATTGAAGAAGCTTCAGGCTTGGCTTCACAAGGTTCGTTTTGGTTATACCAACATACACACTATATGCACATTAAATCGATAAAGAAAACTTTATATTAATATAATAAATGGCTTTATTGAACAACTATGTTATGTAGTTTAGTTTAGTAATAGTTTAGTAATAGTATCATAATGAGCTGCAGTCTATAAGTACCCAAAAACATTTGTTGTACAGTGTGTAAGCCATATGTAATCTTATACACATTCAAACATGATATTAATTTTTTAATCTGCACATGATATTGTTGCAGAATAGTTTATCATGCATATTCACATTGAATGTCTGGTATCATGTCTTTACTTCATCTAGACTGCTGGAGCATCATCTGTTGTCAATCACCCATGCTATCACCAAGGATATAACTTAACTCTTACTTGGGCTGACCTTTACAACTCTCCTTGTGTGGTCACACCAACCAATTTTAACCCTACAGCTAAGATCACCTTCTTTGGGACCAGTAATTCTTCCCTCTGTCTTTCTCTAATGGAGAACATTGTTAACCTAACTGACTGCCCATTTTCTCCAGACTGTGGCATTGATGGGGTCTATCAGCCTCCTGTAAATGGTGAATTCTTTGTGAGTGTTGCTTTCTTTATCAAATTGGCTTGAATAGTTACTGGTAAAATACATGTATTCAATTGTATCAGTAGTTTTAATGTAAGATTTGAAACAAAAAAAACAATTAGCGCTGAAAGATATACAGTTTGCGCAACATATAGAGAACACTTTTTGTTCTATTACTGTGATTTACAAGAACAACAGGAATTGCTGTGTTTTGCAAAATAGAAATGTGTTACAAAGTTTCACTGTCATATTTAATATTATGATATTGAATTATGATAAGTAATTAATCCACGTCTCTCTGGAATACTTGATTCTGATTGGTCGATCATAGCCTTCTGCAGTCAAATATTTTTACATAATGTCCACCACACTGCAACTTGCTCCAGGCAAGTGTCATATCGCTTTGTAGTTTCTTTTTCTCACATAATATACTTTAAGCTGAAATCCATATTTATTGTCCAATTATTCATTTATTTGGTATGAATTCATGTAATAAGTGTGATAATGTAGTCAGTCAGCCATGATCAGAAAATAACCCCTTTACGGCGATACAAGAACCGATCAACCAAATTTTGCGATAATGACCAGTTCACTGTACAGTACCCATTACTAAGATTTTAATTAGAAATTTGCAAGGTTACAAATCCCTGTATGTTTTTGTACCCATCTCAGGCTTTCTCTGCATACTTCTACACCTTTGACTTCCTTGGTCTTGCCCCAAAAGCTCCACTAAACCAGGTTCTTAATACTATTGACACGCACTGCAACAAATCCTGGAACACTGTGAGTCCACTTGCACACTTGAAATTCAGATACAAATTCAGATGTAATCATAGATTTTTCATCTATTTATTTATTTATTTTTGTAAAAAGCTAACAAACAACACCTGGTAAGAAGAAACGTGATCAAGTCAATCATGATATTAGTATATTAATTACTGGGTACATTTTAATCCGTATTTAATAATGCTATTTGGTATTGGTATTTTAATTTGTAATGCTGATCTTTAAAACTATGATTATAATTGTTATTTCTTTCTGCAGCTTGTTGCCCAAAATCCAAGCATTAAGGCAAAACATCTGAGAGATTATTGTGCTTCTGCTCATTATATCATGACTATTCTTCTGAAAGGACTCAAGTTCAATGACACCTGGGATCAAATCTCTTTTGAGAAACAGGTAACACGGTCTCATCAATGTATAGGGTGAATTCAGGTAAATTTGGCAACTCTTTAAAAAATATTCATTAATATAAAGATAGTGTATTTTCCCAAACAATTAAACCTCACGCTGCTTTGAAAACGCTTAGAAATATAGCAAATATTACATGACCACATTCACATTGACTAATTTCATAACTCAATTATCACTATGACACTATTAATTACAAGATATATTATCTTACAATGATTACAGGTTGCAGACACAGCTGTTGGTTGGACATTGGGCTACATGTTGAACCTGACAAATCTGATACCTTCTGAACATTCCAGAGCAATAACAGGGGTGTCACACAGTCAATGGGCTGCTCAAACGTTCTTTATCGTCTCTGCCCTCTTCCTCAGTCTACTTATAGTCATTCTGTTTATCTGTGATCCAAAGCATTAAGGTGTGTATTTTATGACTCATGAGTGTGTGTATGTTTACTTTAAAATTTATCTATGACATTTCCGACAACAGACAGGAAGATCATCATTTTGAAGATACGTCATGTTCTCTGCACAAAGAGCAAACAAAGATTAGTTCTGAAGAATAGATCATGAGATTTATTTTTCTTGTTTTTCTACCATACTGTAACATTTCTTGTGCAATGTAGACTTGTAGACATTTGTGAAAAATTAAGTTAACTGTCACTGGCCCACTGGTGGGTCATTTGGTTTTTGAATTTATTGCACTATTTTACCATCAAATCCTATTATAATCTTGATAAACTATATATCATTTCCATATTTGGCAACTGTTTTGTGATATGTATTATATAGCAACAGAAGTTTATTAATTTGTGACATGATTATGCATCAAAAAAGTTTTTGTGGAGTTGTGACCTTTATTAGGCGAGACTGCTTCAATCACTGGCATGATGAGAATAATTTTTTGTTTTTAGCTCTGAAAAGTAAATAGTTGTATAGAGTTATGTAGGTGTATAAACAGTCTGTGTTTTGGTTTATTGTTGTTTTTTATTGTATTCATATACTCATGGTAAAAGGCATTTGTTTTTATAGACTATAGGTAATGTTTCAAATTAAACATCAATATAATGTAATGTTTTGCCAAAAAAAAAAAAAAAAAAAAAATCATGTGTTTTTAGTGGTATTTCTGAAAATAGTTTTGTTTATATCATATACTGTAAAAAAAAAAAAATACTGTATGTACTTTATATGTTTGTTTACTCAGATCACTCCATCAATGGAGTTCTGTGGTACTGCTTCCAAACAAATAGTTACAGACAGTTCATATTAAAACTTATAAACTCAGAATTTTGCACACAACTATGTTAGCCATATAGCTTTGATTTTCTTGCATTTTCTAAGGTGAATCATATTTTTTAAATATATTTTATTAAAAAATAAAAAAAAATGTAGTGCAGTGTATTTTTATTGAATTAAACTTAAACTGCTATAACTTTTTTTTTTTTTAATAATTTTTTTTTTTACTAATTTCACTTCCACAATAAATGTCCAAGTGTCTTATTTAAAAAGACATATTTAGGCCTGTACTCCCAAGCATTCATGAGTTATGACCATTTAAATTTGAGAATTTCATTGTTTGGCCTATGCTCAAAAAGGGGTTTGACAGTTAACAGGTCAAACGTGGGTTAAGTAGTAAGTTATATATTGTTTTGTTTTGTTTTGAAGATTGACTAGTTACAACTTTATGATTTAGCCTTACAATAAAAATATAGTTACATTATAATGTGTGATATTTTAAAGAGTGAAAGCAATATTGTGCTTTGTACATAATGAGAATGATCTTTATTGCCAAGTATGCTTACACACACAAGGAATTAGTCTTGGTGACAGAAGCTTCCTGTGCACAAACCATACAACAAGACAGAGATAATAATACAAAATAGAATAAAAATAAAAAGTGAATATAAAATCTAAAATACAGACATTAGACAATGATATAGGCATATAAACATATTATCTATAAACATTGCATAGGCATATATAGGCTTTAGTTTGTGCTTTTGTGTGTGTGCGAAGTGTTTGTGTATGCATGTATGTATGTGTGTGTGTAAGTATGTAAGTACTATAGTTTGAATAGGAAATTTGTCCCTAAAAGCAAGCAAAATCTGACAAAACCTCTTTTGGGGACATCCTAATTTGTTAAAACCATTTATATACATTTATAAACTATAAACACAAACAGTTTTCTTCAGGGGTTAGGGGTTACTATACTATTTGTATAGTAAATATAATTGGCTTAATATAAAAACAACAGATGTCTATGGTATGTCCTCATTTAGAAAGCTGAGCAAAAGTGTGTATCTGTGTGTGAATGTTCAACAGCATCCAGACTTCTTCTGTGGTTGCTCTCTTTTCAATGCTGTGTGTTCCTCCTTGTGTCTTTTCCGCTGCACTAACAACCTAGTAGTAATGACAAGTGAGTCATTATGCATGACAGAAAAACACATTTTGGGCAACTAAAAACAGTATACATTTGTGATGGGTTTTGTTTGCTTTGAGTCTTACTGAGCTAGAGTCCTCATGGATTCTGAGACATTATCCCCAGTTGAAGCACTGCACTCCATGAAATTCATCTTATACTCCTAATAAAGGTACAAATACAACAATTTTTATTTATTTATAAATATTTAATTTTTTTTGAGGTAAGTGAAAGGGTCTTGTGCAAAACAATTACACAATAGTATTCACGCAATAGAATGGTAGATCTAGTCCAGAGACTTTAAATGTTTGTAGAGAATGGGGCCAGAATGCAATCTTACTCTGGCTAGGTCCTCCCCTTCCTGAATCTGGACTTCACGCTCAACACAGTCATTCTTGTTCCCGAGCAACATCATGATGACATCTTCAGCAGCCCTTTCCTGTGATGTCATTATTCAAAAGTAATGCAATACAGTTGTCCAAAGTGAATAGAGATAACAGATAAGTACATTATTTTATTAGTAGATATAAAAGATGATTTTGATAGAGTCATTGACAACTTAGAGAAAGAATGCAATATTATGTTTTTAATTGTGTAAAAATGCTTTTGCAACCAAATAGCATAAAGGATTTCATATAAATGTCAGGATAAATGAAGAAATGAATACCTGAACTTTGGTGATCCAGTCTCGTACAGAAATAAAGCTCTTAGAAGATGTGATTTCGTACATGAGCAGAAGCCCATCTGCCTTGTGGAACACTTGTGTTGTGATGCTGTGAAACCTTCAAAAGATTTTTTGGATTGATATACACACCAACAAACCTCGTTCTTCACCTTGTATTGTTTTTTTTATGATATCTTACCTCTCTTGACCTGCTGTGTCCCATATGTGCAGTTTAACACTTCTGTCATGCAGCTCAACAGTCTGTGCACACGTGTCAACACCTGAGGGAAACACATGTGATATTAATCCTCTATATAAGGGTTTCTCCCTAATACTTTTACCCATGGGCTATAAATAGCTGAAATAAAATAAATCAAAATGGGGTAAATTTCAGTGAAATGTTGCACTGTAACATAAAGTGGTTATTATCATTCATCCTTTAATATTGTTCTTAAAAGCCTAGCTCATCTGCACTGTTAGAGCCAATGCTCCACTCTCTTTCTTGCCTTTTTGTTAATTTCTTCTGAACACGTGAAACAAATCATAAATGCATTGCTTAAGCACAAGTAGAATTATTTAATTCTAAACAATTGCAAATAAATAAATAACTTAATCAACATAATTGATGCCGCTATCTTTAAAAATTCCCACTGAACATTACTACAATTCCATTGTGGTACTGAATTAACATATGGCAAGACTGCCATTTTAAATCCAAGCATTCAATATGTAGAAGTTTTTTTATGAATAGTGAGAAAAGAAAGTAAAAATATACAGTCAGGTCCATAAATATTGGGACATCGACACAATTCTAATCTTTTTGGCTCTATACACCACCACAGTGGATTTGAAATGAAACGAACAAGACGTGCTTTAACTGCAGACTTTCAGCTTTAATTTGAGGGTATTTACATCCAAATCAGGTGAACGTGTAGGAATTACAATAGTTTGTATATGTGCCTCCCACTTTTTAAGGGACCAAAAGTAAGGGGACAGATTAACAATCATAAATCAAACTTTCACTTTTTAATACTTGGTTGAAAATCCTTTGCAGTCAATTACAGCCTGAAGTCTGGAACGCATAGACATCACCAGACGCTGGGTTTCATCCCTGGTGATGTTCTGCCAGGCCTCTACTGCAACTGTCTTCAGTTCCTGCTTGTTCTTGGGGCATTTTCCCTTCAGTTTTGTCTTCAGCAAGTGAAATGCATGCTCAATCGGATTCAGGTCAGTTGCATAACATTCCACTTCTTTCCCTTAAAAAACTCTTTGGTTGCTTTCGCAGTATGCTTCGGATCATTGTCCATCTGTGAAGCGCCGTCCAATGAGTTCTGAAGCAGTTGGCTGAATATGAGCAGATAATATTGCCCGAAACACTTCAGAATTCATCCTGCTGCTTTTGTCAGCAGTCATATCATCAATAAATACAAGAGAACCAGTTCCATTGGCAGCCATACATGCCCACGCCATGACACTACCACCACCATGCTTCACTGATGAGGTGGTATGCTTTGGATCATGAGCAGTTCCTTTCCTTCTCCATACTCTTCTCTTCCCATCACTCTGGTACAAGTTGATCTTTGTCTCATCTGTCCATAGGATGTTGTTCCAGAACTGTGAAGGCTTTTTTAGATGTTGTGTGGCAAACTCTAATCTGGCCTTCCTGTTTTTGAGGCTCACCAATGGTTTACATCTTGTGGTGAACCCTCTGTATTCACTCTGGTGAAGTCTTCTCTTGATTGTCGACTTTGACACACAAACACCTACCTCCTGGAGAGTGTTCTTGATCTGGCCAACTGTTGTGAAGGGTGTTTTCTTCACCAGGGAAAGAATTCTTTGGTCATCCACCACAGTTGTTTTCCGTGGTCTTCCGGGTCTTTTGGTGTTGCTGAGCTCACCGCTGCGTTCTTTCTTTTTAAGAATGTTCCAAACAGTTGATTTGGCCACACCTAATGTTTTTGCTATCTCTCTGATGGGTTTGTTTAGATTTTTCAGCCTAATGATGGCTTGCTTCACTGATAGTGACAGCTCTTTGGATCTCATATTGAGAGTTGACAGCAACAGATTCCAAATGCAAATAGCACACTTGAAATGAACTCTGGACCTTTTATCTGCTCCTTGTAAATGGGATAATGAGGGAATAACACACACACCTGGCCATGGAACAGCTGAGCAGCCAATTGTCCCATTACTTTTGGTCCCTTAAAAAGTGGGAGGCACATATACAAACTCTTGTAATTCCTACACCGTTCACCTGATTTGGATGTAAATACCCTCAAATTAAAGCTGAAAGTCTGCAGTTAAAGCACATCTTGTTCATTTCATTTCAAATCCATTGTGGTGGTGTATAGAGCCAAAAAGATTAGAATTGTGTCGATGTCCCAATATTTATGGACCTGACTGTATGTTGCCAATTGGCTTTATGAACAATTTCTTTAGTTAACAAGATGCCTCTTCTCAGTCGGAAGACTCACCAATGGTAGAGCAATAATCTGGACTGAACTGTCCTTCATGGAAGCGCCTTATAAAGGAAGTCTTCCCCACACAACTGTTTCCCAACATGACCACATTAAACTGAACTGCTTCAGTCTCTGAAATCATATAACAGAGTTTATGTTGATATACTGTAAGTATTAGAAATGTGACCTTAGTTATTAATCTACAAAACAATGTTTTATCACCTTGCTTAGTGCTCTTCTTTAAAATTCTGTCTACCGTCTGTTTACTTCCAGGGCTTATATCATGCTGTCCTGCTTTTATGATTTGGTCTAAAGAAACTAGACCAGCACCAGTGCCTTCCTTTGTGGACACATCCTTGTTCTTTGGAACAGATTTTGCAGCTTCATTTCTGGAGCACGAAAACCAAAACAAAACATTTTAAATTATTGTGTGATATATAATTAGTTTAGTAATAATAATTTTCATCTAAAAAATCTGAAGAGTGTCAATGGTTTGATACAATAAATTCAAGCTACAAAAAGTCAAAATCAGGGAAAGTATAAATCTATTCAGTATGGTCTTTTGGCATGTAGTAATCCTGCTATGTTTGTCTATGGCAAAAAGAGGCATAGACAACCAGCTCTTGTACACATGTCTGTCCCACCTGGCTTCCATGTTGCTACACTCAGAGACAGATTGGAAATCCGATTGATCTGGTCGTAAACTGAGAGAGGGATCACAAACCTGAACAAAACATAAGTTAATCAGTATTTATTAAAGCAAATTTGATGAATTAGGGTAATGTGGGACATTGGGTAATAGTAGTGTTGCCAATCTTCCTGTATTAGCAGGTGCATCCTGTATTTTGGTCTAAATGTAGCAACCTGTATACTGTAGAATGTCTATTGTCATATATTTGCTTAAGTGCTAAATGCTCAAGTGTCTCTTATACGTGTGGCAAAAAAAAAAAAACCTGTCAAACCTAATAGTCTCTACTGTGTTCCATTATCAGTATATTGCAAAGAACACAAAATATTAATTAATGCTATAACTTCTATAGAAGACTGACCCAATGCATAAAATCTAAAGATGATTTCTATAACAAAGGACCAAAATATGATAAACTTACCATCAAGTCATCTCTGGGCAGACTGTCCTGGACCTCAGAGCTGTATGGTTTATCATCTTCCTCTTCTAATTCATTCCTTTTTACAGAAGCGGCCAGCCCACCAAGGCCTCTATTGCACTGATTGACGCGCCTGGACCCAAATTTCCTTTTGGGTGATGGTGAAGTCCTTTCTTGGACAACAGGGTTGCCACTCTCTTCTAGCTGACAGCTACTTGTGAGTGCACTGGGTAAACCAAGATTTTCTTTACTCTCCTTGCTTTCTGTGATGTTATGCACTGTAGGTTCCTCAGCTGCTTCAAGGCCCTTCTTAGGAGAAATTATTTCTTGTTCACTCGTCTCTAAGATATCTGCAATCTTCAGAGCTGAACCCATTTTTATTTGTCTTCCTGGTGAGTTGGGTTCAATGCAAGTTTTAGAGCTCTGGAGAGATAAGCCTTTGTCTTTGTCATCTTGTGGTTCTGCGTTTTCTTGTACTCTGATTGGATGAGATGTTTCAACAGGAGTGTTTAAAATGGGTTCATCTTCCTCTTCTAATTCATCCCTTCTTTCAGAAGTGGCAAGCCCACCATGGTCTCTGTTGCACTTATTGACGCGCCTGGACCCAAATTTCCTTTTGGGTGATGGAGAAGTCCTTTCTTGGACAACAGGTTTGCCACTCTCTTCTAGCTGACAGCTACTTGTGAGTGCACTGGGTACACCAAGATTTTCTTTACTCCCTTTGCTTTCTGTGATGTTATACACTGTAGGTTCCTCAGCTGCTTCAAGGCCCTTCTTAGGAGTAATTATTTCTTGTTCACTTGTCTCTAAGTTCTCTGCAATCTTCAGAGTTGAACCCATTTTTCTTTGTCTTCCTGGTGAGTTGGGTTCAATGCAAGTTTTAGAGCTCTGGAGAGATAAGCCTTTGTCATCTTGTGTTTCTGCGTTTTCTGGTACTCTGATTGGATGAGATGTTTCAACAAGAGTGTTTACCAAGTCGTTTGGATAATTAATTATCAAATTATAGTCAATATTTAATGAACTTTGAGATGTTTTATTCAACACTCTCTCTATTTCACTGAGAAGTGAGTCATTTGACTTATCAAGGCTGTCAGGAAATGTTTGTTCTCCTGCATTTCCTACTATTTTCATTCCACATGCTATGTCCTCAGATACTAAGACTGTAGTAAGAACAGATGATGCATACATTTCAGCACCCTCCATAAGCACGGCATCAGAGAAAACAGGATCAGAACAACTTATAAAAGCTGTATTGTCTCTAACAAAATGTACCATTCCTTCTTGGTCCTCTGATAATTGTAGGCCAGTATCATGATGTGGTGCAACATTTCCCACCCTTTCTTCATTATCGCTTCCATTTATTATTTCTTGTGCCATATTGTGATCTACCACATTATTCTGGTCTTGCTTTTCAGAGCATTCTGTGTCTTTCTCCTCTGCAACTCCTTCATTATCTCCACTACTTTCCTTAGATTCTTCTCCTCCCTTTCTTTTCTCTTTGTTCCCTCCGAGAGGTCTACGAGTTGACCCGATTTTTCTCTTGTGAGCAATCGGATTCAATTTTAAGATTATATACTGTCTGTGAGAATCATCAGAATTTATGCTTATTTCAGTTTTCTCAGGAATGGTATCTGTTTCTCTTGAACATACAGTGTCAACATATCTCAAGAGAAGACCAGAATCAGTCAGAACAGAAACATTCTCAACATTTATATTTTCAGATACTTTCAATACTTCCAGGTTTATATCAAGGGGAGTATAATTTTGAAGAAAATCTGAGTCGTTAGTCACATTGCTCTTCACTGTAATTGTATCTTCAATAACTTCAGTTGCTTTGACAAGAACACTAACATCATGAACGTTCTCTTCTGTTGTTTCTTCTTCATTGGTTGTTGATTCAAAAGTTATGTTCTGTGTTTGAATTTCTAAGTGTGGTTCTGTGTCTCTCCTTACTGGCAGTACTTCAACAAAACCAGGATTTTCCAGGGTCTCTGCACACAATTCTGTGAGGGTTTGCTCTTCAAATATGCCACTGATGCTCTCTGCAGTTGATGCCTGAAAATCTGAACTACACAACGACGACATGTGAGTTGAGTCAATCCCCTCAACAGGGCTAGCATTATTCTCCACATATATTTCCCTCTCCTTTTCTGCAGTTCCATCTTTTGTCTCTGATGTTCTTAAAGTAGATTTATCTAGATGGTGCTCATCCTCCACATCTAAGATTTCAACCTCATTATTTCTTATACTTTCAGTGTTAAGAGTCACATTGCCCTCATGATGTTCTTTTCCTTTTCTTTGACCTTTGTTCCCTCCAAGAGGTCTACGAGTTGAACCCATTTTTCTCTTGTTAGCAACTGGATTTAATTTTGAGTGTAGCTCCTGTATGTGAGAGTCTTCAGGACTGATGATTATTTCAGTATTTTCAGGAACTGTGTCTGCTTCTAATGAACCTACAGGTTCAACATCTCTCAAGAGAAGACAAGAATCAGTCATGGTAGAAACATTTTCAACATTTTCAGATACTGTCAATGCTTCCTGGTTTATATCATTAGGAGTATCATTTTGAAGAAAATCTGATTCATTAGTCACATTGCTCTTCACTGTAATTGTATCTCCAATAATTTCAATTGTTTTGTCAGGAACACTAACATCATGGATGCTGTCTTCTGTTGTTTCTTCTTCATTGGTTGTTGATTCAAAAGTTATGTTCTGTGTTTGAATTTCTAAGTGTGGTTCTGTGTCTCCCCTTACTGGCAGTTCTTCAACATCACCAGCGTTTTCCAGGGTCTCTGCACAAAAATCTGTGAGGGTTTGCTCTTCAAATATGCCACTGATGCCCTCTGCAGTTGATGCCTGAATATCTGAACTACACGATGACGACATGTGAGTTGAGTCAATCCCCTCAACAGGGCTAGCATTATTCTCCACATATATTTCCCTCTCCTTTTCTGCAGTTCCATCTTTTGTCTCTGATGTTCTTAATGTAGAATTATCTAGATGGTGCTCATCCTCCACATCTAAGATTTCAACCTCATTATTTCTAATACTTTCAGTGTTAAGAGTCACATTGCCCTCATGATGTTCTTTTCCTTTTCTTTGACCTTTGTTCCTCCAAGAGGTCTACGAGTTGACCCCATTTTTCTCTTGTTAGCAACTGGATTTAATTTTGAGTGTAGCTCCTGTATGTGAGAGTCTTCAGGACTGATGATTATTTCAGTATTTTCAGGAACTGTGTCTGCTTCTAATGAATCTACAGGTTCAACATCTCTCAAGAGAAGATGAGAATCAGTCACGATAGAAACATTTTCAACATTTTCAGATACTGTCAATGCTTCCTGGTTTATATCATTAGGAGTATCATTTTGAAGAAAATCTGATTCATTAGTCACATTGCTCTTCACTGTAATTGTATCTCCATTATTTTCAATTGTTTTGTCAAGAACATTAACATCATGGATGCTGTCTTCTGTTGTTTCTTCTTCATTGGTTGTTGATTCACAAGTTATGTTCTGTGTTTGAATTTCTAAGTGTGGTTCTGTGTCTCTCCTTACTGGCAGTTCTTCAACATCACCAGGATTTTCCAGGGTCTCTGCACACAATTCTGTGAGGGTTTGCTCTTCAAATATGCCACTGATGCTCTCTGCAGTTGATGCCTGAAAATCTGAACTACACGACGATGACATGTGAGTTGAGTCAATCCCCTCAACAGGGCTAGCATTATTCTCCACATATATTTCCCTCTCCTTTTCTGCAGTTCCATCTTTTGTCTCTGATGTTATAAATGTAGCATTATCTAGATGGTGCTCATCCTCCACATGTAAGATTTCAACCTCATTATTTCTTATACTTTCAGTGTTAAGAGTCACATTGCCCTCATGATGTTCTTTTCCTTTTCTTTGACCTTTGTTCCCTCCAAGAGGTCTACGAGTTGAACCCATTTTTCTCTTGTTAGCAACTGGATTTAATTTTGAGTGTAGCTCCTGTATGTGAGAGTCTTCAGGACTGATGATTATTTCAGTATTTTCAGGAACTGTGTCTGCTTCTAATGAACCTACAGGTTCAACATCTCTCAAGAGAAGATGAGAATCAGTCACGGTTGAAACATTTTCAACATTTTCAGATACTGTCAATGCTTCCTGGTGTATATCAGTAGGAGTATCATTTTGAAGAAAATCTGATTCATTAGTCACATTGCTCTTCACTGTAATTGTATCTCCAATAATTTCAATTGTTTTGTCAGGAACACTAACATCATGGATGCTCTCTTCTGTTGTTTCTTCTTCATTGAATGCTGATTCAAAAGTTATGTTCTGTGTTTGAATTTCTAAGTGTGGTTCTGTGTCTACCCTTGCTGGCAGTTCTTCAACATCACCAGCGTTTTCCAGGGTCTCTGCACAAAAATCTGTGAGGGTTTGCTCTTCAAATATGCCACTGATGCTCTCTGCAGTTGATGCCTGAAAATCTGAACTACACAACGACTGACATGTGAGTTGAGTCAATCCCTCAACAGGGCTAGCATTATTCTCTACACATATTTCCCTCTCCTTTTCTGCAGTTCCATCTTTTGTCTCTGATGTTCTTAATGTAGATTTATCTAGATGGTGCTCATCCTCCACATCTAAGATTTCCACCTCATTATTTCTCATACTTTCAGTGTTAAGAGTCACATTGCCCTCATGATGTTCTTTTCCTTTTCTTTGACCTTTGTTCCCTCCAAGAGGTCTACGAGTTGACCCCATTTTTCTCTTGTTAGCAACTGGATTTAATTTTGAGTGTAGCTCCTGTATGTGAGAGTCTTCAGGACTGATGATTATTTCAGTATTTTCAGGAACTGTGTCTGCTTCTAATGAATCTACAGGTTCAACGTCTCTCAAGAGAAGATGAGAATCAGTCACGGTTGAAACATTTTCAACATTTTCAGATACTGTCAATGCTTCCTGGTTTATATCATTAGGAGTATCATTTTGAAGAAAATCTGATTCATTAGTCACATTGCTCTTCACTGTAATTGTATCTCCAATAATTTCAATTGTTTTGTCAGGAACACTAACATCATGGATGCTGTCTTCTGTTGTTTCTTCTTCATTGGTTGTTGATTCAAAAGTTATGTTCTGTGTTTGAATTTCTAAGTGTGGTTCTGTGTCTCTCCTTACTGGCAGTTCTTCAACATCACCAGCGTTTTCCAGGGTCTCTGCACACAATTCTGTGAGGGTTTGTTCTTCAAATATGCCACTGATGCCCTCTGCAGTTGATGCCTGAAAATCTGAACTACACGACGACGACATGTGAGTTGAGTCAATCCCCTCAACAGGGCTAGCATTATTCTCCACACATATTTCCCTCTCCTTTTCTGCAGTTCCATCTTTTGTCTCTGATGTTCTTAATGTAGAATTATCTAGATGGTGCTCATCCTCCACATCTAAGATTTCCAACTCATTATTTATTATACTTTCAGTGTTAAGAGTCACGTTGCCCTCATGATGTTCTTTTCCTTTTCTTTGACCTTTGTTCCCTCCAAGAGGTCTACGAGTTGACCCCATTTTTCTCTTGTTAGCAACTGGATTTAATTTTGAGTGTAGCTCCTGTATGTGAGAGTCTTCAGGACTGATGATTATTTCAGTATTTTCAGGAACTGTGTCTGTTTCTAATGAACCTACAGGTTCAACGTCTCTCAAGAGAAGATGAGAATCAGTCACGGTAGAAACATTTTCAACATTTTCAGATACTGTCAATGCTTCCTGGTTTATATCATTAGGAGTATCATTTTGAAGAAAATCTGATTCATTAGTCACATTGCTCTTCACTGTAATTGTATCTCCAATAATTTCAATTGTTTTGTCAGGAACACTAACATCATGGATGCTGTCTTCTGTTGTTTCTTCTTCATTGGTTGTTGATTCAAAAGTTATGTTCTGTGTTTGAATTTCTAAGTGTGGTTCTGTGTCTCTCCTTACTGGCAGTTCTTCAACATCACCAGCATTTTCCAGGGTCTCTGCACACAATTCTGTGAGGGTTTGCTCTTCAAATATGCCACTGATGCCCTCTGCAGTTGATGCCTGAAAATCTGAACTACACGACGACGACATGTGAGTTGAGTCAATCCCCTCAACAGGGCTAGCATTATTCTCCACACATATTTCCTCTCCTTTTCTGCAGTTCCATCTTTTGTCTCTGATGTTCTTAATGTAGAATTATCTAGATGGTGCTCATCCTCCACATCTAAGATTTCCAACCTCATTATTTCTTATACTTTCAGTGTTAAGAGTCACATTGCCCTCATGATGTTCTTTTCCTTTTCTTTGACCTTTGTTCCCTCCAAGAGGTCTACGAGTTGACCCCATTTTTCTCTTGTTAGCAACTGGATTTAATTTTGAGTGTAGCTCCTGTATGTGAGAGTCTTCAGGACTGATGATTATTTCAGTATTTTCAGGAACTGTGTCTTTTTCTAATGAACCTACAGGTTCAACGTCTCTCAAGAGAAGACGAGAATCAGTCACGGTAGAAACATTTTCAACATTTTCAGATACTGTCAATGCTTCCTGGTTTATATCATTAGGAGTATCATTTTGAAGAAAATCTGATTCATTAGTCACATTGCTCTTCACTGTAATTGTATCTCCAATAATTTCAATTGTTTTGTCAGGAACACTAACATCATGGATGCTGTCTTCTGTTGTTTCTTCTTCATTGGTTGTTGATTCAAAAGTTATGTTCTGTGTTTGAATTTCTAAGTGTGGTTCTGTGTCTCTCCTTACTGGCAGTTCTTCAACATCACCAGCATTTTCCAGGGTCTCTGCACACAATTCTGTGAGGGTTTGCTCTTCAAATATGCCACTGATGCCCTCTGCAGTTGATGCCTGAATATCTGAACTACACGACTGACGACATGTGAGTTGAGTCAATCCCTCAACAGGGCTAGCATTATTCTCCACACATATTTCCCTCTCCTTTCTGCAGTTCCATCTTTTGTCTCTGATGTTCTTAATGTAGAATTATCTAGATGGTGCTCATCCTCCACATCTAAGATTTCCACCTCATTATTTCTCATACTTTCAGTGTTAAGAGTCACATTGCCCTCATGATGTTCTTTTCCTTTTCTTTGACCTTTGTTCCCTCCAAGAGGTCTACGAGTTGACCCCATTTTTCTCTTGTTAGCAACTGGATTTAATTTTGAGTGTAGCTCCTGTATGTGAGAGTCTTCAGGACTGATGATTATTTCAGTATTTTCAGGAACTGTGTCTTTTTCTAATGAACCTACAGGTTCAACGTCTCTCAAGAGAAGATGAGAATCAGTCACGGTAGAAACATTTTCAACATTTTCAGATACTGTCAATGCTTCCTGGTTTATATCATTAGGAGTATCATTTTGAAGAAAATCTGATTCATTAGTCACATTGCTCTTCACTGTAATTGTATCTCCAATAATTTCAATTGTTTTGTCAGGAACACTAACATCATGGATGCTCTCTTCTGTTGTTTCTTCTTCATTGGATGCTGATTCAAAAGTTATGTTCTGTGTTTGAATTTCTAAGTGTGGTTCTGTGTCTCTCCTTACTGGCAGTTCTTCAACATCACCAGCGTTTTCCAGGGTCTCTGCACAAAAATCTGTGAGGGTTTGCTCTTCAAATATGCCACTGATGCTCTCTGCAGTTGATGCCTGAAAATCTGAACTACACGACGACGACATGTGAGTTGAGTCAATCCCCTCAACAGGGCTAGCATTATTCTCCACACATATTTCCCTCTCCTTTTCTGCTGTTCCATCTTTTGTCTCTGATGTTCTTAAAGTAGATTTATCTAGATGGTGCTCATCCTCCACATCTAAGATTTCCACCTCATTATTTCTTATACTTTCAGTGTTAAGAGTCACGTTTCCCTCATGATGTTCTTTTCCTTTTCTTTGACCTTTGTTCCCTCCAAGAGGTCTACGAGTTGACCCCATTTTTCTCTTGTTAGCAACTGGATTTAATTTTGAGTGTAGCTCCTGTATGTGAGAGTCTTCAGGACTGATGATTATTTCAGTATTTTCAGGAACTGTGTCTGCTTCTAATGAATCTACAGGTTCAACGTCTCTCAAGAGAAGACGAGAATCAGTCACGGTTGAAACATTTTCAACATTTTCAGATACTGTCAATGCTTCCTGGTTTATATCATTAGGAGTATCATTTTGAAGAAAATCTGATTCATTAGTCACATTGCTCTTCACTGTAATTGTATCTCCAATAATTTCAATTGTTTTGTCAGGAACACTAACATCATGGATGCTCTCTTCTGTTGTTTCTTCTTCATTGAATGCTGATTCAAAAGTTATGTTCTGTGTTTGAATTTCTAAGTGTGGTTCTGTGTCTCTCCTTACTGGCAGTTCTTCAACATCACCAGCGTTTTCCAGGGTCTCTGCACACAAATCTGTGAGGGTTTGCTCTTCAAATATGCCACTGATGCCCTCTGCAGTTGATGCCTGAATATCTGAACTACACGACGACGACATGTGAGTTGAGTCAATCCCCTCAACAGGGCTAGCATTATTCTCCACATATATTTCCCTCTCCTTTTCTGCAGTTCCATCTTTTGTCTCTGATGTTCTTAATGTAGAATTATCTAGATGGTGCTCATCCTCCACATCTAAGATTTCAACCTCATTATTTCTAATACTTTCAGTGTTAAGAGTCACATTGCCCTCATGATGTTCTTTTCCTTTTCTTTGACCTTTGTTCCCTCCAAGAGGTCTACGAGTTGACCCCATTTTTCTCTTGTTAGCAACTGGATTTAATTTTGAGTGTAGCTCCTGTATGTGAGAGTCTTCAGGACTGATGATTATTTCAGTATTTTCAGGAACTGTGTCTGCTTCTAATGAATCTACAGGTTCAACATCTCTCAAGAGAAGATGAGAATCAGTCACGATAGAAACATTTTCAACATTTTCAGATACTGTCAATGCTTCCTGGTTTATATCATTAGGAGTATCATTTTGAAGAAAATCTGATTCATTAGTCACATTGCTCTTCACTGTAATTGTATCTCCATTATTTTCAATTGTTTTGTCAAGAACATTAACATCATGGATGCTGTCTTCTGTTGTTTCTTCTTCATTGGTTGTTGATTCACAAGTTATGTTCTGTGTTTGAATTTCTAAGTGTGGTTCTGTGTCTCTCCTTACTGGCAGTTCTTCAACATCACCAGCGATTTCCAGGGTCTCTGCACACAATTCTGTGAGGGTTTGCTCTTCAAATATGCCACTGATGCTCTCTGCAGTTGATGCCTGAAAATCTGAACTACACGACGATGACATGTGAGTTGAGTCAATCCCCTCAACAGGGCTAGCATTATTCTCCACATATATTTCCCTCTCCTTTTCTGCAGTTCCATCTTTTGTCTCTGATGTTATAAATGTAGCATTATCTAGATGGTGCTCATCCTCCACATGTAAGATTTCAACCTCATTATTTCTTATACTTTCAGTGTTAAGAGTCACATTGCCCTCATGATGTTCTTTTCCTTTTCTTTGACCTTTGTTCCTCCAAGAGGTCTCACGAGTTGAACCCATTTTTCTCTTGTTAGCAACTGGATTTAATTTTGAGTGTAGCTCCTGTATGTGAGAGTCTTCAGGACTGATGATTATTTCAGTATTTTCAGGAACTGTGTCTGCTTCTAATGAACCTACAGGTTCAACATCTCTCAAGAGAAGATGAGAATCAGTCACGGTTGAAACATTTTCAACATTTTCAGATACTGTCAATGCTTCCTGGTGTATATCAGTAGGAGTATCATTTTGAAGAAAATCTGATTCATTAGTCACATTGCTCTTCACTGTAATTGTATCTCCAATAATTTCAATTGTTTTGTCAGGAACACTAACATCATGGATGCTCTCTTCTGTTGTTTCTTCTTCATTGAATGCTGATTCAAAAGTTATGTTCTGTGTTTGAATTTCTAAGTGTGGTTCTGTGTCTACCCTTGCTGGCAGTTCTTCAACATCACCAGCGTTTTCCAGGGTCTCTGCACAAAAATCTGTGAGGGTTTGCTCTTCAAATATGCCACTGATGCTCTCTGCAGTTGATGCCTGAAAATCTGAACTACACAACGACGACATGTGAGTTGAGTCAATCCCCTCAACAGGGCTAGCATTATTCTCTACACATATTTCCCTCTCCTTTTCTGCAGTTCCATCTTTTGTCTCTGATGTTCTTAATGTAGATTTATCTAGATGGTGCTCATCCTCCACATCTAAGATTTCCACCTCATTATTTCTCATACTTTCAGTGTTAAGAGTCACATTGCCCTCATGATGTTCTTTTCCTTTTCTTTGACCTTTGTTCCCTCCAAGAGGTCTACGAGTTGACCCCATTTTTCTCTTGTTAGCAACTGGATTTAATTTTGAGTGTAGCTCCTGTATGTGAGAGTCTTCAGGACTGATGATTATTTCAGTATTTTCAGGAACTGTGTCTGCTTCTAATAAATCTACAGGTTCAACGTCTCTCAAGAGAAGATGAGAATCAGTCACGGTTGAAACATTTTCAACATTTTCAGATACTGTCAATGCTTCCTGGTTTATATCATTAGGAGTATCATTTTGAAGAAAATCTGATTCATTAGTCACATTGCTCTTCACTGTAATTGTATCTCCAATAATTTCAATTGTTTTGTCAGGAACACTAACATCATGGATGCTGTCTTCTGTTGTTTCTTCTTCATTGGTTGTTGATTCAAAAGTTATGTTCTGTGTTTGAATTTCTAAGTGTGGTTCTGTGTCTCTCCTTACTGGCAGTTCTTCAACATCACCAGCGTTTTCCAGGGTCTCTGCACACAATTCTGTGAGGGTTTGCTCTTCAAATATGCCACTGATGCCCTCTGCAGTTGATGCCTGAAAATCTGAACTACACGACGACGACATGTGAGTTGAGTCAATCCCTCAACAGGGCTAGCATTATTCTCCACACATATTTCCCTCTCCTTTTCTGCAGTTCCATCTTTTGTCTCTGATGTTCTTAATGTAGAATTATCTAGATGGTGCTCATCCTCCACATCTAAGATTTCCAACCTCATTATTTCTTATACTTTCAGTGTTAAGAGTCACATTGCCCTCATGATGTTCTTTTCCTTTTCTTTGACCTTTGTTCCTCCAAGAGGTCTACGAGTTGACCCCATTTTTCTCTTGTTAGCAACTGGATTTAATTTTGAGTGTAGCTCCTGTATGTGAGAGTCTTCAGGACTGATGATTATTTCAGTATTTTCAGGAACTGTGTCTTTTCTAATGAACCTACAGGTTCAACGTCTCTCAAGAGAAGACGAGAATCAGTCACGGTAGAAACATTTTCAACATTTTCAGATACTGTCAATGCTTCCTGGTTTATATCATTAGGAGTATCATTTTGAAGAAAATCTGATTCATTAGTCACATTGCTCTTCACTGTAATTGTATCTCCAATAATTTCAATTGTTTTGTCAGGAACACTAACATCATGGATGCTGTCTTCTGTTGTTTCTTCTTCATTGGTTGTTGATTCAAAAGTTATGTTCTGTGTTTGAATTTCTAAGTGTGGTTCTGTGTCTCTCCTTACTGGAAGTTCTTCAACATCACCAGCATTTTCCAGGGTCTCTGCACACAATTCTGTGAGGGTTTGCTCTTCAAATATGCCACTGATGCCCTCTGCAGTTGATGCCTGAATATCTGAACTACACGACGACGACATGTGAGTTGAGTCAATCCCCTCAACAGGGCTAGCATTATTCTCCACACATATTTCCCTCTCCTTTTCTGCAGTTCCATCTTTTGTCTCTGATGTTCTTAATGTAGAATTATCTAGATGGTGCTCATCCTCCACATCTAAGATTTCCACCTCATTATTTCTCATACTTTCAGTGTTAAGAGTCACATTGCCCTCATGATGTTCTTTTCCTTTTCTTTGACCTTTGTTCCCTCCAAGAGGTCTACGAGTTGACCCCATTTTTCTCTTGTTAGCAACTGGATTTAATTTTGAGTGTAGCTCCTGTATGTGAGAGTCTTCAGGACTGATGATTATTTCAGTATTTTCAGGAACTGTGTCTGTTTCTAATGAACCTACAGGTTCAACGTCTCTCAAGAGAAGACGAGAATCAGTCACGGTAGAAACATTTTCAACATTTTCAGATACTGTCAATGCTTCCTGGTTTATATCATTAGGAGTATCATTTTGAAGAAAATCTGATTCATTAGTCACATTGCTCTTCACTGTAATTGTATCTCCAATAATTTCAATTGTTTTGTCAGGAACACTAACATCATGGATGCTGTCTTCTGTTGTTTCTTCTTCATTGGTTGTTGATTCAAAAGTTATGTTCTGTGTTTGAATTTCTAAGTGTGGTTCTGTGTCTCTCCTTACTGGCAGTTCTTCAACATCACCAGCATTTTCCAGGGTCTCTGCACACAATTCTGTGAGGGTTTGCTCTTCAAATATGCCACTGATGCCCTCTGCAGTTGATGCCTGAATATCTGAACTACACAACGACGACATGTGAGTTGAGTCAATCCCCTCAACAGGACTAGCATTATTCTCCACATATATTTCCCTCTCCTTTTCTGCAGTTCCATCTTTTGTCTCTGATGTTCTTAATGTAGCATTATCTAGATGGTGCTCATCCTCCACATCTAAGATTTCAACCTCATTATTTCTTATACTTTCAGTATTAAGAGTCACATTGCCCTCATGATGTTCTTTTCCTTTTCTTTGACCTTTGTTCCCTCCAAGAGGTCTACGAGTTGAACCCATTTTTCTCTTGTTAGCAACTGGATTTAATTTTGAGTGTAGCTCCTGTATGTGAGAGTCTTCAGGAATGATGATTATTTCAGTATTTTCAGGAACTGTGTCTGCTTCTAATGAACCTACAGGTTCAACGTCTCTCAAGAGAAGATGAGAATCAGTCACGGTTGAAACATTTTCAACATTTTCAGATACTGTCAATGCTTCCTGGTTTATATCATTAGGAGTATCATTTTGAAGAAAATCTGATTCATTAGTCACATTGCTCTTCACTGTAATTGTATCTCCAATAATTTCAATTGTTTTGTCAGGAACACTAACATCATGGATGCTCTCTTCTGTTGTTTCTTCTTCATTGAATGCTGATTCAAAAGTTATGTTCTGTGTTTGAATTTCTAAGTGTGGTTCTGTGTCTACTCCTTGCTGGCAGTTCTTCAACATCACCAGCGTTTTCCAGGGTCTCTGCACACAATTCTGTGAGGGTTTGCTCTTCAAATATGCCACTGATGCTCTCTGCAGTTGATGCCTGAAAATCTGAACTACACAACGACGACATGTGAGTTGAGTCAATCCCTCAACAGGGCTAGCATTATTCTCTACACATATTTCCCTCTCCTTTTCTGCAGTTCCATCTTTTGTCTCTGATGTTCTTAATGTAGATTTATCTAGATGGTGCTCATCCTCCACATCTAAGATTTCCACCTCATTATTTCTCATACTTTCAGTGTTAAGAGTCACATTGCCCTCATGATGTTCTTTTCCTTTTCTTTGACCTTTGTTCCCTCCAAGAGGTCTACGAGTTGACCCCATTTTTCTCTTGTTAGCAACTGGATTTAATTTTGAGTGTAGCTCCTGTATGTGAGAGTCTTCAGGACTGATGATTATTTCAGTATTTTCAGGAACTGTGTCTGCTTCTAATAAATCTACAGGTTCAACGTCTCTCAAGAGAAGATGAGAATCAGTCACGGTTGAAACATTTTCAACATTTTCAGATACTGTCAATGCTTCCTGGTTTATATCATTAGGAGTATTATTTTGAAGAAAATCTGATTCATTAGTCACATTGCTCTTCACTGTAATTGTATCTCCAATAATTTCAATTGTTTTGTCAGGAACACTAACATCATGGATGCTCTCTTCTGTTGTTTCTTCTTCATTGGTTGTTGATTCAAAAGTTATGTTCTGTGTTTGAATTTCTAAGTGTGGTTCTGTGTCTACTCCTTACTGGCAGTTCTTCAACATCACCAGCGTTTTCCAGGGTCTCTGCACAAAATTCTGTGAGGGTTTGCTCTTCAAATATGCCACTGATGCTCTCTGCAGTTGATACCTGAAAATCTGATCTACACGACGACGACATGTGAGTTGAGTCAATCCCCTCAACAGGGCTAGCATTATTCTCCACATATATTTCCCTCTCCTTTTCTGCAGTTCCATCTTTTGTCTCTGATGTTCTTAATGTAGATTTATCTAGATGGTGCTCATCCTCCACATCTAAGATTTCCACCTCATTATTTCTCATACTTTCAGTGTTAAGTGTTACATTGCCCTTATGATGTTCTTTTCCTTTTCTTTGACCTTCGTTCCCTCCAAGAGGTCTACGAGTTGACCCCATTTTTCTCTTGTTAGCAACTGGATTTAATTTTGAGTGTAGCTCCTGTATGTGAGAGTCTTCAGGACTGATGATTATTTCAGTATTTTCAGGAACTGTGTCTGCTTCTAATAAATCTACAGGTTCAACGTCTCTCAAGAGAAGATGAGAATCAGTCACGGTTGAAACATTTTCAACATTTTCAGATACTGTCAATGCTTCCTGGTTTATATCATTAGGAGTATTATTTTGAAGAAAATCTGATTCATTAGTCACATTGCTCTTCACTGTAATTGTATCTCCAATAATTTCAATTGTTTTGTCAGGAACACTAACATCATGGATGCTGTCTTCTGTTGTTTCTTCTTCATTGGTTGTTGATTCAAAAGTTATGTTCTGTGTTTGAATTTCTAAGTGTGGTTCTGTGTCTCTCCTTACTGGCAGTTCTTCAACATCACCAGCATTTTCCAGGGTCTCTGCACACAATTCTGTGAGGGTTTGCTCTTCAAATATGCCACTGATGCCCTCTGCAGTTGATGCCTGAATATCTGAACTACACGACGACGACATGTGAGTTGAGTCAATCCCCTCAACAGGGCTAGCATTATTCTCCACATATATTTCCCTCTCCTTTTCTGCAGTTCCATCTTTTGTCTCTGATGTTCTTAATGTAGAATTATCTAGATGGTGCTCATCCTCCACATCTAAGATTTCAACCTCATTATTTCTTATACTTTCAGTATTAAGAGTCACATTGCCCTCATGATGTTCTTTTCCTTTTCTTTGACCTTTGTTCCCTCCAAGAGGTCTACGAGTTGAACCCATTTTTCTCTTGTTAGCAACTGGATTTAATTTTGAGTGTAGCTCCTGTATGTGAGAGTCTTCAGGACTGATGATTATTTCAGTATTTTCAGGAACTGTGTCTGCTTCTAATGAACCTACAGGTTCAACGTCTCTCAAGAGAAGATGAGAATCAGTCACGGTTGAAACATTTTCAACATTTTCAGATACTGTCAATGCTTCCTGGTTTATATCATTAGGAGTATCATTTTGAAGAAAATCTGATTCATTAGTCACATTGCTCTTCACTGTAATTGTATCTCCAATAATTTCAATTGTTTTGTCAGGAACACTAACATCATGGATGCTCTCTTCTGTTGTTTCTTCTTCATTGGTTGTTGATTCAAAAGTTATGTTCTGTGTTTGAATTTCTAAGTGTGGTTCTGTGTCTCTCCTTACTGGCAGTTCTTCAACATCACCAGCATTTTCCAGGGTCTCTGCACACAATTCTGTGAGGGTTTGCTCTTCAAATATGCCACTGATGCCCTCTGCAGTTGATGCCTGAATATCTGAACTACACGACGACGACATGTGAGTTGAGTCAATCCCCTCAACAGGGCTAGCATTATTCTCCACACATATTTCCCTCTCCTTTTCTGCAGTTCCATCTTTTGTCTCTGATGTTTTTAATGTAGAATTATCTAGATGGTGCTCATCCTCCACATCTAAGATTTCAACCTCATTATTTCTTATACTTTCAGTATTGAGAGTCACATTGCCCTCATGATGTTCTTTTCCTTTTCTTTGACCTTTGTTCCCTCCAAGAGGTCTACGAGTTGAACCCATTTTTCTCTTGTTAGCAACTGGATTTAATTTTGAGTGTAGCTCCTGTATGTGAGAGTCTTCAGGACTGATGATTATTTCAGTATTTTCAGGAACTGTGTCTGCTTCTAATGAACCTACAGGTTCAACATCTCTCAAGAGAAGACGAGAATCAGTCACGGTTGAAACATTTTCAACATTTTCAGATACTGTCAATGCTTCCTGGTTTATATCATTAGGAGTATCATTTTGAAGAAAATCTGATTCATTAGTCACATTGCTCTTCACTGTAATTGTATCTCCAATAATTTCAATTGTTTTGTCAGGAACACTAACATCATGGATGCTCTCTTCTGTTGTTTCTTCTTCATTGGTTGTTGATTCAAAAGTTATGTTCTGTGTTTGAATTTCTAAGTGTGGTTCTGTGTCTCTCCTTACTGGCAGTTCTTCAACATCACCAGCGTTTTCCAGGGTCTCTGCACACAATTCTGTGAGGGTTTGCTCTTCAAATATGCCACTGATGCCCTCTGCAGTTGATGCCTGAATATCTGAACTACACGACGACGACATGTGAGTTGAGTCAATCCCCTCAACAGGGCTAGCATTATTCTCCACACATATTTCCCTCTCCTTTTCTGCAGTTCCATCTTTTGTCTCTGATGTTTTTAATGTAGAATTATCTAGATGGTGCTCATCCTCCACATCTAAGATTTCCACCTCATTATTTCTTATACTTTCAGTGTTAAGAGTCATGTTGCCCTCATGATGTTCTTTTCCTTTTCTTTGACCTTTGTTCCCTCCAAGAGGTCTACGAGTTGACCCCATTTTTCTCTTGTTAGCAACTGGATTTAATTTTGAGTGTAGCTCCTGTATGTGAGATTCTTCAGGAATGATGATTATTTCAGTATTTTCAGGAACTGTGTCTGCTTCTAATGAATCTACAGGTTCAACGTCTCTCAAGAGAAGATGAGAATCAGTCACGGTTGAAACATTTTCAACATTTTCAGATACTGTCAATGCTTCCTGGTGTATATCAGTAGGAGTATCATTTTGAAGAAAATCTGATTCATTAGTCACATTGCTCTTCACTGTAATTGTATCTCCAATAATTTCAATTGTTTTGTCAGGAACACTAACATCATGGATGCTCTCTTCTGTTGTTTCTGCTTCATTGGTTGTTGATTCAAAAGTTATGTTCTGTGTTTGAATTTCTAAGTGTGGTTCTGTGTCTCTCCTTACTGGCACTTCTTCAACATCACCAGGATTTTCCAGGGTCTCTGCACACAATTCTGTGAGGGTTTGCTCTTCAAATATGCCACTGATGCCCTCTGCAGTTGATGCCTGAATATCTGAACTACACGACGACGACATGTGAGTTGAGTCAATCCCCTCAACAGGGCTAGCATTATTCTCCACATATATTTCCCTCTCCTTTTCTGCAGTTCCAGCTTTTGTCTCTGATGTTCTTAATGTAGAATTATCTAGATGGTGCTCATCCTCCACATCTAAGATTTCCACCTCATTATTTCTTATACTTTCAGTGTTAAGAGTCATGTTGCCCTCATGATGTTCTTTTCCTTTTCTTTGACCTTTGTTCCCTCCAAGAGGTCTACGAGTTGACCCCATTTTTCTCTTGTTAGCAACTGGATTTAATTTTGAGTGTAGCTCCTGTATGTGAGAGTCTTCAGGACTGATGATTATTTCAGTATTTTCAGGAACTGTGTCTGCTTCTAATGAATCTACAGGTTCAACATCTCTCAAGAGAAGATGAGAATCAGTCACGATAGAAACATTTTCAACATTTTCAGATACTGTCAATGCTTCCTGGTTTATATCAGTAGGAGTATCATTTTGAAGAAAATCTGATTCATTAGTCACATTGCTCTTCACTGTAATTGTATCTCCAATAATTTCAATTGTTTTGTCAGGAACACTAACATCATGGATGCTCTCTTCTGTTGTTTCTGCTTCATTGGTTGTTGATTCAAAAGTTATGTTCTGTGTTTGAATTTCTAAGTGTGGTTCTGTGTCTCTCCTTACTGGCACTTCTTCAACATCACCAGCATTTTCCAGGGTCTCTGCACACAATTCTGTGAGGGTTTGCTCTTCAAATATGCCACTGATGCCCTCTGCAGTTGATGCCTGAATATCTGAACTACACGACGACGACATGTGAGTTGAGTCAATCCCCTCAACAGGGCTAGCATTATTCTCCACACATATTTCCCTCTCCTTTTCTGCAGTTCCATCTTTTGTCTCTGATGTTCTTAATGTAGCATTATCTAGATGGTGCTCATCCTCCACATCTAAGATTTCAACCTCATTATTTCTTATACTTTCAGTGTTAAGAGTCACATTGCCCTCATGATGTTCTTTTCCTTTTCTTTGACCTTTGTTCCCTCCAAGAGGTCTACGAGTTGACCCCATTTTTCTCTTGTTAGCAACTGGATTTAATTTTGAGTGTAGCTCCTGTATGTGAGAGTCTTCAGGACTGATGATTATTTCAGTATTTTCAGGAACTGTGTCTGCTTCTAATGAACCTACAGGTTCAACATCTCTCAAGAGAAGATGAGAATCAGTCACGATAGAAACATTTTCAACATTTTCAGATACTGTCAATGCTTCCTGGTGTATATCAGTAGGAGTATCATTTTGAAGAAAATCTGATTCATTAGTCACATTGCTCTTCACTGTAATTGTATCTCCAATAATTTCAATTGTTTTGTCAGGAACACTAACATCATGGATGCTCTCTTCTGTTGTTTCTTCTTCATTGGTTGTTGATTCAAAAGTTATGTTCTGTGTTTGAATTTCTAAGTGTGGTTCTGTGTCTCTCCTTACTGGCAGTTCTTCAACATCACCAGCATTTTCCAGGGTCTCTGCACACAATTCTGTGAGGGTTTGCTCTTCAAATATGCCACTGATGCTCTCTGCAGTTGATGCCTGAAAATCTGAACTACACGACGACGACATGTGAGTTGAGTCAATCCCCTCAACAGGGCTAGCATTATTCTCCACATATATTTCCCTCTCCTTTTCTGCAGTTCCATCTTTTGTCTCTGATGTTCTTAATGTAGAATTATCTAGATGGTGCTCATCCTCCACATCTAAGATTTCCACCTCATTATTTCTAATACTTTTAGTGTTAAGAGTCACATTGCCCTCATGATGTTCTTTTCCTTTTCTTTGACCTTTGTTCCCTCCAAGAGGTCTACGAGTTGACCCCATTTTTCTCTTGTTAGCAACTGGATTTAATTTTGAGTGTAGCTCCTGTATGTGAGAGTCTTCAGGACTGATGATTATTTCAGTATTTTCAGGAACTGTGTCTGCTTCTAATGAATCTACAGGTTCAACGTCTCTCAAGAGAAGATGAGAATCAGTCACGGTTGAAACATTTTCAACATTTTCAGATACTGTCAATGCTTCCTGGTGTATATCAGTAGGAGTATCATTTTGAAGAAAATCTGATTCATTAGTCACATTGCTCTTCACTGTAATTGTATCTCCAATAATTTCAATTGT